>NW_017729032.1:239489138-239505002 GCF_001723915.1 Gavialis gangeticus
TATTGAGGAGTGGGGGGGGGGGGGGGGCCGCAGGCACCATGACTCCCTGGGAGTGCATACAGCAGTGGGGAGCTGCCCCTCCCCTGGATGAGCCACCCTCAGCCCCATCCTGCTCCCTGCTGGGGCCCTGCAGCCACACATTGCAGCTCCAGGCCCCAAACCCCAAGCACTGCCCAGCTGGGCAGCAGCCCCAGCCCTGCCCAGCTGTCTCCCTCCCACCCTACAGGGGCCTCAATCTCCATCTCCCCATCTCATTTACCTGCTGGAGCAGCTTCAGGCTGACTTGGTCCATGTGCATCCCCGTCTCACTGCCTTCCTCCCACTCCTTCTCAGCTCATTGCAAAACTGCAAAATCAATGGGTTTCTCTGGTCAAGTGAGAAATCCATGCTTGCCTCTGGTAAAAGGTAAAATCTGCAATTTACTCTTTTTTCCATGGGAAGCAGAAAAGCCAGATCTCTGGTCATGGCTCTTTAGTTGATTTTGTAATAGTTTGAGCTCAGGTGTTCAGTGAATAGTCTAGTTTCAAAAACTACTATCAATCACTACATCATGGTGAGTCTTACATCAGGAAAGTTCAGTTAAGATTTGGGAGTTATTTAATTTAAGTGCATCAAGTTCAGTGTATCTGAACTTCAGTTAGTAAAATATTACTAACTTGAGGGCAGAATTTTACAAAAAAACTCACATCTTTATCTAATTCTATACATTTAAAGAAATGAAGGCCCCATCTACACATTGCACTTAAAATGTGTTCCACCAGTTAATTACACCTAAAGTGTTCACCCACCCACACATTCATTCAATTAATGACATGATAAAAAGAGGAATAAGATACAAAGTTATTCCATAAAACATGTGCAATAACCTTGTAGCTGCTTCCTATCATGCCATTAATTGAACATACAGCCAGGAGCTGTATCAGAGCTCCCACTAAGAAGGGCTCATATGTGCACTTCAGAGTCTGGAAGCTCCTAGATGACAAGGCTGCAAACCATGTGGCACCCCACACACTCCCATAGCTGGGAGAATGCAGCTCTTGTGATCTCCCAACTGAGGGGGCACCTCATGCAACCCTTTATATGAGAGGCTGCAGCAACTAGTCTCCCAGGCATAGGGGTGTGTGGTGCACCCTTACAACTGGGAGCCCCATTTGGTGAGGGGGCTCCCAGCCATGGAAGCTTCCTTGTTTTTGGTGCAGGGGAAGCCCAGGATCTTGCAAGCTCCCCCCGGAACCAGCAAGAAGGCAAAATGAGATCTGATTCACAATCCCACAATCATGCTTTCTGCCATGCCTGTGTGGGCCTGAAAGAAGGCATGATTGTGTGCATCACAAATAAGATCCCATTGCACCTTTACCTGCATGTGTAGGGGGCCTTGATGACAATGTTTATGGTCTAACAAATTTCTGACTTTTTTTTACAATTGTCTACTCTTTGTTATTCAGTATGTATTCATATTAGTAAAGATTAAATTATTTCTATCCTATGGACTGTGTTTACTAATGTAAATAATATATCCCCTCCCTGTGCCACTTAAAGAAATCTGTATTTTTTTAGCAAGGACATAGTTTATTATAGTAAAACAATTAAGCTGTGCTGGTTCTATAGTCTTTTACCTGATAATTTCATGAACTAAAATGTATGTCCAATTATTTAGTTATACACCATGATTTCTTTCCTGCTGAATTTAACAGTAGGAGGTTATTTTGCAATTTTGTGAGCATAGCAAGAGTGAAAACATTTTCTCTTTAGATTTATAATGTAATTACTACCTTTGTCATATCATTCTGTAGTTACCCATGTTATATATTCTGTTAATCAAAAAAAATGAAAGCTCAAGTGTTTTAAAGTTATACCTCTTTTATAGATTACTCAACATTATGAGAAGAAGACTTAATTTCTAATGTAAATATCAAGTACCAGTACTTTTGAATCCTAAGACACAAAGTGATTAAGTAAAATACAGCTTTGGACTGTTAAAAGGATGACCAGGGTACATTTTTAAAGATTCTCTGGGGATATATTTTCATTAGTAAGAGTTTTGTAACCAATTTTGAAAAATAACTACTCTGAATTAAATAATTAGTAGTTTGTTAGCATTGTTATTTGTACTACTAATTATTAATCATTCAGCATAGTGTTGTGTTGTTATGAGAATAAAAGATGAGCCGCCCATTCTCAATAATTACTAGAACATATATAATGGTTGAGGTGCTTGCCCCATTGAAATGAAAGTCAAAACTCCCATTGCAGTCAGGCTACCATCCTAAGAATGGTGATGCTTGTGACAACTGCTTTATTTATCCAATAGTCTCACAGTTGTAAGGGTGAGAGAATCATACTCTCAAAGTGTTATTGTCACTGTACTTTTTATTGGTCCTTAGTGTTTTAATTTTATTGAGATGACTCTTAATGGGTGCAATTCACACTTGTGCTAAGGGCCAGTACAAACCCTGATGTACCACTTAAATTCCCCCAAAGGGATGGCAAAGCTAGTGACAAAATGTTCTGTTTAATGTTTCACAACTTGATTCTTGTTATGTCCTTAAGTCTTTAATATTTGACATGTTTTTGTGTGGAAATACCATGGCAATCACTTTGGGCACACTTTGCTAAAAGAGAGGAGAAAACACGGAGGAAATAAAGACACACAAATAAACATACATGTGGTAGCATTGGTATGACACTGTGAGAAGAAAGGATTTTTGTGGGAAATATCTTTTAGTGGACCACCTATATATAGTTAGCAGGGATATGGATGAGTTTTTTGGTACCACTGTACCCCTCAGAGACATGAGGAAGGCTTCAGTGGTACCTGAAAACTCATTTATGTCCTTCCTAACTAAACAGATGGTCCAATGAAAGATGAGTCAGTCAGTCTTAAGGCCACACCAACCATCGGGGCATCTTTGACATAGCAACAACTTTCATCCATTTTTCCCTGTCTTTTGCAATCCTTTACAATCAGTCACTTTTAATCCCATCCAGTCATTGGTATTGGTTGTCCAGCTTGTCCTAGGTCTTCCAACATCTTCTTTGTCTGTCCACAGCACCTTCCAGGATGGTATTGGCAAAGATGCTAGGCCCTCTTGTTACATGTCCAAACCACTACAATGAAAGCTATATCACACACAAAAGCCCTTGCCCCTCACACAAACACATACATATTTGTACCTGGTTTGGAAAATCATACCCACGAGCTAGATTTTGGTCAATATAAACTTGGAACAGGCACACAAACCTAGTGACATGCTGTAGCATGAACTGAACTAATGTAGCTGACATTAACATAAAGTGTAATAATAGTGAAATGTAACCATGTTAGTCTTGTCCTGTAAGCAAATCGAAAACTCCAATTTGTATCTTTCTGCTTGACATAAGTGAATGAATTCTGTATAGCCTTTATGTATGAGTGTGTGTAAAAGGGTGAATGGTGAGAGCATGACTAGAGATGGGAGAAGAAGATTTAATTGTTTATGTAAGCAACAAGGCACCAAATGTAAGTTACCAGTCAGTAAACTAATTAATAAATGGCTGAAGAATGTCTTTCAGGCCTAGGGCACAACGAAGGTAATGAGGAGAAGGAATGCACCCATCTTGCCAAATGGGCAGCAAGGACACTCCTAAACTAAGATACCAACTTTGATGACCAAACTGACCTTGGGATGAGATAAGCTGAAGACAAAAAAGAACAACTGCAAAAACAGAAGCTGGGTATGGAAAAACCCCAAAGCACTGAAACAAAGGATGCCAACCCCAATGTTGCTAGTAGGTGTTGTAAGGCTGTGGGGACCTCTCTGTTGGTGCCCTGCCCCCCCAGCGATGTCAGGGTGAAACCCTATTCCAGTGCCACCTAGATGGTCTGGGCACTGCCCCTTTCTCGCTTGCCACATCTCCAATGTTATTGTTGGGGAGGAAGTCTCCTGTTGGGGGCATGGATGAATCTTGACCCTGGGGATGTCTTTGTGGGGTTCTAAACCTCCCCTTTACCCCACGCTTACTGCATCCTTGGCATGGGTAGATGCGGCTCCCTGCAGGTCTTCCCCACACTGCCTACCTTGAAAGGACTGAGTCTTCCTGGCCATTAATCTTCATGGGTCCACCCCATGTCTTTGGGCTGGTATCCCCTCTTCTAAAAAACAAACTTGCCCCAGCCGGGGTTAACAACAATTTAACTGCAAATGCCGGCTTCTGCTGCTGGAGCTCCCGAGATCATATCCCAGTTTCTCTCTCTTGGGGCCCCTTTTATCCCCTCAGGGAACTTATGCATCACCTCTCCTCTAGTGGGGGTACTGGGGGTGACTCTGCACCCCATTCCTACCAGTTCTTCTGGCATCCCTGGCCTGGAGCCTGGCTGAACTGAGGTCCTATCATCCTAGTCCTTCTCACTGGTGTCACCTCTCTCCCCCTTCTGGGGGCTTGTGTTCCTCCATGCTCTGCCCCCTCTGGGGCTGTCTGAGGATGACTGCGGGCTTGAGGGTCCACCCTCAGCCATGATGCCTGGGCTCCTGGTTAAAGCCCTGCCACTCCCCAGTGGCATCCCTCCTGGTTGCTGCCCCTCCATGGGGCTCCCTTGCCTTTGCTGACCCCCAAGTCTTCCTTCTGTCTTACCGGTTCGGGTCCCCCAGTGGCCAGCTGGCTCCTTCCCTGGTTGGCAGGAGCTGGAGCCTTCCAGCTCCAGAGCCAGTGTCTCCCAGCTGGTGCTCTCCTCCTCTCTCCCTGGCTCACCACCAGCTAGTTTCCCAGCCACTTTTTGAGAAGCCTGTGCTGCTCAGGAGCCACGCTCCCAGCCCTCGCCAATATGCAGGCTCAGGCAGCTGCAAAACTGCCAAGCCTGTGTCTGTGTCTGTGTCCGTGCCCACTTCTCCTCCCAGCTGCTGCTCATCTCAGTTCCTACAGTAAGTGCCGGGATGCGGTGATCGGGGTCCAGGCCACACTGGGGGGCTCCTGCCTCCTCTCTCACACCCTATAAAAGACAACTTTGAGAATGCCAAGTTGGGTGAGTCTCTCTCTCAACTGTTTTAGCGGAGCATAGACACATCTGTTTCACCCTGCTCCAAACCATTATCTACAGCATCTTTCTCTCATAATAACCACCCTTCCTGCTATCTGCATTTTCTCTCAATAAGGTCTGGGCTGGCCACCCATGCTATTATTGAACAACTGCTTCTGGTAACTATAATGTCTGAATGGAATGGTTGTTTTGTGTTTGTATGTGCCTGTGTGTAAGTTTTGTGCATGATGATCTGTCCGTGTCTATATGAGTAGTGTGTCCAAACCTCTATGTCTAATTCATGTAATTAATAAACATGGCATTTTGCCTTATTTCCCTTGTCACTCATAGGTGCTGTAAGGCTTTGTGGACCTCTTTGTTGGCACCTTGCCTCCCCAACAACGTTAGGGTGAAACCTGGTTTTGGTGCCACCTAGATGGTCTGGGCACTGCCCCTTTCTCACCTGCCACATCTCCAATGTTATTGTTGGGGAAGCGGTTCCCTGTCTGTGGCCCCAAGCTGTCCCGACCCTGGGGTGTCTTTATGGGGCTCCATACCTCCCATTTACCCAACCCTTACCTGGGTCCTGCATCCTTGGCCTGGGCAGATGTGGCTCCCCGCAGGTCTTCCCCACAATGCCCTCCTTGAAAGGACTGGGTCTTCATGTCCATTAACTTTCAGGGGTCTGCCCCTCGTCTTCGGGCTGGCTTCCCCTCTTCTAAGAAATTAACTTGCCCCATCCAGGGTCAACTGCAACTTAACTGAGAATGCTGGCTCCTGCTGGTGGGGCTTCTGAGATTGTCTCCCTCTCTCTCAGGGCCCCTTTATCCCCCAAGGGAACTCATATGTCTCCTCTCCTCCAGTAGGTGTGGGTACTGGGAACCACCCTGTGCCCCATTTCTACCAGTTCTTCTGGCATCCCTGCCCTGGGACCCAGCTGACCTGAGTTCCAGTTGTCCTTCCAGCTGGTGTCACCTCTCTCCCCCTTCTGGGGGCTCATGGTCCTCCATGTTCTGCCCACTCTGGGGCTGTCCAAGGATGGCTGTGGGCTTGAGTGTCTGTCCTCAGCCACGGTGCCTGAGCTCCTGGTCAAAGCCCTGCTGCTCCCCAGTGGCATCCCTTCTAGTTGCTGCCCCTCAGTGGGGCTCTCTTGCCCTTGTTGGCCCCCAAGGTTGCCTTCTGCCTTACCAGTTGGGGTCCTCTGATGGAAAGCTGGCTCCTCTGGGTGGCAGGAACTTCCTGGCTCTGGAGCCAGCATTTCTCAGCCAGCGTTCTGCTCCTCTCTTCCCGGCACTGCTCCAGTTGGTTCCCCAGCCACTTTGTGAGCAGCCTTCACTGCTTGGAAGCCACACTCCCAGCCCTCACTGATATGCAGGTTCAGGCAGCTGTGAAACTGCCTGAACCTGCGTCTGTGTCTGTATACACATCTATGTGTTCTCCCAGCTGCCGCTCATCCTGGCTCCTAAGGTAAGTGCTAGGGCACATTGATCAGGGGTCCTGGCCATGATGGAGGGGGGCTCCAGCCTCCCCTCTCACACCCCTTTATAAAGTCTCGCTCATGATTTGAGCAATTGGCAATTTGTGTAACAAAACCCTGTAGAATGCTCCAAGAGGTATTATATATTTAGCTCCCCCCCATCACCGTGCAGAGGATGGGACCAGCTGGGAGGTAGAAGACCAGTGCATGGATGGTAATAAATGTAGCCTCATCCTCTGTGCAGAATTAATTAAATGTTTTGCTGGCAATTGAGAGGAGGAAGATTATCAAGCAATCACTGCCACAAAGAGCAAAACTGCAGTGAGCTAGTAGGGGAAGGGATGGCAGAATTAATTTATTGACACATGCAAGACAATTTATCTACTGCGGACAGAATTGATTTATTAAGAGTTTGGAATGGTGTGTGCAGTGGAAAGGAGAAAGGCTTGTCAGTGTAAGTTAACTATGCAAAGGTGAGAAGTACTTGGGGTGGCAGTTATTTCTTTTATCTTGCTAGTTGTACTTTCGACAAAGATTATTAATTGTATGACAGCTATGCCTAAAAGAATTATCTTAGATCAGAGAACCATTGTACTAGGTACTGTATTCACACAAAAGAATGCCAGTCCCTGCTTACAAACTAAGTAGACAAAACAGGCCAAGGGTTGGAGGAGAAAAAGGAGAAACTAGGATAAGAATTAACTTTTCCAAAGTCACAGAGTGGGCATAGAACCAAGTCTCCTACCTGCTTGAACAATCTTTGAGTGGAATCATTCAAGCAAGTGGGTAAACCAAAACTTGATTTTTGGGCAGCCAACAGTAGCATTAATAAGGATGGTCCAAGGCAGCAACCCTGGGCCCTACCTTTGAGGGAGGTGCACAATAGCGACTGCTGCAGCTGTCTTTACCACTGCCACCAACAGTGCAGTGGCCAGCACTGCCCTTTGCACTACCACTGCCCTGGGTTCAAAGCAGTGCTGTTAAGCCTCTGGTAGCCTGCGTAAAATAAATCATTTGGGGGTTGAAAGGGTAAGTGGTTTTTTTTGTTTGTTTATTGTTGTTATGGGAAAGCAGCAGACAGTCCAGGATGCTTCCACACTACATCCAAAGCATTACTGTATCTAGAGGCATAACAAGGCAGCAGGGGCCCCAGCACATCAGTAACACACAGAGGCAGCAGGGAGTTCCAGCTACTGCCATCCTGCCAGTACAAATGTGCAGCTGTCGTAGGAGCTCTTATTTTTTCACTCCTCCCCCCTCCTGCCTTAGTTACACTATGAACTGCATCTCACAATATTTATACTAACTAAAGAAGGAATAATATAAAACAAACAGTGCAGAGCATTCTCAACAGGGCAAAACTGTACCTAAAACTTGAAGTGGAAGTGTAATCAGTAAATCAGCAGTCCATTTTTCCCCCTATGAATTTTTATGCAGGAAATAGGGAAACAGAGACATCAAATTATGTTTTCACAGTATAAAATGAGGTGTTACATGCTGCAAGTAACTTAATCTATTAATTTCAATAGAACAATGCTGAGTAATAGCACTTGGCATAAATTTTGTTTAGTCAGTTCTCTTATCTGAGGAAAATGATGCACATCTTCAAACTCCGTCTCTATGGCATATTACAAATTAAACATTTCAAAAACATATAAAGTGTATTTAGTGAGATTAGATGAAAAAAGCTCTTTCTTCTTTTTCTTTTTCTTTTCCCCAAAAAGAAACATCTAAGTCCTGCTTGATTGATGCCTTCAGGAACAATCTATTAATAATTCATGTCTAGGACTAGAATTTTTTTCAGCTCCTCCTTAAAAGTAGCACTGCATCTGAGGCAGACAGCAAGTTTTATATAATATAGCAATATTATATACATTGTAGAGTGGCAATAATGAAAAATACAGAATCAGATGTTCACTTTTTGAGATACAGGTACATTTGCCAATAGAAAATTAGCTTAGAAATTGGC
Source organism: Gavialis gangeticus (assembly GCF_001723915.1). Taxonomy (NCBI): domain Eukaryota; kingdom Metazoa; phylum Chordata; order Crocodylia; family Gavialidae; genus Gavialis; species Gavialis gangeticus. The sequence continues at coordinate 239,497,578 of NW_017729032.1, forward strand.
CCTTTTTTCCAGGTATGGACAAATCAATTTGGAAATATAATACTTAAACTAAAACTGGAACCAAATCCTTGAAGAGACATTGATTTTCAAGTAGTCTAAAAACACAACTTGTAAGGGAGGGTTTATATATGTATAAGTGCAGGATGTACAAAATGGTATTTACACTTCAGATCATTTGGTTTTATATTGTTTTTTAGAGATGGGGAGGGGGGTCAAAGAGGGTTGGTTCTTTTACTTTTTCCATTAATTTAATAGATAAAACATTGATCCAGAGTGAAGCAAAACCCTGTCTTGATGGCAATGGCACTCTCAACTATCACTCTCAATTCTTGGGTACTTGTGAATGCTTGTAGAATACCCCACGCCTCATATGTGAATACCTCCTGAGGGAAAATTAGTCATTTTGCTCAGCACTAATGATAACTTGCCAATGTTAAATTAATGGCATCCTTGGGGAAAAAGGTAATAACATTTTTTTCTGATTAACCTAACTGGCTTCAGGACTGCTGTAGTTCTGCTCAAATTCATCAGCAAAACCATTTCTTGTAACAGTGCCTTAAGTTGGAAATCTTGATTCTCTCAGAGCCGAAGGGAGAAATGGCAGTCTGTGGTATTCTTTCGGTTTCTGTAATTAACTATGATCACAATATACAGTTGTTCTCATAAGATTTAGTTAAGCTATAAAATTCAGTGATACACCATAAATCCTCTAAATAACTTTTCACATCAACACATCATCTATTTGCCCTAAAAAAATTTAAATCCTTCATAATTCTCTAGTATCAGAAATGCTGCAGAACAACAAGTAGGATTACAATCCACAACTCTGAAATGTTAAAGATTGTGCATAGTTCAAGCCAAATGCAGTTCTCAGTGGACAGAGAATTTTTTTAATATGCAGGGCATCGGTTGGTAGATAGCATAAATTTATTTCACCTCACAAGGTACCTAGAGTCTTATTAAAATAAACCAAACAAAGGAAAAAGAAAAATCACAGTGAACATTTACCTAAAAAATTCTCTTTACTATGCAGCACTTCACCATTTATTGTGTGCACTCTTCTAGAAAAAAAGGAGCAATAATGTTCCAAGGGAATTCTATGCAACATGAAAATGGAATTTAGTAGAAATGAAACAAAGGAACAGAATATAGGGCTCTCTCTTAAATATAATGAGAAAAGTATAGGTTGTAATAGTTAGTGATTCCACTTGCCTCTCATGTATGTATTGGAAACATTACTTTTCACTGTCAACTACATTTTGTCCTTATTTATTATTAATACTAATATGGCAAAGTATTTTATAAAAAAAAAATCACTTTCATGGGCTAATGAAATGTGGCCACACCTGGGTTGAAATAGGAATACTATTTATGAGCACATTCCTTGTCAGAATAAGATATTAAGATGAATGCTAAACTAAAGGACAAAACCTGCTCGCTTGTGTTTTGTAAATAGTGCCATTGGGAAGAATTTTGAATTTTACTCAGTTCTCACTCTTTTGGTAGACATTCTGAATGAGAATGGGAGTTAAAATGGAATGGAAGTCCATGGACTTAGGCCATTTGCTTCTGTAACATCTATGAGTGAAATGAGTAACATTTAGTCCTATGTGGAAAGTGGAGGCAACTTATTCCAAAGAGGAGCATCTGGAAGTTTATGTAGCTAATAAAAGTATTAAAAACCATAAAGACAAAGCACATTTCTTAGATACATAGTTAATACTAGTCACCTCACATACCACCATCTACAAGGAACTTCAGAGGGCAGTATTATTATTCACAGGAGTATTGTATCTAATAAGTCAGTTCATTAATAACTGGTCTCTATGGTTTCTAGACCATTAAAACTCCAAAACTCTGAAGGGTAATCCCAATTCTTTGTGAGATTTTTTTAATTGCCTCTTTATGGAAGCACCGATGCCAGATCAGTTTGTCTATACAAACTAGTTCTTGATGATATTGTTAGAAGAACCATTACGTGGATTCATAGAGCATTCAAATATCCTGACAAGGGTCAGTTCCCGATGCCATCCAAAGGGAAGTGCTCTATACAGTAAAGTATGACCTTTCCTCCTTAGCATACAAGAGGTAGTAGCAGAGGTACAGAAATTAAGGGTATATGAAAACAGTGTACGAAATTAAAAAGATGGCAATTTATTCAGGGTAAAACAAAAGCTGACTTCCATCAAAAAGTAAAAACTTGTCAATTAATGAGCAAACATTCCTATGATAAATAAAAAGATTTGATAAAATCAAACTGTTTATTTTCTATCCATTCAGATGCTTCTAAAAAGCAAGCATTATCTAGATCAAGTAAGGATCTGTAAACACTTCCTTAAAAGCACAATGTAAAGCCTGATATCACTAGGTCTATTTCTTTGCTTAAAGTTAAGGCCATGTTTAAGGGCAGAAATTTTCCAGAATAAAGCTACTGTATACAACACCTTATAAATTATCAAGTTCTCAGTGCTTAATAGCAAGTAACCGCACTGACAATTCAAGGTTGGGCAAGCCAGGTGTTCTTTATTGTTCAGACTCATACTGAAAGCATAGCTAGAACTGTGTAGGATAGGTGGTATGACTTCAGTCTGAACTTTGGACAAAATCCCACAAAGATGCCCTACCTAGTTTAGGCCTTGATTCAGAAGAGTGTCCTTATTCAAGGCATTGCATGACCATGTGCCTTACTTTAAGCACATACATAATTCAATGGTGTAAATCCAGTGGGTATTACTGACACTTTCAAAATTAGTAATAGAAGCTGGGCCAAACCTTGTCTTTATAGAAAGACCAACATAACTCCTAGAGGTACTGTATAAAAAAATGTTATAAAGGTATTAATAATCATTATTAATTCAAATTTGTAGAATGTGAAAACATTTTGCCACAAGCAGTAGCTAAGTGTAACCAGAAAAAAAAGGAAAAAAAAAAATAGTCAATCCTAGTTTGCCCAGTTGTCTTCCATTTTTCAGTGACTTATGAGCGTTATATCAGTCTCAGATAAAATTATTATTTTTTTATAACGAATTAAATAGTCAACGCTGACAGGTTTTCAGGTCTCATCAATTCAGCATTGTGACAATGTTAGAAAAATGCTTTTACTTACCTTTCATGATGTGCTTGTATCTTTTAGCTTTTTTTCCTTTAAGTCCTTTTCTAACACCCTTCAGCAGTATGCAATCCTTCTGTGGGCTTTCCTCAGGATTTGGAGGCGGATATGATATGGTAAGATTGTGCTGCATAAAAGTCTTATATACCAAATATATTTAAATAGTATTGAACAGCTTTATAAGGATTTAACCTCATCCTACATATTTAGTTTATCTCTTTCATGGCTCCTCAGTTTCCTACATTAATAAAAAGGTGGGCTAGGAATAGGAAATTACTGTATTTCTAAAAAAAATCATTTCTGAAATAAGGCAATCTTATAATTGGAGAGAAGTCATTAAGCTGAAAATCCACACTAGCTGTACAGTGCCTTACATATTCCCTTATGAATTACTGTATTTACTCAATTCCAAGACAAGGATTTTTTCGCCCGTTTAACACAGGGAAAAAAAAGCCCCTCCTAGCCCAGGAGGCACTTGTGGGGAGACAAGCAACTGCTGAAGTTCTAACTCAGGCTCCAGCTGTGATGCGGGATCGGGGAGGGGGGGGGGCTGCAGCCACAGCTGCTGTCCCCCCAGGCACTTCAATCTGTCAAAATATTTATTAAATTTGCAATAATTTATATTTTCTGCTTGCTCTTTTTGTACAGAAATTTTTTCCAAATCCAGCGTTTAACAGAGCTTCATCCAAATGTCATCATTGTTTTCTTTTTCATAGAACCATGCAAAAACATTTTAGAAGTACAACTTTTCTTCCATCCTTTGTTCTATAGACAATTATTTGAAGTATATCACATGCCAGAGGGCTGGGCTGGCTCCTCCCTCCCTGTGTCCCTTACCATCAGGCTGGGCTGGCTCTGTGGAGGCAGGAACTAGCTCAGCCCGCCGGCACACACCTCCTGCATATGGTGCCAGGAACCTTTGGTGACAGCAAGAGTTGGCCTGGTTCTGCTTGAAGGTGTGTGCTAGCAGGCAGGGCTGGTGCTGTACAGCACCTGGAACCCTTGGGTTGGGGGCTGGAGCAGTGATACCAGAAATGCCTGGCAAGTCTGTGCTGGTGCAAGAGGGAAAAGAGTGGTAAATAAACCTCCTCCCTGCCCCCTTCACCTTAGGGGGTTTGGCATCTGGCCATGCCAACACCCCTGCTCACGCCTGCTCCAGGCAGGGAGCAGAGGGGCGGGGCCAGCCTTGCTTCACTGAAGCAGAGAGTACAGCCCTGCCCAGGGCTGCAGAGCATGTTAGGACATTGGGAGACTCTGATTTAACTTGAAACAGGAAGGGCTCTGGGGTAGAAGTTCCATAAACCAGTTTGAGCTCAATCATTTACTAAATTCAACCGGGTTTATCTCAAACCAGTTTCAGCCATTTTGAAACTGATTTATGTGCACTGCACTTATGTTCTGTTACAGGTTTAAACCAGTCTCTGTTCACTTAAACCAGCTTATGTGGCACTAATGATCAGGGGCGTTGGTGAGATGGGAGTCCAGGAAGGGTGGTCATTCCTAAAGAGAAAGATCATTTGGATGCAGAAGGAGATAATCTCATTGCACATGAAAGGGGGCAAAAGGGCCAAGAAACCCTCTTGGTTGCACAGGGAAATCCAGGAAAGCCTAGGGGTAAAAAAGAGAGGCATACAGGATGTGGAAGCAGGGGGTAGCTACTAAGGAGGGGTATACCTACTTGGCTCACACTTGCAGGGAGTCAGTTAAAAAGGCCAAAGATGCAATAGAACTTAGGTTGGCAATGAAAATTAAAGACAACAAAAAGTCCTTCTACAGATATATAGGGAGCAAAAAGAAGACTCAGGGTAACATGGGACACTTACAGGGAAGACTCAGGCAATTGGTGACAGATAGGAGGGACAACGCTGAGCTCTTCTTTGAACTTTTTGTTTCCATATTCCTGAACACGGATCAGGACAAATCTTCTAATTGGATTATAGATGAGCACAAGAGGGAAACCTGCCCACCAACTGTTAGCACTGACATAGTGAAGGGACACTTTGAGGGGCTGGATGTGTTTAAATCACCAGTCCCTGGATGATCTTCATCCAAGGGTGCTGAAGGAATTAGCCAGTGTCAGAGCAGAACCACTGGCACAGTTGTTTGAGCACTCATGATGCCCAGGTCTGGTCCTAAAGGACTGGAAAAGGGCTGACATGATTCCTATTTTCAAGAAGGGGAGGAAGGAAGTTCCAGGTAACTATAGGCCAGTTAGCCTGACCTCTATTCTTGGGAAAACCTTTGAAAAAATTACTAAGGATCACATTTGTGGGAGTCCAGCAGGAAAAATAATGCTGAAGGGCAACCAGCATGGGTTCAAAGCAGGTAGATCCTGCCTGACTAACCTTTGTTTTTTTATGACCAGGTCACTAAATGCTTAGATGCAGGGGATGACGTAGATGTCATCTATCTGTATTTTAAGAAAGTCTTCAATATGATATCTCATCCCAGTCTCATAAATAAACTGAGCGGCTGTGTTGTAGATGATTACACAGTTGGGTGGGTGGCAAATTGGCTAATGGCACACACCCAGAGAGTGGTGGTGGATGGGCTAGCATTGACCTGGAAAGATATAGGCAGTGGAGTTCCCCCAGGTTCACTCTTTGGGCCAGTGTTGTTCAATTCTTCATCAGTGACTTGGATGAGGGTGTGGAGAGTACTCTGTCCAAATTCACAGATGACACCAAGTTATGGGGCAAAGTAAACACACTAGTGGGAAGGGAACAAATCCAGGCAGATCTGGACAGGTTGGAGAAGTGGGAAGAACAGAATAGGATACAATTCAACAAGGACAAATGCAAAGTGCTGCGCATAGGGAGAAGGAATCACCAACACACTTACAAGGCTGAGGGATGACCCTGTCAGCAGCACTGTAGCAGAAAGGTTCTCAGAGTCATAGCTGACTCCAAGATGAACATGAGTCATCAATGTGATGAAGTGATCAGTAAAGCTAACTTCACTTTATCATGCATTAGCAGATTAGCAGGTGCATCACAAATAGGTCCAGGGAGGTACTACTTAATGTCTATGTGGCACTGGTGTGGTTGCAGCTGGAGTACTGCATCCAGTTTTGGGCACCATACTTCAGGAGGGATGTGGATAACCTTGAGAGGGTCCAGAGGAGGGCCACTCGTATGGTTAGGGGCCTGCAGGTAAGACCCTATGAGGAGAGATTGAGGGACCTGAATCTCTTCAGCCTCCTCAAGAGAAGGCTGAGAGGTGATCTTGTGGCCATCTACAAATTCATCACGGGGGGGCAGGGGGCGGGCAGAGGCATCAAGGGATAGGAGATGCTCTGTTTACCAGTGCACCACTTGGAGTAGCTAGAAATAATAAGCACAAACTGACAGAGAACAGATTCAGGTTAGACACCAGAAAGGACTTCTTCACAGTAAGGGGTGCTAGAATCTGGAATGGGCTTCCAAGGGAGGTGGTGCTCTCCCTTACCTTGGGGATCTTTAAGAGGAGACTGGACAAGCACCTGGCTGGGGTTGTCTGACCCCAGCACTCTTTCCTGCCTGGGGCAGGGGGTTAGACTCGATGATCTGCTGGAGTCCCTTCTGACCCTAATATCTATGAATCTATGTGTGACTTCTGTTCCTAGCCCGAGTGTTAAAATGGCCAGAAAGGGCAAAAACAACTCAATCTATATAGTCTGTCAGCATCTAGCAGAATCAACAACTGAATTTTACAGTTTTTCTAAAGCCTTTGGTTCCTAGCACAGGACCAGTTTTCCACTAAGTCAAAGAAAGTGGGAACAATGAGAATTTTAAACACCCCTAAAAAGAGCACCAAATAATTGAACTGCATTATTATCAAAGCAACAGTAGCATATTGAAGATAAGGGGGCCTAAATTAGTTTCCTTCCTATAAAAGGACACAGAAGAAAAACACCAACAAACCAATTAGAGTGTTTTTAACAAACAATAGCAGTTTCCAAAAGACATTTTAAGTACCTAAGGTTAGGTTATTGCCATGTTTCATAGGTTTCATAGACATTTGGGCTGAAAGGGACCCCAGAGGATCATCGAGTCCAGCCCCCTGCCCCAGCTTGAAAGCTTCTCCACATCCTTTTTGAACTGTGGAGCCCAAAACCAGAAGCAGTACTCCAGCTGCTGCCTCACCAATGTTACCTACAGCAAAAAGAAGTCCCAGTGTTTGTGTTTGCTTTACTTATTTGTTTTACAGCACAGCTAAGATCTCCAGTCCCATTACTCTTTAGGTTTACTTCATGGCATTAAAATCAAAATGGGAACTTTATACAGTGGAACTTTATACTGCCTGCTAGAATTCACCATTCAGTGCAAGGTAGCAAA
>NW_017729032.1:239505013-239524670 GCF_001723915.1 Gavialis gangeticus
GACCCTAGAAACTATGAAACTATGAAACTATGAAATGTAATTTCACATAACTATGTGTTTAAGAGTTACTGAGACTATTTGGAACATGCTATTTTGGAGTATATACCATGAAGTGAGTTACTGAATAAGAGTGACTACATATCCTATTTTTACTGGGACAGTCATTTTTAAACACCTGTTCCAGGTATTGTCTCTGTTTGATTAAATGAATGCTTCTGATCTTTTTCCAGAAGCCTCCAGGGAGTGCAATAGGGGCTGCTAGCCCTTTCTGCTGTTCCCTGCACTTGATCCACCGCAATCCTTTCCCCACTTGCTCTCCACTGCTTTGTATCTACCCTCTTCCCCCACAATACACACATATACTATTTTCTGGCATGCTCAGCTGAAACAAGTAATCTCAGAGAGCTGAGCATCCTGGGGAGCAGGTGGAAATGGAGTGTGTGTGAAGGTCAGGAAATATGGTCATCCTAAACCAAGGGCAAATTTGAATCACATTTTGGTTCCATACCTTCAGTCTTACCACATACAAATGACCTGGTCTCGCTGACACATAAAGACAGTAGGAAAACCATGCTGGGTATCTAGACTGAGAGCTATCAGTGTCATCAATCTTATCTGTAAATAATTTGGAAAAAAGTGACCGTTTTGCATAAGGGGACACATACATTTTGTCTTCCATGTAATTTAGGAAATTTTGAGTGGGGAGAAAAGTCTCATATCACTAGATTTCATATGATATCTTGAGAAGTGGCAATTTAAAGCTCTCTTTTTGCATTACAGAAGAATTTGAAGTGATTAATTCTTCACTCATCATTTCATCTGCTCTTTAGCTACCTAAATTGAAATTGTCTAGTTATTAAAAGTGATGACTACTGAGTGTCTCCCATTTCCCCTGCTGAGAGCAGCAGGGTAGTTAACATTTTTGATAAATCGGGCTAAGTTCTTAAAACATGGATTTAAGAGTCTAATTTTAGGTGGTGCAGGGGGTTAGGGGTGTTGTGTTTTTTTAAAAAAACAATAAAAAACAACAAAAAACGTTTCCATACATCACATATTCCTATACAAATTACAATCTCAATTAGCTGGTTAAATTTAATTCACAAATAATCAAATAAGAGTTGAAAAAGATTCAAGATATTTGACTTTTTATGGGATTCTGACTCTTCTTCTTGAAGACCTCCTAGTAAGAACTGTCAACATAATATGCATAAAAGTAGTGATTTCTGCCATTATAGTCAGGTTTTTATCATGCCATTTAGATCTATTTTAAAATGCGTTGAAGATCTAACAGAATCAAATAGCAATATCTAAATCACATGCATAAGGGGAACAGAGATATTTTAAACCTTTCAGGGGTAAACTACAACATACATTGCAATATACTGGAGACAGAAGTTTTATTAAAATGCAAAAGCATTAATACAACCTGCCAAACTAGTTCCCTTCTTTCTCACCGGAGTTACTGTACAATTACTAGATTCTCAATATGTTGGATCAGGTATATGCAAATAAAATTGGACTCCTAAAATTAATGGACTTTTAAAAACTTTTGACCATTTACAACATACAAATTCAATTATAAGTGCATAAGAGATAGTGAAAGTTATCACAAGTATGCCCAATCAATCAAAAGAGCTCTGGGAATGCCAATTTTTTCTTAGCAGAAGGTACATATGCACTTGTAGATATCTCTCCCACAACAAAACTCAGCTAAAACCATATTCCCAACTAGGGAAGATTTCTTCTGGGAGAAACTCTTTAGTTGTCCTATTTGAATCTCTTAAACAATTACAGCATATGGGATATGCTAGGCATCCCAGGATGAGAAGCTGAAGAAGTTATGCTGGAGTCTAGTTTGGACTTCTACATAATATATTCCCAATATTTATATTTTTCCTCACATGGTAGATAAATATTGATAGATAATGGGGGAAATATATATATATATAATATAGTAGATAAAAATACAAGACAGATAAAAAGATTTATAATATTTTACATCTTTCTATTTGTGGTTCTAGAGTCTTTCTTATCTAACAGCTGGTGTGCTGATTTGCAGTATGATACTTCAGAACTTTCTCCTTCAGAAACTAATTCAAGGAATTACTGGTACTAGTCATCCAGTTTAACTTTAAATTGCCTTTATACTATACCAATTCCAGGTTCCATATATAATTATGGAACTAGTAACAGGTAGTATTTTATAAATGTTCTGTTAAGGTTCAAGTGGCATATTCCTCTAAGGAATCCTGTTAAACAGAGATAGATTAATTATTCAGAACTTCTTATTGCACACTAGCCTTTTTTTGTTTGCTTAGTGAATCATTTGCACAACCATCCTGATTTTCTTCTGATGCATTTGTTCTTTGTAAATACTTGCTAACTATCTTGGAACAATGGTTTCCAAGCTGATTGCTAGAAATATTCTTTATCTGTTCCACAGTCAGACACCTAAGGTCAGAAGCACAACAAGCAGGTTCTGTGCCCTGGGCAGCAGTGGTGGCAACCAGGCTGAAGGTGGTGGTAGTGGCAGCTGCTATTCCTTTGTTGATGGTAAGTCAGTGCCTGAGGCTGGTGCCCTGTTCACCCATCCTCAGTTAAGCTGCTGCTGGAGGTACATGGTATTATTCATGCTTTCTAACTGGACACCTGTTTATATTTTTAAGTGGAAAACAATACCTATTGAAGAGCAAATAATGTCCTCCCAATACATCTTTTTGAGAAAAATTTAGTTTATGCTTGCTTAAAATTGTGAACCAATAAGAATTTGCAAACATTTTTTGGAATACTCTGTGGTTATCAGAATGATCATGATAAATTGTCTGACAAAAAAATTAGCATTTTTGTGAAAATATTTATGGATGAAGTTTAGGATATCTTAGGCCCTTGTTTTGTTTTTTGTGGGAGGGGTTGTTTTCTACACAGTTGAGCACTGGATTCTAATTACAATTTTAATTAGTTTTTGTTCACCCTCTGATCAACCCCAGTGATCAGATAGCTTATCAGACGATACAGAGTACCAGCCATTTATAAAAGATATATTAATTAACCTAAACATATTATTGCAAGGTGCTTTCAGTTCCATCTGGAGCAAAATTAGCATTTAAACTGTTGGGCCTAGAAAAATATGTAATTATATTAAGGTTTCATAGTGGCTGCAGAATATTTCAATATTTATTAATAGCTTATAAAATCAATTGAGTTCAACCTTTCTGTAATTAAAAAAATTAAAAAACATCCATGATCAAGATTTTTTCTTTCCTGCAAATATGGATTAATTTAAAACCATACTGTGCTCACAATGTCAGGCAACAAATTATTCTGTACAGTGCATGTTTATACTCATCTTACTTGCATTGAATTTGTTTATTTACAAGAAAGAGAGACTAATGGGAGTATTATAAATACATTCCCCCTGCATATGCTGAGCATATTTATTAATGACATGCTTCAAAAGAAAAATGCACTGAACATATTAATCCCAATACAATTTTGTCTTCATGAATAACTACCTAAATTAATTGTAAATGAAAAGGATAAGGATATTATTTAGAACTAAAGAAAGGAGCCTTAAAGAGAGATGACTATTTTGGGAGAACAATGATTTTAAATTATTAGTGTCAATCAAATATGTGATTTCCATCACAAAATTTAATCTATATAAAAGATCTTGAAACATTTATTGCAGATGCTTTCAAATGACAAATCAATCGAAAGAGACCATATAAGTGAGTGATCAAACTGTAGGCAAAAGACAATAGAATGTGGGTGGCATTTTTGCTTCAAAAATCCTTTACGTAGTTAAAAAAAGTTAGAACAGAATGAATAACTGGCCAGTCATGCCTACTTTTCTTGTAGTTGAAGAGGCTTCACTGTCAGAAGCCTTTGTCAAATAACAGCCTTGAGAGGGGATGGAAGGCTTTAGTACTCTTTTAATACACTTGCCCAAGAGAAAATGCTACATTTCAGGCACATCAGCCTGTGATACCTTGTTATCCAATCCAGAGGACTCCCCATGGGTCCACAGATATGGGGGTGGGAGATCAACAGGACCACTCCCAAATTTCTGGACCCATGGGGAGGTCCAGGCCCTACACACTGGATCTGGTGCCCAATCACAGAATGCAGATCCCAGTGGGGGTGGCACAAGGCCTCCGAGATTGAATCCCAGGGTGGGAGGGGCAGCAGAGGTCATTGTTGCTGCATCAGGACTCAGTCCTAGCAGGAGGGAGTAATCAGGGGTGATGCCAGTCCCCAGGGCCAAATCTCAGCATGTGTGCAACAGGAGAGGGCAGTCCTGCTCCACTAAGACCTAATCCCAGTACACAAGCAGTAGTAGTTCTGGCTCACTGGCACACAATCCTGATGTACAAAAGGTAGGAGGGAATGATGCCAGGCCTCATGGCCCAATCTGGCCCACAGACAGCCCAATGCAACCAGCAGATTGGCTCCATGCCACCCATCTTGCTCATAGGGCCAGAAGTGTGCAGCACTCATCTAGATCAGTGCTTTTTAGCAAGTCAACTTTTTGAGACACAAGACAACCTTCAGAGAATATCAGCTCTTAGTTTTCAGTCAATTTTTGACTACAGAAAAATAGTAGATTGATTCAACAAACTCAGAAAAATGACACCAGGTCAGAATCTTTTTGACAGTATGGATTTCTATTTGAAATTTCTGGCTTTATCTTGTGCAGTACCCTGGCTGAGAATCACTGGTCTAGATTAATATATTAGTTTCATTTCAGGTTGTAATTGGTTAAAGAATATCTCATTGGCTACAATTTTTAAGAAGTTATTCTACCCATCTCTATTTCCACTTCTGCCATAAAGGCGTAGCATTGACAAGGCTGAATTATGTGAGAAAATGTTATTAAAAAATTGGTCAGTAATTAGGGGATGCTCACTGCTGGATTGCCTAATTTGAACTCCATCTGAATTTACTTTCATGGGTGCTTAATTTCCACATCAAATTAAAGGCACCCAAAAATTAGGTAAGTAATATTAGTTGTCATTTTTGTCAAAACAAAGCATTCCCCAAAACATTTGTCAGCTTCAGTGTACATATCTGTGAGCTGCTCACCTCAAATAAACGTTTATGCACATTAGTGGTATAACATAATTTATGTGATTCATGACAATTAGATAATTATTAACCATTAGTTAAAGGGATTCCATAGCTTGCCTGTTTTTTAAATAAAGATGATAGAAGTAGATAGAATTTGACATATTTAGGGATATTTCTTAACAGGTCATCAGTAATTTAGTAATTTAGGTTCTAATCTTGCAAATTACTCTATGCAGTTAAAACATCAGGACCTAACTGTGATTGGGCAAAAATAGATAAATTGATAGAAAAGGCCAGATGTAAACTCCTTGATAACTCTGAAATAAGCTACCTCCATCCCTGAAAAGTCCGGTAAATATCAAATGGTCTAGTTGAGTTAACAAATAATGGAAGTAAGGATTTGCATTTCAGCCAAACTTCTACTTTAAAAAAAGTAAATAAATTGGACTAATTTCTGTGCCTCACATTTAGTAACCTAATCTAGCTATATGCAATTTTCCAAAGGTAAAGTTTCATCGCAACAGTTAAAAAAATAGCATTTTTAGTGAGATTCTCTGTATTATATAACATAAAGGGGGGAAGGAATTACCGTATTTACACTGTATTTATATTTAATGTTTAAATATAATTCATTTTTGAATGCTTCAAAAAAAGTTGTGGACAATGACATCAACAGTTTCCAAACACTTTGCACTGGGCAGCATCCTGCAGCCTGCAGAGTCTTTGGATTCATCCCATGAAGCCATGGCTTTGGTGGTGGAGCTCCGCAAAAAATGTTTCCAACTCATAACTTAGAATGTGAGAAGCACCTTAAAGGAACAGAAATTCCAGGATACCTCTGAGGAGTTTTAGTTTGCTACCTTACAGCTGTTGAGCAAAGCACTGGGCTCTGTGCAGCTCAGGGGCTCTGCAGGAAGCCCATTCAGGCAGCCTGGCAGCAGCCTTGGAAGTCAGGCTCCGACCAAGGGAAAAAAAATAAAGCAGTGAGCCTGATTTCCTGCTTCCCTCCCCACCAGAGCTTGCCTGCATGCTTGAGCTGCACAGGGGCCTGGTGCTTCTCTCCACAGCTGCAGGACCTCACAGGAATGCCTGAGCCAGGTGCTGCCTGGGGGTGGGGAGCACTGCTAGCACAGAGGGAAGCACCAGTCCCCCTGCAGCCCAGGAACTGCTCTGCCTGCTGGCAGCTCACCCTCCCTGCTGCCAGAGAGGCAGGTAAGGGCAGGTGTGTGGATGACACAGGGGTTTACTTGGCCTTCAACTGAAGTGGCGTGGTGTTTTTAGAAACCCACCACTCCAATTTAGGGTCCCTGTTTCATCTACACACACCCTTATACTGCATGTGCGATATGAACTGTATGGAACTATATGAAAAAGTGCCATTAAGAATCCACCATATAAATTTGTCACAAAATAAATTAATGATTGCTACCCTTATACAAGATGATATTCATTGTTTATCCCTAGTAATGGAAGTAGCAATCACCTGACTGAGTAGTGTCCTAACATTTAGTGTTCTCTCTCTCTCTCTCTCTCATATCACACAATTTTTTTGAAGTCACAATGAACAGAAAAATAGTTCATATATTGTACTTGCAAAAACATCACCAGTCAAAGGAAAGGGGGAAAAAAGATTGGGAAGTTACAGAAATGTTCAGTGCTCCCTAAAGTAGAGATTAAATACAAGGTCTACAGGTCACACACAATGCCTTCCTCCAAATGTGTTGTAGCTTTAATCCTCTCCCTCAGTGTCCCAAGAAGGATAAGCTTCAGTATAATGATTTAGCTGGGGGCTAGCTCCTTGCTCTATTTATACTTGAAATCCAATCATTGAACTTTTAGTGTCGTCAACTGGATCACTAGTAATTAGCAAGTTTTTGTTTTGTTTTTTTTTAACAGATCTTAGTACACAAGGTGAAAAAGTAGCTTTTGAAGTAGTTCCCCTATGGGGGAATAAACAGCATATACTCAGTTTTGTTTCCATTTACATGCCACTTGTATTACAGGCAGCAAAGGATACTTTCTGTTTTAGAGGAAATGAGATAAGCATACAACAGACAAGAGGAATATGACTAACTACTGGAATATAGAGAGAGAATGTTTGCTCCCCTTTCCATCTATTTAAAGAAAGCTGTTTGGTTACTATGCAGTAGGGGTCAATGAGCATATCATATGAAAAACTTCCAAGTGGTGTCAGTTATATAAATGATGAAAACATATTATATTAAATCCATATGAATTATGAAGCAAAAAATCTAAATCACCCATGAAAGATTGCCAAAGCAGCTCTGTAAAAATTAACTGAGAGTCAAGGCATGGGAAATTGACTTAACTCAGCATGTCCACAGTTACGAGTGATGGAATTAAATGCCATTATTTTAGGTGTCTTCTCCATAGTGAAAGTCTAAGAACAAGAGGCTTACAGGAGAGGTTAGATGAGTTATAGATCAGCAGATAATGCTTGCTGGGAAGTAACTCTTACAACATAGACCCGTTTACCTGCTATATGTTGAAGACTATCCTAAACTTCAGGAAAAACAAGGGCTCACATACATTTATGGAGGCAGATCCTTAGCTGCCATAAGATGCATATCTTCAAGACCTTTGTGATACAATGCTGATTTCCAAAGTTGAAGATCTAGCATGTCTTCTTTGTACAATTAAGCCGTTTTTCAGTATTTTATAATAAATATATTTTTTCATAGTGAAAGCCTTATACATAAGCCATATACATGCCACAGTGAAGGCATTATGCAGATGACCAAAGTAAGATGGTAACAAGTTTCCACAAATTTCCATGCGGATAAAACTTATTGTCTTTTCAGCTGAGTTTATGTCCTTTTTTGTAGTCACTTTACATTGAGTTATTCACAGAAATTTTCAGGGGAACAATGAAGCTTTAACAAGTCCTAGATGATCTTTACAGACAGTAAATTTCAAATCTCTAAATAAAAGCCACAATATTTGCAAAAGCCTTACACATATAGACATAGGCTCACGCAATGAGGAAACAGAAACAGTGACATTTGATTTGAGTGTCACTGCAAAACTAAGCAATGCATTTCGATGCTGAATTACAAAAGTACTTAAATAAAAGAACAATTGCTCAAGGAATGTATATGAATTTAAAAGGAGAACAAAGTTTAGAATTTTCTGCATCATTTTTATCCCCATCTCCTGTTGGTATTTTCACCTAATTATTGCACATAACATGAGAGCTCCTGCCCTAGCCTGCACCCCAACATGCCCCTCATGTGCCACCTGCACTCCAAACTCAGTTGCCCCCCACCCCTTCCAATCTACACTTGTACCTAGAAGTCCTCAGGAAGCCCAACAAGCCCCTCCAGCTCCAACTCCCTGTCAGAGTCATGCAGGATGTGCCTACCTATAGCCTGGGGGGGTCCCCCTTTCCCCAAGAGAAGCCCCAGCTCTAGGGTGTTGGAGGCAACCTCACCAAGGTGGACAGGATGGGAACCATGCTGGCTGCAGCTGGTAGGTGGCATGTGGCTGATGCAGCTCATGGTGCTGTACAGGGCAAGATGGGAGGCGGTGGCAGACCCGAGGCCAGGAATGGGGCTTCACTTGCTGAGGGGGTGCTGGGGAAGCTCCACCACCTCAAGGTGTAAGTACAGAGTACCAGCCACATGGTTCTAGCACCCAGGGAAGCTCCTGCCAGCTCCAAATTACAGGCCTCCAGACCAGCCTGAGTGGGAGCACTGGGGCACAAGCATGGTTCACCCACTCACCTGGCTCTGCATGGCAGGCCCTGAGTAGATGGGTCTACTTCCACCCAGCATCTCCTGTGACACTAGCAGAGGCTGGGGCCAGAGGCACTCCCTGTGCTACCCATCTGCAGGCCAGAGAGAATCAAAATTGGCAGCCTGGATATTTTGCTCATCCCTATATTAGACCTAGGTTCTATCAGAAGTGTTTTGTTTTTTTACTATTGTTGTGCTTACTTTTCTCCTCATACCTGAAGAATATCTTGCATTCAAAAGCTTGTCTAACTCTATTGCAGTTATGCAATTGGTTCAAAAAATGTATAACTCAAAGAAATCCTTGCTTCCTGCACAATTCCTCATCCATCGGGGCTAAAATATCATTATAACACTACCATAATATGAAAATATCAAATCCACCACTGACAATGGAAAAAATCAATAACTTAAAGTAAAAATAAGCCAGCAACAGTGACTACTTCTTCCAAAGCCTGGGCAAGAATAATAATAATCTCAATCTGTGCAATTTTCTAGATGGTATCAAGGAGAGGGGAGCAGTGCCACTGCCTGAGTCTGCATCCCCTCCAATAGCACCAGCCATAACCACCCACCACCACCATGACAATAAGCAGCAGAAGCATGACAGTCTCCTCCACCCCCATTTCACTTCCTAGCCTGAGCCTTCCAGTGCCAGAGGAAGAGCTAGAGCTGGACCTGAGTGCCATAGTGAAGGACATTCTGGGGAAGGAGAGGGAATCATCTGAGTTTGTGTTCCACAACCTTCAAGCTTCCCCTAGAGCCAGGTCTCCTTCCCCAAAAGGCACTTCAGGCCTGAGAGATTAAAGACTAGCTGTGAGAGAAGAAGCTCCTGCAGGAAAGGAAAGACAGGCTCTGTCACAGTTTGGCTGCCTGAAATGCTAGTGCTACTCTGCTGCTTACCTTTTGTTATTTAAAGTGGAGGACTGGGCTGAAGCTATAGAAGAGAAGACCTTGTCTATAGAGGCCCCAGTACTACTGAGGGTGTAGTGACAGGGGCATAGAGAACCCAGTGACAATACAAGGTAGAGTGAGAACAAGACCTCATTACAGGGATGATATCAATAAACTATCTGTGAGGCATCGGATGGTTGGAGTCAGCCATTTAGCCCATAAGGCTTAAGGTGTCCCCTTGAAGCACCTACTTACAGCAGGTCCCAGCAAGGGGTCCAAGAATGTACCGGGTTTAGTGGGGTTCATTAAGACTGTGACTGAGCTGAAGGTTGAGGGCAGCCTCCATATCTATCATCTTTTCCAACAAGATGTGGTAGCAGGTGAGAAGATACATCATTCTTAGAGAAGGTCTCTCAGCTCTGGATCTTTGCCCCAGTGTGTCCTCCAAACAGCTCACATTTATTAACCTTAAGACAAATTATTGAATCCATATGTTTATAGATGTTTCTGGGGAAGTGCCTATTCTTTACATGTCCATCTCAGAGACTTTAAAAGTAGCATTACATGGAGCATATTACAGTTATCTCAAGTTCAGGAACAAAAGGCACAAATCAAAATACTGAGGCCCTTCTTAAAAAGTAGAGGTTGTATTAGCTAGGAATTTTCCATCACAATGATTTTACAAGAGAAAATGTAGTTCTCAAAATCAAGATTTTTCTCACAGAAAATCTGATTTTGCTGAAAAGTTTCAGAGTTTCAAAAACTAAGAAAAAATCAACACTTTATTTAGCATCATTTGGACTTGAGTTGGAATATTTTTATTTTGTAATGCTTTATTTTGAGTCAGTTCAATAAACCTTAACTTCCCTTTCCCTGTCAGCATAGGAAAGCATTTTTTCCATGATTTAGGCTCCATGGAATATTGTGGGCATACATATCCATTCATTTAGCAACGTTTCAAAAGGGGGAGGGGGGACTACAAAACTGTGTTAGGTTCAACAAACCTCCAGTGACACAAATGTAGCCGAACTCCACCTTCATCCACAGTTGAAGTAATGGCAATTTAGCTCATTTGTATCACTGCAGGCTTGTAAATAAATCACTTTTAAAGTATAACCATTGCCACGCTCTCTGGAGCAGCTTTTCCCATCTGAAATGCCTTCAGGTGAGCATTTGTCCATGCTTTATTACAGTGGTGCCCAACCTTTTTGGTCCTTAGGCTGGATGGGCAGTGCCAGGTCCCTCTGTGGGTCAGAACCATCCACTGGGCCCAATTAGGCCTGCAGGGTGGATACAACAGGGACCTGATTCCACATGTGGGGCGGACATGGTAGAGCGCTTATCTGGTGTGACGGGCTCGTGCAGCCAAACACCAATCTGGCCATGAAGCAACAACCTTTGTCTGATCCATCCCTGTAACAATGGCCCAGGCCCAGCTGACCCTTGATCTGGTTGCATGACAGTGGCTCGCCAGGCCCTCATCCAGTCACACAAGAGTGGTCCAGCTCAGTCCATCCCCACAGCAACAGCCTGGGTCAAATCGGCGGGGCTTAGAAATTTGGCAGAGACAGTGTTAATTGCCACAGTTCCCCTGTTAGTTGTTACTGTTACCAATCTGTGGGGAGCCCTGTGGACTCAATGAGGTTTGGTCCTCATGCCAGGCTTTGAGTACCCCTACTCTATAATTCCATAATATAATGTGGAGTGTCATTACTGGATAGGCTGTGTGTGCTACATCATGGAAGTTGTCTGAGTGCTACAATATGGAAGATACAGTCCAGGCAGAAAACCTGGCCATTCAAGAAAAATAAGACCATCCAGGTACTTCAAGAACACATTGGGGCAATGTGTCACAATAGGAAAATACAGTGTTGTGTTACAACTGGCTTAGACCTGCCAAAATTCAACCGATTTAAAAGAAAGAGTCAGATTGGGGGAAGTGTGCCAATGCTTTTTATTAAAAAAATAGATTAACATTTCTGAATTGTTGCTTCATAATTTCCATTTTAGGAATCATTTAAAATTTCATTATGTTGGTCTAATTTGGGATGAAAATAAAATATCATAATTTCCTGTAAAACTGAAGCTTCAAATTTTATCAGCTGTAACTGGAGATTTAAAAAAAAAATACCCTGCCTGGTGATGAAGGCTGATCAGCCAATAGAGATTAAACCAGACTTCAGGTTGCAAACAACAAAAATAAATGACAAACACCATTAAATAAGAAAGGCACCCACTATGCTGGAGAAAAGTCATAATCTGTCACAAGTAATTTATAATCCAAAAGGAAGGCAAAACACTTCAAATAAATTCTGATGAGTTATTTGTTTAGATAATACAGAAAAATAGCACTCAACGTGACCCTTTCCCATACTACCTCACAGATGAATGATGCTTCAACAGCCAGAACAAGTCAAAATAATTTTAAAAGGTCACAGAAAGTATTGGGGACATACTGGGGCTAAGAGCCTAAACAGCGTACTTAAATGGAACTAATATCACAATAAGTGTAAAGAGGTTTAAGGGGGTGGGGGTGATTTTGTCCAGCTGGTGAATTAAAAACATACCTGCCACAGGTAGATCAAAACTAAAATGGGTTGAGTGTGGGAGAGGTGCCCTCCATGGTCAGAGGCAGGAACTGAAAAGAGGGTGGGTGAGACAGATTGCTTTTCAGTTTTGAAGGTGGTAGAGTTTGCTTTGCTGTATGTTCTTATTGTAATATTTCATTTGGTTTCTATCAGTTTTTCTCTTTTAATGTAAGCAGGCCTGCATCTTTTCTTTTTTCTTTGTGTTTTTTTAGAATGGTAGCATACACATCTAGTTAAGTTCTTAGTTCCATCCACAGTGGTAAAAAGCAAAATGGCTTATCCAGGCACTTAACAAATAAGCTCACACACTCAAAAACAAAGGTTCTTTACAATGCGTAGCTAATTCAAGCACAAGAAAGAACAGAGACAGTCAAGTAAGCATTGATGATTGGTGATATAAGCAAAGGAAAGCTAAGTTTCACTTGCACTGGCAAAAATTACAAAGAAAAAAAAAAGGACAAGTTCTCCAAAGCAAGAAAGCGTTTAAGCTGCTGTTGATCTTATTGTCAAAGATTAATGAACAATCATGGTCTAAACAAAAAAAAAGCTAACATGAGCAAAAATCAGATGATTTTATGGACTTTCTTTCATCCTCAACTGTTCGTAACAGATGCTGCAGATATTAAAGGTCACTTTAATCTTATGTTTAAATGTTTAATTAACTTTAGGTAAAGATCATGGCATGCTCTCTGAACCTCTTTTATATCTGGATCTTATAGTTTGGAGACAAAGCCACGTACTGGTGTGAGTAAATGGCAGTAACAAAGTGATAAACCATCAATAAGATAGGGGCATAACATACAAAAAGGCCTCTGAATTATAAACACAGAAAAAACCTGTTTAGACTTTCAGAACAGTAAAGCCTTATTTTGCCTTAAAAAGAAGAATTTTGGTAGGTAAAAGTATTATCCAGAGCACAAATAAGTGGCTCCAGCTGCATTATTCGATACAGTACTAACATTTCAGAAAAAAAATATTAGTAGATATATTTTCCATAAAGCAGAATTTCCCGAGTTAACATGTCTTGTTTTCCTTAGTGTTTTAACATACAATTAGAGTATGCAAATTACTTTCCTTAATGTTAATTTTCTGTGCAAGCAATTCCTGCAGTTGCCCTAGGAAAGTTACGTGTTCTCTGCTGTATTCAAATATAGAACACTACAAAAATGTCTGAGGTTCCCTACCATGAAAGAAAGTTAACTGGTTTCCCTTAGTCTTTACAAGCATGCAGGGCATTCAGAAATACTTTCTGGTCTCACCACTGATTTCTGCTTGCCTCTTCTAAACCATATCTTTCTGGGTTTCCCCACTCTCTTTCAACCTGAATCAACAATTTAGCTAGATCGTGGGCTTGTCTGCATGTTGCCCTAAGGAGCCGTATGGCACGCTATGGCGATGTAGCGATCATGTCTATACATGATCAACTGTTACATCACCATAGCAGTGCCCTCCCCGGGATGTTGCTACGGTGATGTAGTGGCAAAAATCTACCCATGCATCTACACAGCGCAGTAAGCAGCCATACTAAAGCATGGTGTCATAGCAACATCACTGTACAGCAATTTGTAGATGCACCCTGTGACACTAAATCTTATCAATAGCTTCCCAGTTCACAGCATCAGTTCCAGTCATTGCAGTGTTACCCTTTGTCTTTTCAGTACTGCCTCTCTTTTATCATTATTAACAAAAAATGCATTACAGGCTTGCTTGAGAATTGGGTAGCAAGAAAAATCATTGTGCTGGTATCCACACATGCAGGACACCCTCCCTTGCTAATGGGGGAAATACTCCAGCATCTCTAAACCATTTCTGCCTAAACCCTCCTATAAGGTATGCCAGTCAGATAAATTTTCCTTAGAAACCATCAGCAATGAATGAACCAAACCAAATTTGTTTAAAAGCAATTTGTATAAAAGCAATTTGCTTATAAGCAAGTGAAGCTAATAACTTCCACTGGCTTGTACATGTACCATGCTCACTAGTTATTTGTGTCCCTTGACTAACACATCCATTTGCATGTAACATTTTCTGAATTCCCCACGACAGGGTAATTCAGCTACCTACAAATACAGAAGGGTATTTGTGATGCAGTTTTAAAAACAAACCTTAGTCACCTGTAGTGCAAAATGTTGATTGCAACGTGTGGTCCATCACGGAGTTCTAGAGTGCAAAGAGGAAAATTGGAAGGGGCACACGTTTCACCTCTCTTACAAACACTTGTCATACAGCAATGTTAGAACTATGGAAATGCAAAACTTAACAGAGTTTTGGCAGTATGTCTAATCTGACTCCAAGGCAGTATCAGACAAGTGCCACTCACTAAACATATAATCAGCATTTGGGAACAGAAAAAAAAAAAACATTAGCCAGAAAAAGCAGGGGGAAAAAGAATCCCAGAGCTTTTCTTTGTCATTTACAAATTTGTATGTCATTTTACAAATGTAATTTTATCAATCTGCATGTCATCTTAATTTGGACAATTAAAACTGTCAAGGCATTTTGAACAGAGAGAGCCTGAAATGGCAAGCTTTGTCTTTTAGCATGAAATCTTGTTACTAGGGAACCAGAAAGTATTGCATGGTTCTAACTGTCATATTAATAATTAAGCAGTGATTCAATTATTACAAGAGACACATAATACAAGGCCATAAACAAATGCAGCTTTATTGTATTAGAAATTAAATTAAATATTTAATTCATATGACGGAAAATGCTGGTGAATGATTATGTTCAATTACATGTTAACATTTTATGTTGGAAAAACAATTAGGATTCAAAATCTTCATGATAAAACCAATAAAACTTGTAGGTTCTGAAATAATTAGCTGACCACAGACTTTAATAATATTTAAGTGAAAAAGAAAAAAAGAAAAAGAAACAGATTAGATACAAACAGTTGCACTTAAACTGAAATATAAAAAAACCAAGATGTATATTTCATGTTGCTGGGCTTGAACGTCTGAGAAAAATGTTACAACCAAAATGACTTTGAGTATAAATGTTTGTACTATAGTAGCAATTAGAAGTCCCAGTCAAAACTGGGGCCTCATTATACTTGCTGCAGTACAAACACAGGCTCACTTACAGGATTGAGTCAGCAGAGCTCCATTAAATTTAATGGAGCAGATTGTAACCTAGCAAAGGTTCTGGCACATGGCCATCATCAAATTGGGCTAATGAATAAGATTGTTCAACAGCAAAAACGTGGATAAGGGTTATAATGAATATTTTCTGAAGGAAAAAATGTAGTTCACTCAACAGGAAATACACAAGCCAATAAGGGCCGGATCCTCAGTTTATGTAAATCAGTGTGTATCTATCTGACTTCAATGAAACTATGCTGCTGTATTCCAGGTAATCATCCTAACTGTGAAGGCAAAGGATTACCCTGCTGCAAAAAAAACCCAGATAAACTGTTCATGTAAGACTCCTTATATATACCTAAAGTAAAACAGAACAAAAATAAAAATATTATTTTCATTTTACAAAGTGATAAAAGGTTCCATGAGAAAATAACAGCAGAGAAACTAATTTTTTTTAGAATGATTGCAAAAGCAATAATGCACTTAGCATAAATCATGAAAGGATTGGTTCACAAATATTTTCAAGAGTAAGGTAGGGTCCCTCCCAAAACAACTGAAAAAAAGGCCTATCATTTAAAACAACTCCTTCCTTTAACCCCAAATACCTGGAGATCACAGAGCTAGAAATTGTCTGCTGATAACATTAATTCTTTCTCTGAGTCGTTAAAGGAATGCCACGCAACAGTAGCTCAAGATACAGCCAAGATTTTTAAAAAAGCATACCCAACTTTAGTCTCACAGGAGGAAATGTTTAAAAGGCACAAATAGTTAAGTACCTAAATGACAGCAAAGTTACACAATTTTTTATATGTATTTGGGTTCCTAACCTACCTTGGCACTTTTGTAAAAACTTCCCCTTTTAAATATTCAGGGCCAGATTCAGTTTGAGGACTTTGGCATAATCTAGGCAATTAATTCTTTTGTTTCCTTACATATTCAGAAAGACTCATCTATGTGAGTAACTCCTGCTGAGATTCCATGATGAAGCTGGAGACAAAGTATTGCTGATCAAGAGGATCTGCTATGGAAATAAATCACAGAAAAGCTAAGGCAGATATAGAGTCCAGCTAAAGTTAACTATAAACAATGTAAACCTTCCCCTTTCAGAAGGTCCTCCCATCTTAGTAATAGTCACACTATCATTTCCCTTTCCATTTCTCTAACTACACTTCCCTATCCCCAACACACTAAATTTGCTGCTAAATTGATGGAAAGCAATAAAAACCCTAGGAGAGAAAAAATATGAGTAGTGGTTTCACTTATGGTAGGGTTTTAATACAGTTAGAAAATTATTTTTAAATTAAATATGATACCAGTCACTGGAATTTATGTGTTGTCCACTATATTAAATGCCCCCCCAGCAGATTTGTGCATTTGAGAGAAAAAAATGCCCAATGTTTTATGGCAAAATTTATTATTTATTGAGTAATGTTTTAACTAGGAGGAGGGTAATTCTTAATTATTTGTTTCCTAGTCAGTATGATATCAAAATAAGACTTATTGGTGATTATCCTCCCATCTCCAATGTAAATCAGGTGCTCATTCAGTCAATGCATTGGACTCACACTGGCGTGAAACTGGTTTCAATGAGAATAATGGCCTTTTTATTTCTTAGTGAGTATGCAACCAGCTACAAGTTTTTGAATAAACATGGATGCTGAAACATGCAGGATACGCTAGCACTATAGACATGAATTTTTTAAAACCTATTGGCATAAATTATAATAACCTGCCAGTGACAGAATAATACCAGATCTTTTTTGCTGTCTCTGGAGCAATTAAATCCCCAACTATTTAAACATTCTCTGGCAAACAGTCCCCAAAGATGTCAATTTGTCTAACTATTCTACTCAAATGATAGGAACTTGGCTGAAATTCTTCATGTTCATTTTGTAAAGGCGACAATGAACTGCTATTCATTTTCCATAAGGTTGCATTAATATTGTAGATTATCCAAAGGTTTAGAAATGGAAGTATAGATTATACAGGACTATATTTTCACAGAGGCAACTTTTATACTTTTCCTAGAATTAGCAATTATTTCTACCTTTCTGGCTCAAAACACCATAGGCAAATATCACCTGCCTTATAAAAGAAAAATGGTTAATTTTACATATTTTATTAAGCTTTTATTTGAAATTATTATTACAAAAAGCAGATATACTACAATACCTCCTGAATTATCATTTGTAGAAAGGTCACAGTGAGGAACCACCAGATGTTACCAAAAGAATCATGACAGCTTTTTAGTTGTCCACAATACAGAGACTTCACAATGCTTCAGTTTTCTTCTTTAATGGATTTGTGCAAAAGTGCATTTCTGGTATGATTTCTAGGAGTTACACTAAAAATGTCAGTTGTCTATACACTTAATAGTTTCTCATTTTTTTAAAATTTAATTTATTAAAAGGCAGTAAAATGCTTAAAGAGAAAGGAAGGACTTGGGATTATTGAATTGTCTGATACCAAGAAAAACAAGTGGGACAAATATTTAATTGGTGTAAGTGGCTTTAACTCTACTGAAGTCGATGAAACTCTTTTGATTTCTGCCAGCCAAGTATCTATGCTGAGGTACTTTCTGTGGGGTTGCCACTGACCACCTATGTCATGTGGAAAAATTTAGTTAAGCTACTGCTTCTCCTAAGGGGCATTCAATATGAGTTCTTCCAGATTCTCTATTTTCCAGTGTTTGTTGTGATTTCTGTTTTGTTTTTTTCGGGGGGGGTTGGGCTTTTTTTTTGTCTGTTTCAAAATGAAACAAAGGAAAAACATTCATTTTTTTTCTGGAATACAATTCCGGAACACTTAGTTTTGAGTTGATGAAAGTATATCATTCATTTTTTTGTTCAAATTTTAGTCTAAAAAAATTAAAATATTCTACAAAATATATAAAAAAAACAATGGAAATACAAAGTTGGTCTGAACTAAATTATAAACATTGCCCATTATGAAAAGGTCAAAAGAGACTGTTCATGAATTCTTCATTTCTGGTTTGGTTTTGTTTAGTGATTTCCCACCCACTATTTATTGTGATAGTTGTCAAAATGGATGTGTTTCACAAAATGTTTTGTTTTCAGGTCAGTTAGATGTTACTATGATGGTTGGTAACCATAGTAATTATGATATGTATTACATTCATGAAGTTGTATACATTTTTTTGTACAAAATAATTGTGCTTTTCTTTAGACTTAAAGACCACCTCCAGATGAGTGAGCACATGCCAACT
Source organism: Gavialis gangeticus (assembly GCF_001723915.1). Lineage (NCBI taxonomy): Eukaryota > Metazoa > Chordata > Crocodylia > Gavialidae > Gavialis > Gavialis gangeticus. Next base: position 239,523,624 of record NW_017729032.1, read on the forward strand.
GCAGTATCTCAAAGCAGTCTGAGATGCTTCAGGAGGCACACCAGCAATGAAAAAATGTTCCTCACACTGAAAATATGCAGTGCGGACTCTAAGTTTGATACCAGGAAATCCTGGTATCAAAAGAAAACATGGCAGAAAAATGTGGCCAGGGCATGCTCCTGGAGTGTGCTCGAAAGCAACTGGAGGCTGGGTCCTCCAAGGAGATGCTCTAGCACCCAGTGAGAGTGTCTCTATTCCTGCAGCATGCCCCTGCTGCTGCTCCAGCACCCTGCCTCAGCCCACTGTGTGAGGGTGGGGGAACTGGGGGTGTGAGGGGACTGTGGAGGAGAGGAGAGTGTGTGGTGATGGGTCCCCTACCTGCCTGTCCCCCACCCCACAGCAGCAGCACCCAGAAGCTGGCCCTCACTCATGGCCCATTGCAGGCACAGCCTGGTGGCAGTATGCGGCACCACCTGAGACCCCAGGCTACATGTGGCACACAGAGCCAGTCTGGCCCACTGGCATGTGTCTTCAGGCAGGACCAAGCTGGCTTCTGCCACCATCCAGAACTCCTGGCACTGCACGCAGGAGTCACGCACAACTGAGCCAGGCTTGCTCCTACCTGAACATGGTGGGCATGTGGAGGCAGCAGCTGGCCCAGCCCAATGGCGTGCAGCTCCTGTCTGCAGTGCTGGGAGCCATGGATAGCAGCAGGAGCCACCCCAGTCCTGTTTGAAGATGTGCACCAGTGGATCAGGCCAGCTTCATGCACCATATGTAGGCCCCAGGTCTCAGGCAGCATTGTGTGCTGTCAAGTGTCCTTGCCTGCAGCGAGCCATGAGCAACACAAGGGTCTGCTGCTAACTGCTGCTGCGGAGGGAGCTGTGCACTATGTGGGGGTGGACAGGGGACCCACCCCATAACAGCTGTCCCCCCACACCCACACAGTCCCCCAACAACCCCCCAAAATGCCCATAAACCCCATACCCACAAACTCCAAACCTGCAAAACCCCCACAATCAACCCACACCCATAAACCACCTACACCCCCACCCACAAACTCCACAG
>NW_017729032.1:239529670-239530021 GCF_001723915.1 Gavialis gangeticus
ACAAACTCCAAACCTGCAAAACCCCCACAATCAACCCACACCCATAAACCACCTACACCCCCACCCACAAACTCCACAGCCACCCCACACTCACAACCCCCAACAAACACCCACAACCCCCCAACAAATGCACCCACAAACCACCCCCACAAACCTCCACCCTATCCACATACCATCCCACAAACCCTACACCCATGAATCCCCCCACAATCTACTAACCCTCCCCCACAAGCCCCACCAACACCCCCACCCCTACAGCCACCCCTGCCCTCCCAGAAATCTCACACCCTGTGTGCCCAGCCACCAGATGGGACAGGGACTTCTTGTGGGAGCCATAGCTGCTGGGAAAAC
>NW_017729032.1:239535021-239539124 GCF_001723915.1 Gavialis gangeticus
ACCTCCCCCACAAGCCCCACCAACACCCCCACCCCTACAGCCACCCCTGCCCTCCCAGAAATCTCACACCCTGTGTGCCCAGCCACCAGATGGGACAGGGACTTCTTGTGGGAGCCATAGCTGCTGGGAAAACTGCCACACTGCAACCCTGCCCCATGCCCACACCAATGCTGACACATGCAGTCCTGGCCTGGGGATTGCTCATCCAAGGAACCACTTGGGGAGATGTGATAGGCTGTGGTGAGGAGTGGAGGTGGCAGGGAGCGGATTGAGGTGGTACGGGGTCTATGGGAGTATGTGATAGGCTAGGGGTGGCAGCAGGTATGTGTGTGTGAGAGAGAGATGGGGAGGAAAGGGGGAACAAGGGAGCACTCCACGTTGGAGAGGCACCCAGAGCTGGGGGAGCCTGTGCAAGGGGAGGCTGGCCTGGAAGGGAAGGGGCTTGACCAACCCAGTCCCTGAGACCCAGTAGAGGGGTTCTTTAACAGAGGGCCGGCTCGGGGCCAATCAAAGTGTGGCCCGCCCACCTGTTCCTGGGCTAACCGCCTGCATTTTCACTCACCATGCCTTGATGTTAATTAGTTAATCAATGTTAATCAGTGGGAGGCTGCCCATTTTCTGACCTGATGCCAGGGGGTGCTATCTGCAGCTCCTTTCCTCCCCTACACCACATCCCAAGCCTCGCAGATGGCATCACAATGTTCTCACTATCATTGGCCCCTTGCTCTGGGCCCCAGAATCCTACTAATTGAACCCCAACATGGAATCCTCTCCTCAGGCAGACTCTTCCGCCTTCATACCAGGCAACATAGCTCCCTGAGCTGCTCCCCCTTACGGATGTGGTCACCCCAGGACCTTTGGCTACACTGGCCCTGGGCTCACCTCAGGCCAATTGGGACCCCATGACCTCAGCTCCTGGGTGCCTCTCATGGTGGGCCCCTGGCCTTTCGACCCTTCTGGTCCTGGCCCCAGCTTGGGCCAGTCAGGGGAAACTCAGACAGGCCTGAGTCTATGGCCCTTTTCTCTCTCTGAGGGTCCACTCTCTGGGCCCTCCAAAACAAGGGGTAACCCACCCAGTCATGGGGGCTAGGGGTTAAGGCACCCCAACCCACCTTTCACTGGGGTAGTAACTGGCCTGGTATTTCTTCAGGGCTCCCACACCACTGAGAGCCCCACCAGGCCACCCACTCCTGGCAGGGTACAGTTTTAGGTCATAACCAGGACCAGGAGCATCCTTACCATCCCCTACAGCTCCTCCCTTACGTCCTGATGATACTATCAGCCCTCTGGCCAGGCAATGTTGTTGTCTGGCCTACAGCAGCAGAACTGCCTTGTTTATATGGGCAGCCCTGAATCTAAAATGGCTGCCCTCATTAGGCACCTGGCAGCCACCAGCTCCAGGCCCTTAAAGTGGCAGGCACACACAATGCCCTGCCACAGCTTCCCAGGAACAGCATGGGGACCTCTGAGCCCTGGGCACAGGCACAGGGAGCAGAACAGTAAGGGCTGGTGCTGCTCAGAACCACAAAGCAGCTAGTGGGACAGTTGCAGCTGGACTCATGTCTTGGTGCTGGAATGCAGCTGCAGCCAGGAGGAAGTGAGTGGAGGGCAAGCAGGGACTATGGGTCAATAATGAGGGGCACTGGTGGGCTGAGAGTGAGGGGAAAGGGCATGGGCAGGGCACTGGCATATCAGCACCTCTCAGCACCACAAAACAGCTGTGGGTCCAGCTGCAGCTGTCCCCACATTCTGGTGACTGAAGGGGACAGAGGCAACATTGTTTTTTCTATGATAAAAAAAAAAAACCAAATGCCAAAATGTATAGATATTTATAATGTATTTTATTATGATGCTAGAGGCACTGGTAGGCTTCCAAATTGCTTTAAATTTGTAAATATATCAATAAAACATTGCCCAACTGATCTCTCTCTCTCTCATATATATGAAATGTCACTAATACATATACATACATACATACATATATACACACACACACACACACACACACACATATATACACACACACATACACACACACATGCATGCATATATATACGTACACACACATGCATAGATTTCATAGACATTTGGTCTGGAAGGGACCTTGGAAAATCATTGTGTCCAGCCCCCTGCCCGAGGGGCAGGAAGTCAGCTGGGGTCATAGAATCCCAGCAAGATAAGTATCCAAATTTCTCTTGAAAGCATTCAATGTAGGTGCATAAACCACCTCTGATAGCAGGCTATTCCAGACCTTGGGGGCTCAGACAGTAAAGAAATTCTTCCTTATGTCCAGCCTGAAACGGTCTTGCAGGAGTTTATAACCATTCGAACTTGTCATCCCTTGGGTCACTCTGGTGAAGAATCATTCCCCCAGATCCTGGTGAACACCCCGATAAACTTATAGGTGGCCATCAGATCACCTCTGAGCCTGCGCTTTTCCAGGTTAAAGAGTCCCATAGCTGTCAGCCTCTTATCATAAGGTCTGTTTTCCTGACCTTTGACCATGCGTGTGGCTCTTCTCTGGACTCTCTCAAGCTTCTCTCCACATCATTTTTGAATTGTGGAGCCCAAAACTGGACGCAGTACTCCAGCTGCGGCCTCACCAAAGCCAAGTACATTGGAAGAATGATGTCCCGCGATCTGCTTGAGAAGCATCTATGGATGCAAGCCAGCGTTTTACTCACTTTACTAGCTGCAGCATCATGTTGAAGGCTCATATTCATCTTGTAGTAAATGAATTCCCTTTCATCCGTAGTGCTAACCAGCATAGCACTGCCGAGCCTATAAGGATGCTGCCGGTTTTTCCTCCCAAGGTGGAGAACCTTGCATTTTTTGGTGTTAAACACCATCAGGTTCTCATTCACCCATTTCCTGAGCCTGTTAAGGTCAACCTGGATCACCCTCCTGTCTTCAGATGTGGATGCTTTACCCCAGAGTTTAGTATCATTGGTGAACTTGCCCAGTCCGTTTCCAACTCCGATGTCTGCATCATTAAAGAAGATGTTGAACAATATAGGTCCAAGGACAGAGCCTTGGGGGACTCCACTGGTCACAGGGCACCATGACAATTGACTTCCATCAACCACCACCCTCTGGATCTGACCACGGAGCCAATTCCCCAGCCAGCGGATCGTAGTGGACTCAAAGTATGTATGTATACATGCATATACATGCATACATATATATATTAGTGGCATTTCATTTTAATCGCAGAAAATCTCTCTCATATAGATAGATGCATTTAATTTTAATCACAGAAAAATGCAGATTTGGGACATTTTAATGAGAGAACCTGGATTTTTTTATCAGAGAATTTGCAATTTTTAAACAGGGAACACCAGGATCCCTGCTGGTGAGGAAAGTGGCAGGACCCAGGCAGAGGAGCCTGCTCAGATTAATCACAGGGGACCCACCTGGAGGGCAGACAAGGTGCTTGATCTCCCAACCATTAGGAGCTAAGAGTTTTGAGTTTTATTTTGTTTTGAAACCACTCTTCTGTTTCATTTCATCAAAACTGTTTTGATACTGTTTCAAAGTTTTGCCTATAGGCTATAATGGGGAAGCACAAAATTGCCTATGACTTTGTCATTTTCTGGCAGATTTGGATTAAAACAGCAGCAACAGTAGCTGTTTCTGCAGTCACAGAGCCTGACAAGTTTCAAGGACATAGGTGCAGAGTTTTCTGGGAAACTGCACCTCAAAGTCTTGAAAGCAAAACTCATGTCACTTGTATGTATGAAGGGGGTGCATAGTGGGGTGAAGCATGGGGGGTGTGAAAACTGCAGGGGTTATAACTCCTGCTGAGGCCGCAAGGCCTGCCAAGTTTCAAGGAGATATGTGCAGGGGTTTCTGGGAAGCTGCACCTCAAGCTGCTGACAAGCAAAACTCGTGTCACCTGTGTGTGTTAAGGCCCCTGGAGATCCAGGAGTCAAAAAAACTCTCTGCGCTGCTCCCTTGAAGCACAGACAACTGAACGTGTGGTATGTAGCACTGCAGTCTGCTGTCCCACATACCACACGGATGCACTTGTCTAGATGTGGCCTTAGACATGGCCTGAGCAAGTATAGATTGGTGAAGGGTGACCTTAAATTCCATGGCTAGTG
>NW_017729032.1:239544124-239560520 GCF_001723915.1 Gavialis gangeticus
TTAAATTCATAGCTGTTTTGGAGAAAACCAGAAAGGAAGATGCCTCTGAAAAGAACAAAGTGTTTGCACTTTACTTTGCAAGTAAAAGCTACTAATTTCCTTGAGAAAAAGAAATATATAATTTCAACCTACCAAGAGAAAGATAAGTGATGAAACACTAATACTGTCAGTTCTATTGAACAGTTGTGAACTGAAAAGACAGTCATTATCAGGGGTGATGTGTAGGGGGTGCACACAGGTGCATGTGCACTCCCTGAGCATGGCAGTGCACCCCAACACAAAGGTGCTACCAACACTGTCGGTGGTGCCTGTAAGTGGGTGCTGCTCGCCACACCCCCCTGCCGCTGACACTGCTGGCGGCATCCAAGGGTGGTCAGCGATTCCCGCTAGCTGCTGCCAATGCTGTCAGCAGTGTCTGCGGGTGGTTGCTGACCCCCACTGCCAATGCCAGTGGCATCTGTGGGAGCTCCTGCTTACTGCTGCCACGCTTCCACCACCATGCCCCCCAGCCACTGGGGGCACATGTCATTCATGGTCATTACCATGTAATACCACAACTACTGTCTTTCTAACTTTCATAATTACATTATAACCCTATATGTCTAGTGTAGGTATAACTAAACCAGGTGAATTATACCTTAGTGTAACTAAAGTGTAACTAAACTAGAGGATTTTAAATAGTTCAGTTTTAATCTACATCTTCAAAGTACAATATTTTATTTAAATGCAACTAAGATTTAATCTGATCATTAAACTTCAAGTAACAGGTCAGCCTGCCCAGTCTGGATCCTTTTGGGTGCAAACAGATGTTACCTTTGTGCTACCATAAAAGATTTTTATGATTGCACAAGTTGTAAACAAGCAGAAATTTCATCCCTTTGTCATGTGCCAAGTGCCCAAAAATGTTGCTGTGAACAAATATAGTAACTGTTTGAGATACCTTATAGGGGAGGATGTCTGCTTGTTATTGCATACTCCTACAAGCGATTCTCATGGTACTGGTAACTCACTACCATACTATGACATAGGGTGAGTGTGTGCAAGCTGGGGACCCATAGGTGTCAGGGAATGGCACCCAGAGCCACTGTTCTTCAGGATCAGGTCCCTGAAGCCCCAGGAGCAGCAGAGACCCGACCCAGTGGGAAACTGGCCCTGGGCGATGTCTGTAAATACCAGCAAAGCAGATCAGCTGTGCTGGGACACATCCCAGAACAGATGATCCTACTCCAAAGATGACACCTATTTATACCATTTGTGAACCTTACCTATTACAAGGTTACTGTGGTTCAGAAAGAGCTCAGAAAGCAGCTGCTGTAGACAGCAGATTGCTGTCTCTGCTGAGGAACCTTCCAGCTCCTGGGATTTTGAAGCAGAGTGAACTGCTATATTACTAATAAAGAAGATGTTCTGAAGGACTGACTGAATCAGGATCCTAGAAATGGCACTTCATTTTCTAGAGTGGCAATTCAAAGTCAGCACAAGTAAAAAAGGTTAGCTAACAAAAGCAGTTCAGTGCTTTTGCATGAAATGTTTTTTGTGGTCTCAGTCTAATAGTTACTGTAAAAACAGTCACACTGCAAAACAGTTATAACAGGCTCCTGGGTGGGAATATTGAAGACATAATTTGATTGGCCCTGGAACTGGAATATCCCAAGATACAAGATATTCATGGCACAGCTGAGACAGGCCTCTTCTGACAGTGTTTCATGGCTAAACAAAGGACCTAAGTTCCTTGACAGTCAAACAGTGTTATATCCCAGTATTGAACTTTTAAAAATATAAATAATAAAAGACTAGGATAGTATGTTGTAAAAAGGCTAGGATGGTCTGTTGTCACCAGTTTTTAGAGGATAGTCAGCAGAAAAAATAATCTGAGTTGGGTGCTTAGGTCAATACATCATTTTATTAATTTACCACTAAACCAAAATTTTAGAATGAATTAAATTTACCATAAATTAATCATTGTGAATTTTCTGTAATCATTGACCCCTTAATTGTAAAGGGCTTGATACAATTCATGAATTATAACCTCTCCTGTCAACCTTCATTTACATGATGTTATAAAATCATGCTTGTCTATTTGTTCTTCTCTTTAAAGTTGTAATGAAAATACTTTGGCCAGCTATTTAAAGCTTGAAAGCTGGCCAACATTTTTGTCATGGTCATATTTCAAGGCAGAAATAAATGAAGTTAACTTACTGTTTTTTCAATAGATTTGTAAGACAGATACAGCTTTCTGCCAGCTGGAGGAAAAATGATGTCTCCTGGACCTTATCTGCCAACCTGGAACACGGCCAGGCCTGTAAATGTATGGCACCTGGCATGGCAATGGACATATTTTAGCCTCAGAAACAAAGAAGTATATGCAAGCATCTCATTGGCCAGGTATATACTAAAATGTTCTGAACTGGTTACTTGTCACTCAAAGTGAACTATATTTGGAAGGGGTGAGAATGAAGGGGAGACAAGGGAGTTAACCCTCTGAAATTGATAACCATACTCAAGAAATGTGCGGGTAAACTCTTTGTCTCTCTGTTTGCACAATGGAAAACTGGGTTGTAGGTTCAAATAATATAAATAAAACAACCAACTTTTCAGGTAACCCAACTGTCCCATAAAGTCAAATAGTATTGTATTGGGCCTAATCCTGTTATATACCACATACCCTCCAATTCTGCTTAAGCGAATGGAAACTGAGGCTGTCTAGAACATAGCAGGATCAGTGTGGAATATATACCAGTTATTCAGGCACTGAATATTTTGATCATGGATTATATACAGATTTTCAACACTTTTGCAAGAAATTAATATAGTAACACAGCTGTAAGGGAGAGAAAACATAGAAGCTGAAACAAAAGGAATTAAGGATGAGTGAGAAAAAAAGCTTATCTGAAATGCTGGGTAAATGTTAACAGGGGAAGAAAGAATTTTACATCATGTAAATCACTTAACCTGTGCCCCTGTGGTGTCCCCATTGGCCAGTGTAATTAGCATCACCCTTACTGTTTTCATAACAGACACAGCTGCAGAATTTTTCTTTTCATAGTACTGATTTTGCTTGTTTACAGGGGAGAAATTGCTGGCCATTTTCAGGTTAAGCTATGTGAAAATTAAGCAAGTTGAATAAGAAAGTCATCATGCAAAGTGCAGAGCATTTACAACTTCCGCTGAAGAAAATTTAAGGTAAGGGTTTAATCCAACTCTAAAAGATACTCAAGAAAGATCTGTACGTACTTCCATGAGAGCCGGGACAATGCTCAGGACATCACAGGATTAGTAAATTCTTTAGTCTTAGTTTGTGCTGAGTGTTGGTTGATTCACTCTTTAAATCTTTCTTCTCCTAGAGCTAATGTAGAGGATGGAAACTCCATTTCACATAGAATTTCAAGATTTCAAAATGTGGATTTGCTTCATATGAGGAAACATAACAATTTTGAAATTACCCAAAAAAGAAAATTCTGAGAAAAAAAGTAGGAAAAAATTGACCTATTGGGTAAACTATTATCATAGAACATTTTAGAAATGTTAAAATAACCTAAAAACATTTAATAGTGAAAATTCATGGAAATAGAATTGCTTGATATTAGTATATTTATTTCTTACCTTTCTCAAAAGGCAAATTTTGGAAAAGCTAAGATTTTATGATGTGTTCTAATTTTGATGGGACTGCAGTTGCTGACAGAAAATGATTCTGAGCACATGCGTATCACCCTCTAGTAGGTCTCAAGTTGAGCTATTGGTCATGAACTTACTGGGTGTTTGACTTATGTAGCTCTTCCTTGTTTTCCTTTCCTACTCTTGTCTCTGCAACTCTTTTAACCTGAATCTTCCATTCTATTACCAGCTTTTTGTTTTTTCCTACTTCCAGGCATAATTGGAAAAAAATGATTAAATGAAATTATGGTAAAAATACTTTGTTAATTTTCTCACTATTCTTTCTCATTTTAGAGACATGCTCTACATAGCTCCAGCTACCAATTCTCTTATTTTTCTCACAAATTCCTTGTTTTGAAAGTTCTTTTTAACCATGTCACAGAGCCCCCCAGGGTGAGCGTTTGCTTGGGACATGTACAATCCTGTCTAGTCTCTGAGAGTGCCCCCTGAAGCCAATCCAGGTGTGGCTTCTAGAGCAGGGAGGGTGGCCCTGGGTCCTTCCTACTTTGACACTCTAGATTTTCAGTCCTTGACCCCTCCTTCCCCACTCCCAGTTGTTCTGTGGCCCTGACTCAAGAAGCTGGTATTCAGTTCAGCTCCTGAGAAAGGGCCATTCTGTCTTGTTGTGAGAACCAGTGCATCTCAAGGATGGAGGACCAATGGGCACAAGCTAATTGAGGGAAAATTTAGGCTGGACATAAGAGAAAACTTTTTTTTTCTATAAGGGTTCTGATCCTGGAACAAACTTCCAGTAGAGGTTGTGCAGCTGCCATCCTTGGATGTGTTTAAGATGAGCTGGATAAGTACCTTGTTGAGCTTATTTGAGCCCAATAACTTCCTGCCCATGGCAGGGGACTGGACTTGATGATCTTGCAGGTCTCTTCTGGTTCTTCAATCCTTTGAGTCTGTGATTAACTCAAAGTTACAAGCAGCAAAACAAACAGCTTCTCTTCAATAAAAATATGTATTTGGGGAAGAGGCCTTAGAGCAATTATACTCTACTCACTCCAAAGAGTTAAGCTATGCCTGTGTGCCCAATCCAGCCTGCATAGCCTTGAGATCCCTAAAGTTGCTCAGCTATATCATCTCCAGTCTGCCCAGCCAGAAAATTCCAAAGCTTCTCCTCTGGTTTCCAACCTATTCTTTCCCCCTGTATGTTAGCCAGGGACAAACTGAGGTACATGGCATTGTTTCAGTATAAACACAACAAAACAGAATATTACAATAAACCCATAGCCTATCACCCCATGTTCTAACATTCTCGCATATTACATACCAGCTCTCATTTTATCATTGTGTTAATGCAACTTCCAGAAGCATGCTCTCTGCTAGCAAGTTAGTACTGTGACAGAACAATGGGTGGAAAAGTATAAACTGCTTGCTCTACCACTGAACCAGATATATAATCCCATCCACATTCAAGACAGAATTTCAAATTATGTTTACTCACTATTTTGAGTCTTGATTCTCTGCCCACTTACGTGAACTGGAATCTCTCCATCTTTGTGCGGTTTTGATCAGAGATCACATTCCTGTTCAACAGCACATTTCAGACTCTCTAAATATAAAATCTTTGGCATAGGAAGAAATATATTTTCAAAGCACTTGTCTTGCTAATGCTGTTCCAGCAAGTTATCAGGTCTGAAAGGACATTTTAGGGTACATTTAATAAATGGAGGAATGTATAACTAGAGCCCTAGTAAAGCTGTTTTGTGACATATTAAAAAGCATAGTTTGCACTATGAAGTTTTACTAGACAAATTTAAATTCCCCAAACAATTCAAATTTAAAGCATAACATTAAACTTTAAAATAAAGCAATTCATTGTTCTTGTGTGTGCCATGCCTCTAAACTTCAAAGACACTAAAAATAAATAAACAAAACCAAATCAAACTGGATCTCAATAATTTACAACAAAACAAAACAAAAAATGAACTGTATCAAATGTACTAAATGAAATAAACTTATTTCTTTGTTTTCAGCATTGAAATAGAGGCACAAGGAGTGGTATTTATATTCAATTATAGTAACATTTTCCCCATGTGCATAATAAACTAGCACTTCAGGAAAGCAATTGACTTTGATAAATTACCTTACACATAACTGAATATTGTTATAACTTTTAACTGAGTTCAGACAACTTTTAATTTAAATTTGAAATTTCACACATATTATGTTCTTTTAATTTTCAATGCAATTTTGAATCTATTCACTTTTGTTTAGTTGCTCCTTATAACTTTTTAATGAATATTAGCACATATTTTTAAGTTTAGGAAATGAATGATCTGACTAAAAAATTTTTTAGACATCATGACTTTTAGTGTTGACTTATATCTCTTAAAATATTGTTTGTCTTTAGACCTTGGCAGAGATATGCCTCTTGAAAAGAACTACTATAACAGGATGATTTTATGCTATTTTAATTCATATTTTTATGGCATAACTAAAAGGTTATTTTATATAAAAGCTCTGTTATCCGGCATCCCCCAGGAATGAGGGATGCTAGTTAATTAAATATGCCGCTTAATCAACCGTCTGGTGCACTCCCCAGCATCAGTGGGCCAGGGGACAGGGAGGGGGGCTTCGTGCAGGCTGCTTTGCCCCATGCAGGCTGTTTTGCCCCAGACTGTGGGCCTAAGAGGTGGCAAAGAAAAACTTGGCTTGTGATGGTGAAATGGGAAGTCCCCTGGAAGTGGTACTTCCGGTTATGCTTTTGCCGTGTCCCTCGGATGCCATTTAATAGAGTTTTTTGACGAATAAAGTGCCGATTAACACAGCTTTTGCTGCATATAAGCTGTGGGATCTGGCATAAACTGGCTCGATACATTAATGAAGACAAGTATAGGCAATTCCAACCTGTTAATGGGCAAACAGAAAGGCAGACACAAATCTCATTTGTTCATGGGGGTTTAGAGAAGGAAAAAACACACATGGGGTGACAGGTGGACACAAGACATGTACATGTGTAAATCTGATTGGTTGATGGCAGAAAGGTTCTCACAAGTTGATTGATGGGAGTCAAACACACATACACCTCATTGAGGATCCACCGCTTTCTGTTAATTTTTATCCTACCAGAGAAGAGTCCATATGGATAAAATATGGTCTTGCTTTACTTCTGACCTGTTCTGAACCCCATTATTCAAAAATCCCCAAATAAACTAAGGAATTCTATATATCTATTATAAAGTATTTATAGATGCTACAAACCTGAACCTGTTCAGCCTTCAAAAGAGAAGGCTGAGGGGGGATCTTGTGGCCTGTTATAAACTGGTTAGGGGGGATCAGCAGGCGCTGGGGGAGTCCCTGTTCCCCCGAGCGCTGCAAGGAGTGACCAGGAACAATGGTCACAAGCTGGCGGAGGGAAGGTTTAAGTTGGACATCAGGAGGTGCTACTTCACGGTCAGGGCGGCTAGAGTCTGGAACCAGCTTCCAAGTGAGGTGGTGCAGGCTCCCACCCTGGGGGTTTTTAAGAGGAGGTTGGATGACCACCTTACTGGGGTCATTTGACCCCAGTGCTCTTCCTGCCATGGCAGGGGGTCGGACTAGATAATCTGCTCAGGTCCCTTCCAACCCTAGAAACTATGAAACTATGAAACACGCCCCAAAATAACATAAACAGCAAATCAAGTTCTTGAAATCATGTTGTCCTGAAGCTTTTGTGACAATGTGTCCTGTTTTCCTTCTGTCTTGCCAATTTCTCCTTCAGTGGGTTAGCCAAAGTATCTCTCTCCATGGTGATGTTATAGGAGGCTAAGCATATTCTTTTTCTCTCTACTTCTTGTCTCCTACAGAAACAGAAAGTTATTTATCCTAACTTTAAAAATTCCAACCAGTCAAAAAGCTCCTTCTACTCAGTAGCCTCTTCTACATGAGCAGTTGACTGCAAAGTTGTTAGTGTTACTGTGCAGTTATTTAGTACTTGCTTATGCAAGACTAAATAACAGTGCATTACCATCCCCAGGATCCCTGCTCTTTTGTAAAGGGCCAGATTGCCTGGTTACAAAAAAACATCAAGGGAATTTGTTTATCTGTTTTTTTCCTGGTTCCCTACACATGAATATTTTATTTTGTGCTTCTATTATTTGCTATCAGAAATGCTGTCAGATATGGATAAATACATTCCTATATCTCAGATCACTATTCTCCTCAAATTACAGTTATGGTTCTGTTTTGAACTGGTGGCCGCCTATAAGTTTATTAGGGGTGCACACCAGGATCTGAAGGAAAGTCTATTCACCAGAGTGCCCCAAGGGATGACAAGATCAAATGGTCACAAACTCCTCCATGACCATTTCAGGCTGGACACAAGGAAGAACTTCTTTACTGTCCGAACCCCCAAGGTTTGGAACAGGCTGCCACCGGAGGTGGTTCAAACACCTACTCTGGACTCCTTTAAGAGTCAATTGGATGTTTATCTTGCTGGGATCCTTTGATCCCAGCTGACTTCCTGCCCCTGGGGCAGGGGGCTGGACTCGATGATCTTCCAAGGTCCCTTCCAGTCGTAATGTCTATGAAATCTATGAAAATTTTCCTGTACATGGCCACCCACAGAGGAACAGTTCATGATGTACATTCTCTAAGAGTGAGGAACCAAATATGTCCACTTGAGTTTCTAATAGCATGGTAAGACTACAAACTCACAAAGAAAAATGTGCCCCATGAACTGTAGTTTTTATTGTAGGTTTGTACATCTGGCCATTTTTTTCTGATAAAGATTCAAGGATGATGCATAAATATAAAAGTCTGTCTTTCTGTCTTCTAAAAATCTTTTTTCCTCAGTTCCCAGCATCTCTGTGGTCCAAAAGGTACCAAGAGACTGTAAGTTCCTTCATTTTAGATTTTTCCCATATGAGTACACACTCATTCTCAAATACAGTATACCAGCTTATTCTAATGACAAAAAATATTGTCTGGTTGTGACTGCAGGGATCCAACAAAATCTTCAAAAATCCAGATACAGGCACAAAAAACAATCAATACTTGTGAACAATGGATGTTCAAAGGCCTTTTTAAACCCACAAATGATGATTGAGCCCGAGGACAGTTTCTTATGCAACAAGTGTCTCACTTCAAATACAGAAGTATTTGAAGTATTTATGGTTGTTTTTCTGATTTAACTTGTCGATTTTACCAAACTTTAAGCCTCTAGAAAAACTCCCTGTGAAATTTCACTTTCCCCTTAGGCTAGGTACAGAAATTCAAAGAGCCTGAGACAGAATATAATTAAGTTATGTGGTTTTCTGTAGTAAAGAGAACATAAACTTGCCCTTTGGTGGGAAAGGCAAATCTTAAACCAGGTTTTGCCATTTTTAAACCAGTCTGTGTGTGCTGAACTTCTGTTCTGTTATGGGTATGGACTGGTTTTTTATCACTTTTACTTATACCAGTAAAAGTATAATGTCTATACCTGGCCTTAATGTTAAAAGTGAGTGCAGTAATTCATTTACATTTCATACATCTGTTTAAGGCAATGCTATACATCTAAAGTGTTTGTTATTAAAAGAAAAACAGCTTTTCACTCTATAAAAAATTGCAACACCCAAAAGGTTTGTATCAGCTTGATATCACCTCATATTTTAAGATCACTGGAGAATGATTATCCTTTTTACTTAAGTTTCTTCATAAATATTTCACTAGACCAATTGTATAAAATGTGCCTATATAAAGTCTGTATATCATCAAACAAAACACGTATACTATCCAATAATCACAGATACCTTATTCTCCATTTCAGATATGGGCTGGTTGGATTTTATGATCTAGGAATGTATTATGTAAATTTTGTTCCTACCAGCTATTCTTTCAGGCAGGGAATCAGTACCACATTAATATATTCTTACTTCACATTTTCAAGTTTTTCTTTGTAAGTATAAAGGCTAAAACAATCTAGGGACGCACTTTTTCATTAGATGGTGAATTTAGCAGAAAGTTCTATGATTGAAGAATCCTGAAACACAGCAACTGCAATGTTATCCAGGCTGATATGCCTGATACAGATCTACTGTACCAAGCATATCAGCCTGGTACAGTATATCAGCCTGATACAGCCTGTATCATCTGTATCAGGCTGATCACGTACTGTACATCTGTATCAGAATGATCATGTACATATACTGTACATGATCAGCCTGATACATCTGATATGCTGATATGCCTGGTACAAATCTACTGTGGCAGTCTCACAGTCACTGTGATGCTGATGGTGTGCCGTGCTTGTTTCAAGTCTTCCATGCTGTGGTTTACTCACCAGCTATGACTTGTTGTTACATGAGGTTTTACCAGGATGTTCAATGGTCTCCCTCAGACCCTGGACAACTTGTGTTGCTTCTTCTGTGTTTCTCCTCCTCCCCTACACCCCGCTTCTTTCCACTTGAGTGGTACAGATCAGCTTTGGTGGTATCTTGATATGATGAGGATGCTGTTCACTCCCACCTTGATGCCTAGTCTTGTGGTTAGCTGCAGAGGTTTGGATGAGGCTTCTCTAATTAAAAAAAATTGTAAATAAACAATACTTCAACCAAAACAGCTCAAATGATGTAGTGGGCAGGGAAAAAATACCCACCATGCCCAGCACTTCGTTTCAGTGACTAGGGCTTCTGGAGACATGATTCACCAGGTTCCCATGTTGTCCCACATTGCAGATGCACCTACGTTGAACCCATGCCTTGGGCCAGCTAGAGCCTGGCCACATACCATAGTATCCTGCAGGGCATTCCTTCATCACTGCATGACGTTCATGGCTGGCATACTTCCCTGCAGGGAGTCTCAGGGTCCTCAACTACCCAGGTAGGGAAAAAGGGATTACTGGGTTCCCAAGTGGGTAGTTCCCTTCTGTAGGTTCTGGCAATGTCCACTGGGCTGCCCTTTCCCAACCCCAGCTGACCTGTGCATCCCTGCTGGTATTGTCAGCAGTCAGGGCTTGCAGGTTCTGACCTGGATTCCTTGGCCTGTTGGTAGCCGCTCCCTTGGTGCTTCCTGGGCTATCTTCCCTGGGTACCTTGGGCGTTCTGATGTCCTCAAGCCTTCTGGATGCTGAGGTGTGCTCTAACCCAAAGAGGGTCTCTGGCTTATGGGCAGCAGGGAGGTGTATACCCTGGGTCTTGCTGGATGCTCTGACAGTGGGACAAGGTGCTATAATTTCTTTGGGTCAACCTGTCTGGCAGGGACATACCAACTTCCTGTCTCCCCCCTCTAATCCAGCTCCTGGGCTCCTTTTACGCTAGGAGCCTCCCGGTGCTGGACCTCTCAGCAGGGCTACTTCCAGCTATGTGGAGACAGCTGACTTCCCCACAGACTAGCCACCGGGATGCTAGTGCTGCATCGAGTCCGGTGTGAGCCTGCCACATCTACATTAAATTGGCATTGGGGTATCATGTCTTATTAACTAGAATTACCAGGTAAGAATAACCTTATAAATGGATTGATTCACTACAAAGTAAGTTTCTATCACATGTCAATCAGGCTCACCCAGTCTCTGAGCACTCAGCTCATGCTGTATTTGTTCTTTTTTAAATTCCTCCTAAAACCTGTCACAGTAGTGATAAGATTGGTTAAATGTAATTTCTTTTCATCATCAATATTAATGGTGCACTAATTAAAATATTCTTTTCTGCAGTAGTCACAAACTCTGAATTCAAGAGAGAGACTTTCAGGACCCCACAGCACCATGATACAAAGAGAGAGCAATATTTTGTACCCATGGTTAAAAGACTACGGCTAGAGACAGAAGTTACACATAAACCAGTTTAAATGATTGGAAACTAGGTAAAACCTGTACCAGAACAGAAGATCAGTGCACATAAATCTCTTTCAAACTGGTTGAACCAGATTTAAACCTGGTTGGATCTAGTATCAGGCTTAATTGATTTAGGTTAAACCAGTTTATGGAACTTCTGTCCCAGATTCCCTACCGACTCAAGTTTACTCACAGTCCCTCACATCCCAGGATAATTTGCAGCCCTATGCTGTGCTATCTGCTCCAGCCAAGCAGGGTTGAAACCACCAACAGATGTCCCTAGCCTGTTCCTGCCTGTACCTGTATGTCCAGTGGAATAGGGGACAGACAAATGGACCACCAGGTACCCCTAGCCCCATTCTGTACACCACAAGGGGGTGGAAAGCCCTGGCAGTGGGGGATTTTTGTGCCCCATCCTCCAGCCCACCAAGCCAGGCTGGAATCAACTCGACCCTGTCCCCTCCCCAGCTGTCCATCTCCAAGAGGCGGGGGGATGCACCCCCCAACCCCACTTCAGCCCCCACAGCTCGGGTCTACCCAGTGCTGGGTAAAAGCCCCCACTGGGGGGCTTTTTACACCCCTACAGCCTAGCGCACCAATCTGAGATTAGCTTAGCCCCACCCCTCACCATGTTTTTGCCTTTTAAATGTGGGGGAACACACATCCCTGACCTGGCACCAGCCCCCTCATCTGGGGTCAGCCCAGCACAGGGAGTAGGGGGAGAGACCCAAACAGGGGCTTTCATCCCCCTGCAGCCCAGCAGGCCAGGCTGGGATTGGTTCTGCTCCACCTCCCCCCAAACTGTCCATCTCTGAGAGATGGGAGTGCAGAGTTTTTCTGCTGGTTATCTCATCCCTGAGGATAACCCCTGGTTCAACATGCTGCAGAGGAGCCACCTGGGGCACAAGGGTGCTTCAGCATGGAACTAGCCAGTAGATGCACTGAAGTACCTTCATGCCCCAGCCAGCCGGGGCAGCACCTACACATGTGCACTGCTGCAGAAATTTTTACTTTGCAGCAGGACAAGTACTATCGTGCTGAGGAGTAAATTAGTTTACTCCAGCCTAACAGGGGTGCATGTGTAAACATGCAACATTTACTGTGCAGCTAATTAGTCTACTGCACAGTAAATATCTCATGTTAACACACCCACAGCCTGCCTTAGTTTTTGGTGTATCCCATGGAAGTTGTAATTCTGCGTCGTCACATCTATATGAGATGCTAAAGGTGCAATAGACATTCTACTGTGCATTAGTGCTGCAGGAAAAACCCCATACTAATGCACTAATTTACAGTAAAATTACTGTACTATGCACTAGCATCACAGAAAAAGCATGTGCCAGTGCTGTCGTGTAGTAGTGCTGATTACAGCACATTAACTTAGTACCTGTAATTACATGTACTAAACTTAATGCACCATAATTACGGACCATTAATGAGCATGTAGATGTGCCCAGTCTCTCTTATCCCCTCTCACCTTGGCTGGACCACATCTCCCATGGTGCCTTGTAATCTCTGTCAAATCCTGAGCTGTTGTAGTGCCTCATGCCTCTCCTATAATGCATGGAACATTTTAGCTGGTGAGTACCAAAGTGAATTGTTTCAGTGAAACATATGGATATGAAATAGTTCAACAGTATTTCTCAATAATTTATTTTCAGAATATTTCATTTCATGAAAACGATTTAGATATTTTTCACTGGTACAAAAAGAAAAACTACAGCATAATTTTTACATGGGATAGGAATTAGGTTTCTTGATCAGTTCTGCTTTGGAATTGAATTTAGACCCTGATCAGAGAAACAAGCTGGCAGTTGAAACCGTTGGATGGACTAATGTTTATTTAATTTTGATCTCTTTTAAGAATTATAACATTTTAGAAAATTCTCTCAAGATCACATATTTCAAAAACTAAAATAACAAACAACTCTCTCCACCCCTGAATCTCCAGTTCCTAATAACCACTGTCCTGAACAAAGTTGAGTATTCGTGATCTTATGCAATTATCATGTGCAATTCTTTATGCAATTCCTCTATCTATGAAAAAGTACACAAATGACAGAAGCACAGGAGCTTCCCCACCATTGCTCTATCTGGATCCTGACCTGGAGGAACATGAGAAGATTATTCTTTTTGCCCATTCAGACCTTGATCTCTCTACAGAGAATTCCAAGAAGAGCACTTGTTTTGGCAGTATGTGTCTTGTGAATAGCTGTCTATGAGGATGTGCAATGTCTCACTCTAATAATTTACAGCAAGGTTGTCAAACATACACCCTGTGGGTCAATTCTGGTCCATAGAGGTGGGTTATACGCTTTATTATGAGTGGGTGACCCACCTCAGGGGGATAGACTTGACCCATAGGACTTGGGGCTGTCACAGGTGGTCAGTGCTACTACTGCTCACCACTGAACCCTTACCCACTGCAGTTGGCAACTAGTCAGTGGCAGGGGAAAAGAAGGAATGAGTGCCAGCTGCATTAGTCCCCTGGGTTCTAGAGACTGCTAACACTGCTACTGCTGCCTGTGGGTCCTCTGGCAGATACGGCCTGTGAGAAGTCCAGATACGGCCTGTGAGAAGTCCCATGGGCCACAACCAGCTCATGGGGCTAAGTGATTCTGACACACCTGATTTAAGAAATTTCTTAACTGAAATTACTTGCATTGGTACGCTGTTTTGTTAAGAATATCTTACAATTTATGAGGTATGACACAAATGCTAATGAACGTAGTTGTTTCAAAAATTAAAAACTAAAGGTTTTCTTTTAAGAAAGAAGAGATTTAAGATTTTAGAGAATATGCAACCTTCACCTTAAACTGCTATCTAGTGGCTATCACTAAATGTTTCTCTTATTAGTTATGACTATAGAGGAAAAGAACACCATGGCAGTATATCTGAACATCCCTTTTTGCAAGCAGAATAAGCCAGTTCTTCTGTCATACCTATTGATCACCTTCAAATTCATGGAAGAAGATAATATTCTAGCTCCCCCTATGCACCAAAATATTCCTCCTCCTAAAAGGGAAAAGTTTTGGTAAATGCAATGAAATCTGTTTGTCAGGATTTCTTTTACTCCTCTCCCATTATCATCTCCATGGGATGAGGCAATTTGCCCTCAGAAATTTTAAATTAACTCTGTTACTGACACATTTTAAATAACATCTCATTGAAAAGGTCCAATGTATTTCACTTATTAGGTTCTAGATTTGCATATGTATATTTCTTGCTAGGTTCCCTTTTCACTGACTTCTTCACATTCAGTATTATTTATGCTATGATATGCAAATGAGAAAGAAATGTTCTTGCATGGAGGGGAAAAAAAAAACTTAATGAAACATAAATCAAAATTGGAGAAATAAAAACACAGTTTGCATTTTCTTCAGCTCTCTGTAGAAACTATGAGAGTGAAGTGATATGTTTTTTTCCCTGACTAGTGCCTAAATATGATAAAACAAAAATATGAAAGGATACTTTAGAGCACTGGAAAGAATACTATTCATTTACAGACCCCTAAAATTTTTGGAATGGAGGTAAGGACCCCTTTGAATTGTAAGTGTGTGTTAGAAGAATAGTCGGGGAAGCACTGAGGTCCCAGAGGGGAGGGGAGCCAGATGTCCAAGAAGAGTGGTTGCTTCTTAAGGAGACGATCCTCCAAGCCCAAAGGGAGGTAATCCCAACACAGATCAAAGGGGGCAGGAGGGTGCAAAAGCCCCCATGGCTCACCAAAACCATCCAGGAATGTCTCCTAGCTAAAAGGGAGGTGCACACCCAATGGAAGGGAGGGGCCATCACCAGGGATGACTATACTGCAGTTGCTTGGGGATGCTGGGGGGCAGTCAGGAAGACCAAGGCAGAGACGGAACTGGGACTAGCTTCCCAGATCAAGGACAACAAGAAGTCCTTTTTTAAATACATAGGGGGCAAAAAGAAGGTTCTGGGTAATGTGGGGCCCCTGCAGGACAAGCTAGATAATTTGGTTGTCACACCAGATGACAAGATAATCTATTTAATGATTTCTTTGCCTCCATTTTCCAGAGCAGGGACCGGAACAGCCACCCCCCTTCTGGGCCCCCCTTAGACCTCAGGGGAGGCACACCTAGGCCAAGGGTTAGTGAGGAACTAGTTCAGAAACTTCTGGAGGGACTGGATGTATTCAAATCAGCTGGTCCAAATGATCTCCACCCTCGAGTACTGAGGGAATTGGCTAAGGTCATTGTGGAACCCCTGGCACGGCTTTACGAACACTTGTGATACTCTGGTGTGGTGCCAGAGGACTGGAAGAGGCCCAATGTGGTTCCCATCTTAAAAAAGGGGAGGAAGGAGGACCCAGGGAACTATAGGCCAGTTAGTCTTGCCTTGATCCTGGGAAAGCTTTTTTGAGAAAATTTTTCTGGCACGTGTCCACGAGGGACCAGCAGGGGAGATTATGCTTAGGGGCAACCAACACGAGTTCATTAGAGGCAGGTCCTGTCAGATCAACCTGGTGGACTTCTACGACCAGATCACCAAATCCATAGATGTAGAGGTAGCAGTGGACATAGTCTTCCTGGACTTTCAGAAGGCCTTTGACACTGTCTCTCACCCCTCTCTCATTAAAAAACTAGGGGACTGTGGTGTCGACACCCACACAGTCAAATGGGTCACCAACTGGCTGGAGGGCTGCACCCAGAGAGTGGTAATGGATGGGTCATTTTCGACCTGGAGGGACGTGGGCAGTGGGGTCCCCCAGGGCTTGGTCCTCAGGCCCGCACTGTTTAACATCTTCATCAGTGACTAGGACAAGGGGGTAAGTAGCACCCTGTTCAAATTTGCTGATGACACTAAGATGTGGGGCGATGTGGGCATGCTAGAAGGGAGGAATAGGCTGCAATCAGACCTAGACAGGTTACAGGGGTGGGCGGATGAGAATAGGATGGGATTTAACACTGACAAGTGCAAGGTGATGCACCTGGGGAGGAACAATCAGCACCATACCTACAGGCTGGGGAACTTCTCATCAGTACA
>NW_017729032.1:239565520-239635780 GCF_001723915.1 Gavialis gangeticus
GAAACTATGAAACTATGATTGATCATAGTCATCTTTGCCGATCTCTTAGACGTAGTCTGTGGACCACAGTTTGAAAACCACACTGTAGAGAGGTGGCAGCTGAGCTCTGCTTTTTCAGAATGTTGCTAAATGAAGAAAGGAAGTCAACAAACAAGGGTAGACAGCTTCTGCACAGTGCTGGGATGTGTGTTCATGGTCCTTCTGAACTATGCACATGTGGGACTCACTATCTGCAGTTTGCCATCCGTGCCTCAGCAGATTTATGGACTTCCAGGGAAGGTGGATGGACAGTGGGAATTAGTGGGCTAACTTAATTTCCCAACAGCATTCCTGGGCTTATCTGTAGGCCTATGAACTTAAGGTGGTAACTCACATTTTTCTCCCTCCCATACTGAAACCCTGTCCTTTCTGCAACAGAGCATTATGACTGCACAACCTTTGCTCTCAGACTTCTTATGTAGTATGTTCTGAAGGATCAATTCCAAAAAAGAAAGAAGAGAAAATAAATTTAAAAACAGATGTGGCAGACTGTCCCTCCTCCACCTTGACAAGCCAAACAGAAATTTTGAACTTAGGGCTTTCATCATGGGAAGTCAGCAATCCAGCCCCAGCACTTAGAGGTAGAGCTATTAAGCCCTCTACTAGGACAGTCCAGGAAAATTACCTGTTGACCTGCCCCATGATGACAACTTTTGGGCTAGACCCAGCCACTTTCAGATACATCACAAGACACTGACACTTCAGCTACTGTATTGGAAGCAAGGCCTAGAATTGTGAGGACTTGCTTTCCGTCCTAACTCTCCTCTCAAGAGCCAGGCCCTGCTACTTTATACCCTGGAGCAGTACCACTAGTCAAGTGGGCTTAGGAGGAGATCTGATAAGTTTTTCTATTTCTCTTCACTATTTTCTGACCATTCTCTTTGGCTTATTTTCTGTTCTGTCCCATTTCTGTCTCGAGAATTGTCAGTGATCCTACCAGTCCAAATGGTACCTATGGAAGCATCATGCCTGTCAGCTCTACTGCTATTTTCTGAAACAGCTAGTGAAGGAAGAGACAGGTGGATCAGAGTTCCACTAAGCAAAAGGGAGAGAACCATTTGTTAAGTCTTTAATTAATACCAGGGAGATTCAGGTCAGAAAACACATGCATAATGTGCCTATTTTGCCTCTCCTCAAGGTAATCAAACATCATGTCTCCTGCTTGGAAAGACAATCTTTTGTTGCTGATTCAGACCTGGTTCAAAATGGGAATGCATAGCCTACAGGAAAGTCTGATATTTTGACATTCCTAAAATCAACGAGAAAAAAATCAAAATATTGACAATTTTCATGAGACCTGCTTCACAGAATGTGTAAGTCTGGGTGTTGCTTGTCCTCATTCTTTTTTTCTGACTACAACTCCCATGATGCAGTCCAGGGGCTCCCACAGATCATTTTGATTCTGATGAAAGAATCTGACAGGAAATTCCTGACCAAATCTTATCAGTGTTATTGACTGGCTTTTGTTCCTTTTTTCCCTAGCTCCTATTCCTGGAAGATAGAACTGTAAAGCATTCTTTAATTCCTTAGCTTTGTAAGGTTAGTTGGGCCAGTTAACACCAATATGTGAATCTGGTATAACTCCAGGGACTCCTGATTTACACTGATGTAAGAGAAAGCATACTTGACCATCCATTTTTTAACTACCATCATTTTCTGATGAAATATTTATAAAGTGAAATGTGTCAGACTCAAAATTGTACTTACCACTCTTGATTTTAGTTACCAGAGTACACCCTTATAATTTGCAATTTTTTATCTACAATTTGTGAGTATGCTGCTTTTAATTACTTATTTACATTTTTAAGACCTTTTCATTTTCTAGGCAAAAAGAGTAAATGTAAGCAAACTATTCTTGTCAATCAGGGTGTATTTCTACCTGTCACTGTGAGTGAATTTAATTGCTTTAATTAAAGCCAGAAATCAAACACAGGACAGAATATATGAGGGAAACAACTCCATTGTCATTAAAACTAACAAAGTGTGAAGGTCACAACTTACATATTCATATATTCTTCCATGTGACCTTCTGTTGTAAACAAAGAATATTAAACACTGTTATTCATCTTCTGCTAATGAACATATATTACTCTAGAGTCTAATGAATAGATAAAACATATTCTTTCATCAAATATTTATTAAAGTAATATTTTCCATGCTTACCAATTAAAGGGATATTTTATTACAAATTTAGACCATGCCAACTTTTGAAATCCTAGGAGACTGGGTTGATGAGAGTGCTATAAAACTCAGAATGGTCTCCAGATCAGTATACCCAATTGGCTGCTATTTTCAGCAAACAAATATATATTTAAAAGGTAACAGTGAATCAAAATATCAGGCAGAGTAAATAACCAGTGTTTAGTTATTATTTTAGAAAAGCTTTATAATTTCAGTGACTCTTTGAACATGCATTATGTGTGCAGAATGATCTGAAGAATGCTTTCAGAAAAACAACTTGCTTCTATTGTCCTCCCAATGAGAATATAATTTAAACTGACTTGATCTAGGGCAACAAATGTTAACTGATGAAAATACACATAAATAATTTACCACAAATATACAAGTGTGTGAATATAATGTATGCACATAAACATACACATGCATTGTGGCTCCAGTCCTGCGGAGTTTCAACAAAGTTAAGACACAGAGATTCACATATCAACAGTAATTCCCAGATTGGGTTTAAAATCTTTACACTTATTTATATATTAGTTCTAACAACAATGCACACTGCATCTTTATATGAACAGCTTTATCTGCGATGGTCACATAGGAACTTAAGTCATTTTTGAAACAGCTACTAATATTTCAATACGTCAGCTAACATTTTCTCCAGTATTTCTTGTTAGATTTTATGAAAACAATTGTCATACTAATCACAATTAGAATTTCATACTGATGTTCAAAAACTCATAAAATCATTAGAAATACGGTAGATATTTTGATACATATGGTAATAAAATCTAAACCAAATTTGTGAATGTAATAGATTTTTTTTTTGAAGACAAAAAGAAGAAAGAAAATTCTTGTAAGTGTCTTTAGGACAGGTATGGTTAATGTATGTTTGATAAACAGTATATATGCATTTAGTTATTTTTAGTATTATTTGCTCTGAATTGTAGTTCCACAACAAGGATATATTTACAGCACTTCAAAATATTAAATCTTAAAATTATCCTTAAAATGACACCATGTGTCTTGGCTTCTTTTCATTAAACTGGAACTAGAAAGTAAGAATTTATGGTACCATTTACATAGAAAAAAGGTCAGGTTTTTGTGCATTGCAGGATACGGGTGCCCTCTGCTGTCAAGCTGTAGATTGTTATAGGGTTTTTTTTCCTCCCCTTTCCAATTCTGGTCAACAACAACCACATTTTCTGAAACTGCAAATTATGTGAAAATGATTGTACAGATATAAAGATGCTATATGTCTTCTTTTTTTTCTGTTCTCATTTTCAAAAAAGTTGATGTTGAAGACAAAATTTAAAAGAGAAAGAGAGAGAGAGAGAGAGGGAGAGAGAAAGATTTTAAATGTGTGCATATCACACAAATTATTCTATGTAAAAATAATTTGTGTGATACACACACATTTAAATATTGAAATATGCTGCTTGGTACCTTTTGTACGTATATAAAATACAGCAGAATAGTAGAGATACAAAAGATTTTAAATACTAACTCAGGTAACTGCAAATACTGGTCAAAGTATTCCAAATCCAGCATCCAGTGAGGTCATTAGGAGTTTTCCCTGTGATACTGCTAAACAATGAAAAGGCTCAACATCAATGTCATTGCACACACTAATCAAATATGATAACATTATTCCAAGTGAGGCCTATTTACTTTATAGGGTAGTAAGCCAGGGAATGACATAAAATAATTGTGCATTTATTCCACAGTAATGTATTCTGCTGCAGGATTAATTTTCTTCACGTGAAGAAGTTTTATGTCAAACTCATGTAACGAGATAAAAGTTCACTTTCATTCAGCAGTAAGTAAATCTGCCCAAAACTTGGGTTGACAGTAATCAGAATATCTTTAAACAGCACACATTGCTCACAGCCATTTAATTCCAAATACATAATTACATATCTAGGTGTTGTTACAGCAGATAACATCCAGCTGCCATTTAGGGATGATATGTATTGGAACAAAGGGCTGTGTTTGGCAGGGATATCCCAAGTCTGAGATGGAACAGTGGGGTCTGATGCACTCTTATTCATCGGATGAAATGGAAAGAGAGAAAAATGATATAAGAAAACAGGATTGAAAAAAGCACCTGTAGGTTAAGCTTAGGCCAATTTGACATTTAAAAAAGGATTAATTTCTAAGGGCATGTCCCCATGGCTGGGAGCATGTGTTTCCCTGGGGACAAGCAGCAGTGGCACAAGGTGTGCCAGGGTCTGTCCATGCCGTGCATGGTCTGGCATGCTGCATGTTACCCTGAGTGGGGCAGGGGAGGCAACCTTACCTGGGTCCTCTGGGAGCTGCAGCCACAGTGAGCCTCCAGCAGGGACCCTGGTGGCAGCCAGAGTATGACTCCAGCCGGCCAGGCTCTGGTTTTGGGTGGCATGCACTGCCACTGCATGTGCCACCCTGCTTTATTTAGGCATAGGTTGTTTTGACACTGACATCTTCTGGGGTCAAAACCCCGCTGCACTGCAAAGTAGGAGTTCGGGGAATGCCTGCATGTGCAGCGTGTGTGGTGCCCCAGACAGGTCTGCAGTGCCGCATACTGCACATCCATGCTCATCTGGATGTACCCTAAGAGAGCATCCAGATGAGCATGCACATACCTCTTGCAGCATCCCAAACCAGTTTGAGATGCTGCAAGAGGCAAGCTGTGAATGAAAAAATGTTCATGAGCTGTGAATGCTCAAAATTTGATACCTGAATTTCCATGTATCAAATAAAAACACTGCAGAGAAAAGTGACACATGGCATGGTTCCCTACCTTGCCCTGAGGCAAGCTGGGGTTCAGACCTCCAGAGATGCTCTGTCATCCAGCCAGAAAATCTCTAGGGTGCTCCCTGCTGCCCTAGCACACTGTGCTAATGTGCGGGGCAAGAAGGAGCTGCACAAGGCTATGACCCGGGTGCTGTCCCTGGTAAATAGGGATTGTGGGGAGGGGGGCTGTGGATGTATGGGGGGGACTGTGGAGGGGTGGATCAGGGCAGCTTTTTATACTGGGTTTAGCTTATACAGGTTCTAGCTCCCCCTGACTGAAGATGCAGAAGGAGCTGGGCAGGGGTTTTTTGTCCCAAGTGGCACAAGTTGCCCCACACCAAAGTGCATGTCCAGGCATGTGCACCGAGGCAAAAATCCCTGGCACAAATTTGTAGAGCTCTTATTTGAGGTGCTGCAAGACCACATGCCTGCATGTGTAGACATGCCCTAAGAGTACATAAAATTTAGGCAAGAGCTGAATTGCTAAACCAACTATTAAAACAAATTATAATGTATTAGAATGTACTATAACATGCACCTTAGCAATTGTCTAAGACAGGGGTTGGCAACCTATGGTGGAAGGGCCAGATTTGAGAAGCTGGGAGGTCTGAGAAACTGGGAGGCTCTAACAAGGTTCTGTTGTGAGGAAGTTGTTTTGGAAGAGAGAGGGCTTTCATGGTGTTGAGTGGTAGGAGGTTTCACCAGTGTCACCATGTGCCAGCAGAGAGACAAGGCAGCAATACCAGCAGCATCTGTATCCTAGTACAGGCCCTCCTTGGCCCGAAGCTGAGTCATTTAAGCCTACTGACAGAAAAACTTTGCTGGCCACTGTGTTACCTCTTAGCTCTGTGTTCTTAGGGAACCCTGGTACAGGGTACAGCCTGTCTGGCTCACAAAGAACTCTCCCCCCTCCCCGCCTCTGCCTGAACAAGAACTGATTAGAGGAAGGACTTACAAAAGACAAGGAAGATGCAGTAGGAGACACACCTAAACCCCTCCAGACAAAGTTGATGGGAGTGAAGTAACTCCCCTGGTCTCATTTGCATCAGAGGTGGAACCAGATGGCAACTCATTTAAATGGGAGATGAGACAGGCATGCACCTTCATTAGCATTCAGGATGGAGAACAGAGATTCCAAGGCAAGGACCGCACTGAATTCTGGGATCAGAAAAGCAGGGGAGTATTGTATGATAGGGAATCCTTGCTCCAAATGCTAATCAACTGACATCTACACACACCCAGCTCAGCAATTATCAGACCAGTTCTAGTAATGACTCCTTTATTGGTATCTAAAACACTGAATCTGCCTGTCTGTATTGTAAGCTCCCTTAGGGTAATGCCACCCATAGCCAGGAGTGGTCATTTCCTATTATCTACCATATAAACCATTGTTTTCCCATAAACAAACCCAGTGTTCTCCCTTGAGCCATTGTTAGTTCTCTACAAAATCGCTACTCAAGCTCAAGTTTCTGCCCTGGTGCTTGGATCCAAAAAGCTACACTAGTTCCACTCTTTTTCTGGCTGGAATCCCTCCACCGGTCATGCTCAGAACTCTGCCTGTCTGCAAGCTCCAGCAAACACCTGGGAACCTCGACTGGTTCAAGCTTCGCTGAGTGGTGAGACCCCCAACTCTCTCTCTGGCTCCAGGAACCTGTATTTTGCTTTCTCACTCCAGGAACAGCTTTCTAAACCTGACTTTTGCTAATCAAACTCAAGCTAGACTTCCCCAAAAACCTAATTGAAACTATGTAATATTGTAACTGTTTATTTGTCTCTCTTGCATGCCTATTATTACTGGTATCATCATAAGTTCATATACCTTGCAATAAATAACTTGTATGGTCAAGCTAGTTGCTATACTCTTTCTCTGAACCTCACTTACTCTTTCTTCCCCTTGACCTCCCCATTTGCTCTTGCTATGCTTCTTTTACCTAAGCCAAAGATTCCTGTAATTCCCAATACTACAGTGGGGTCTGCTCATCTACTAGGGGGTTACTACTAGGAGCATTGTGACAAGAGATTGTGATGTGCTGAGTTTTGAGGCGTATGAGGGCATCAGCTGAAAGTGCTGATCAGATCCAGCATGATCAAATGTAGTCTGTTAGCATGTGTCTATGCGTGTCTAACTGCATTTATTATTGTCCTGCTGAAATAAGAGATGAACTGAGTTCAAGGCACATGAGGGTGTCAGCCTGTCAATGCTGAATAATCTGGTCTGACTCAGATGTGTTCTGTTAACGCATGTGCTTGTGTCTGACTGCATTTTATTGTTGCCCTGATGAACTGAGTTCAAGGCATATGGCGGTGTTAGCCTGTCAATGCTAAATAACCCGGCCTGGCTTAGGCATGTCCTATTAATCTGTGTGTGTATGTGCATACATATGTTTGACTGATTCAGTGGTTGGAGGAACCCAGCCTCATTGAAACTGAGTCCTGCAAGATAGTTCCATTGGAGGTGAGGACTTGCAGAAGGGAGAGATATAGATCCATATAGAAACACAAGTAATACAAGCAGTACATTGATAGAATTACAGAGACCCCAGAAATGTACCCCTAATAAATGAGCACACCCCAAAGTGATGGGCAAATCTGGTAACAACTGGTTTAAAAGAATGAAGTAGCCAAGAACTAAAGAAACAAATTCAAGTCAAAATGGCAATAAACAAAATAAGCCAAAAATGTAACAAATACTTAAATAATGTTGTATCAAAACATAGAACATGAAAACAGTTTGGCTATTAAAAAGGTGAGTGTTTGATATATAATCAATATTCTGAGGCCCCTGACACATTACACTTAAGATATTATTAACTAGTTAATCAAATCTTAAGTAGCATCCTGGCCACATGTTCATTCAATTAATGGCATCATAAATTCAGGAATACAGGACAAAGTTATTACACTAAGTATTTTGTGTAGTAACCTTGTCACTGGTTTCTATCACACCTTTAATTTAACGTGTGGCCACTGCTCCCAGCCTCCAGAGCACACAGGTATGAGCACAATGAGCTCCCCTGGATGGAAGTGCTGATCAACTGATGGAGCTCACAGCCATGGGAGCACAGGGTGCCCCCCACCTACCCCTGTGGCTGAGAGCTCTGGTCACTGACAGGCCTCCAAGCCACAGGGGGGCACCATAAGATTCTATAGCTGGAAATCTAGTCAGCATGCATGCACCCCAAGGGCTGGGAGCTCAGATCAGCTGATAGACTTCTCATCCATGGGGCATGCCTGATGCACTACCAGGGCTAGGAGCTCTAATCAATTGATGGGGCTCCCAGCCACAGAAGCAAAGATGCTGGTGCGTGGGTAGCGTATTCATGTGTGGCATGGCAGGAAATGGGACTGTTGGAATCATGCATCAGATCCCATGGTGCATTCTTTTTCACATGTCAGTGACTTGATAGAAGATCAAAAATGCATCTAAGTAAGCGAAAGCATATTTACTTGTGTTTAGAATATTCAAGGAATAACATAAGTATAAGACTCACAAGTATGAAAGAATTTGGATCTGTGCACCTATACATCAATCACCTCTTGGTAAGCCAAATCACTTGAGAGTGAATAGAGGCTCTTATGGTCTATATTTCACATTGTATTTATTAATCCCTGCACCAATGGGAGGAGTGTCCCTGGAAACTGCACTAGAGCCCACCAACAATGCTTAAGCCAGCTGTGACAATAAGAGGATATTTAAGAGAGCTGACATATGCACATCAAAATGCAAAGGCATTGCTCTTATTTCTTTCCTAACCAAAGTCTATCTCTTGAATTTATTAGTGAAGGGAGATCATCATTTATATTTGTACAAAGCCATTGCAATGATGGGTAAATCTGCACAAAGCTATGCTGCTATTTAAATATGGGCCACTACTGAAATGTGGCATGCAATCACAATTCTGATGACTCTGGCATAAGGACCCAAAGAGTTCTACACACACAATGCACAGGCTCACATTTCTGCCCATCCATAGTGAAAAAGCTCTGCAACTTTATAATAAATGAACAATCTTCTCATTGTACAATTTAAGCAAATATTGCTTTTGATGAATTCTCTTTGAGGCCCAAAAAGGCAAAAACATCACTGTAACAGGGTGGCCTCCTCATCAGGTTTCCTCCAGCCGCCCTGCTCCTGGGGTAACCACCTGCTTCACTCGTCTGCCATGCCTTGATGCAAAAATATGAGAGTCATTACTGAGGCAGGAGGCTACCCATTACTCACCCTGCTGACAAGGGCCTAATATCCACTCCAACCTTCCCTCCATAGGTCCCATGCCTTTAGTGTTACTTCTCTGGCCTATGGCTAGAACAAACTGGGCACACAGTTGTAGCTCTTTGCTACAGTCCCAGAGGACCACTCACATGCCACCCCTCTCTCACCGGGGTCCCATTTACTTTACTGGCTCTCACCCAGCCTCTTCCATACTGCCCTCTCTCATTCCACCTGGCCTCACCCAGATTCGGGCTTAGCTTAGTATGTTAGTAAGTATGTTAGCTTAGTATGTTAGTAAGTATGTTAGCTTAGCTTAGTAAGCTTAGCTTAGCTTAGTTTGTTTAGTGTCTCCCACTACCCTCACCTGAGCATTAACTGAGTGATTCTACAACTATAGCCCCATTTTGCTCCTGACCCCTTGCGGGGCCACTATGCCTCCACTGGACCTTCTCACTTGCCCACATTCATGGGGCCACTCTAATAATCACCCCTCTCACTCAGGGTCTCTCTTGCACCCCCAGAATTTCCCCCACTTCCTGGGCATGGCCCCAGGTCCCTCCTCCAGCCTAAGTTCTGCCTCAGGGCTCCTTAATGAGCCCCAGCCTCCCCTTGCTCATTAGAACACCACCAGGGACTGGGATTATAAAGTGCCTTGACCTGCCTTTCAATGGGCAGGTAACTGGCCTGGCATTTCCTGCGGGCTCCCATGCCACTAGGAGCCCCACCACCAGACCACCTTTCCCTGGCAGGGTGCAGTTTTACGTATTACCCAGGACAAGGGGTCACATCTACCCCATAGCCCCTGCCCTCACCTCCTGATAGTCCCAGAGCAGCCTCTCAACCTGATGTTACCTCCTTTTTTCCTGCATCAAACTGCAGCCCAGCTTATATCACTGGGCCAAAGTGGCTGCCCCCTTCAGGCATCTGGCTGCTACCTGTTTTCTGCCCTTAAAGTGGCAGGTACCAAAGGTGGACTGCCACAATCACCATATGTTATTTTATTTCTATTATTATTCTATATTTCATCATTGTTATTCTTATGTATCAAATAACAAGAAAAAGAAATGAAAGAGTAATGAAAATAAAACTACTTTTCTTTACTGATTTAGAATATTTAACTATGCCTTTCCATCACAAGCAACAGCATTTATGACTATTTTATTGTTCAGATGTTGTAGTTTCATAAGCATTTACCAAAAATATATATATATTTTATTATTATTTAATGAACATATTAAGTTCTTTGTCTTGCTCTAGTCATGGCAAAACATTTTTAAATAAAATGCATTGTACCTATTCTGATTTAATGTATATATAAATTTTAGTTACTTTGCAGTAAAAAAGTGTGCATTTTTATGCAAAACAATACCCCAAAAGCACAGAATCATAGAAAATTAGGGTGGAACAGATCTCAGGAGGTCATCTAGTCCAACCCTCTGCTTAAAGCAGGACCATCCATAACTAGATCATTTCAGCTAGAGCTTTAAAAATATCTCTTCACAAAGAAGTATGGATCATAAAATAAGAGGTAATCTAAACACACACACAATTCTTCCATCTCAACAGAACTAATTTAAAATTTCTAATATAACAAAACAGCTGGGAATCTATTGCCTGGAGATACACTATGGAATCTTTAATGAATTGGCAAACAAATGCCCTCATTTGGGAGTCTCAAGAGATGGGAATCATTGTTTCTGTGCAACACGTTGCCATCCTTGGTACCTAAGAAAATTGTTAATGAAATCGTGCTGCATATAGCCAAAGGTGGTTTACATTCACATTAACTGAAACTGTAAATTGGACAGGAATGAA
Organism: Gavialis gangeticus; assembly: GCF_001723915.1. Taxonomy (NCBI): domain Eukaryota; kingdom Metazoa; phylum Chordata; order Crocodylia; family Gavialidae; genus Gavialis; species Gavialis gangeticus. Next base: position 239,576,538 of record NW_017729032.1, read on the forward strand.
GAACCTTCAGTCTTTATGATTACGCACCCTAGCTAACAGAGATCATGGATTTGTGTCTGATTCAGCTTTGTATTACCTGTCTGCTCAGGAACTTTGGATTAACCATCTGAAAATGCCTCTGAGGTAAAGGCTGCTAGTGAATTAGGTGTCATTCTACCCTCTTATGTGACAGGAGTTTTAATTACCACACTTCCAATTACCTTCCAATATTAAAATGGCAATAGCATTGTACATGTGTGGTGTTAGTTGGAAATACTAAACTTAATTTCCCAATGTTTCTTATATCCTGTTTGCTTAGGTGTTTCTGGAACAGCAATTGCAAGAATGCTCAGTGCTTAGACATGAAAGAATAAAAATACACTGCTGCCTTTTATAGAAGGAGATCACAATGGCCTTCCTGATTATGCCTGCAGTCAGGAGGTGTGTACAGAAAGGATAGAATTATTCAGGAATAAGTAAAGGATAGAAAACTTAGAATACAAAACTGGATATGAAGGATGGAATTCTTTCCTGCTAGAAGTTGGGGGAAAAGTATGTTTTTGCCTTGAAGTTAAGAAAAGGGAAATCTTTCCTAGACATTATTTATTAGGCAGGCCAACATCAGACATAGGATTCACCTTCCCCTTTCAAAACATGATTCAAAAGCATAACAGTTCAGTATAATGAGTTTTCCCTGGGAACTTGGGAGGATCATTTCATCATCTACCTGGTTCATTCCTGAAGAATTTGATAGAATAAACTAATAAATCACTTTTCACTTCTATATCTGTTAGTGGAGAATTATTCCCTATTGTATATATCCTTGCCGGGGTTTTAATCCACACTAAAAATGTTAGATCTTTATTGTTGTTGTTGTTAATATACATTTTTCCCTTGCATGGTTTTATTCATCACTCTTAGATAAAAGTCCACCAGAACACATTATTGACAGGTAACCCTGATCTCGGGAAGGTACAGAAAGGATTTCCCCACAATGTCTGGCAGGAGTCAAACAGAGGAAACGTACAGACATTCGTTCCTGTGGGAGACTTTCTTGAAAGTCCTACTTGAAATATAATGCCTATGACCTACATTTCTAATGATGCACCAGGATTTCCTAACATGGTGCATCATAGGTATTCCATGACAACATTGCTTTATGGGAAAGTAACCAATCTATAGAGAACAATGTGGAAATGATGTACCTCATCTAAAAGTCTCATGAGTGATCTTGATAGCAAAGAAGAAGCAAAGATTAATGTCAAACTAAACTGAAAAAAAATCATTTAAGTAATTTTGAAAGTGCAATTTTGACCATATCTACTATTTTGTTCTTGTGAAATATTCTCATGAAAGTCCCTTTTCCACAGAAAACTTGAGCTCATTCTTAATCTTGACCTAACTTGTTGACTTCATTGGGAACAAAGCACATACTTCAAGCAAAGCATATGCTTCAATATTTTGCTGAATTAAAACCAAAAGTTCCACCCTCTCTTTTTGTCCTTTATGTCTTACAATATAGAAATTCAAAGGTAATACTAGTGTATATAATTTGATACTGAAATGCTAAAAACAAAATGCATTACCATAAGGTTCAAGAAGTTACACTGGCCTTCTCTGAATTTTACCAACAAGAACGAACAAGTGATTTATCTATCTAATTTCAACTAAGCAGAAATTATAAAAATTCACAACCCATAGAGTTAAAATGTGAGAGGTATTTCAGAAACAAACAATGAATGAATTCAAACCAATCAGAATATCCTTATATGCCACAAACACAATGCACTCATTGGTAATCCACCATAACATTACCCTTATCTCACAGTTTTTGCCAATGCCTGGTTGCGTGATTTAAAAATTCCGTAAGAGATTCCTTTTTACTGCTCCCAAGCTTAATATGACTCTTGAGCCATAAACAACTCATTTAATCCTTCTGTGAAAAGAAATATATGGCTGCTTATATCACATATACCTCTTCTTGCAAGCACTTGGTTTAATGACAGAGAACTTTCAGAAAGTCAGTCCCTAAAATCTGAAAGTTGTTGTTCAGTTTCTTGCACCTACAAAATTCATTATAATTTTAGCTTAACCTTCATACATTCCTATGGAGTAATTTCCTACCCCAGATGCATATTTTGTGTGGTATCTTAAAGCTAATTAATTCTAAAAATATATATTTTTAGGGCATTGTCACTGGCACCACAGTGCACAATATCGCCAAAGAACAGCCAGCTTACGTGAATGTTTTGCTCTCTGTGGATGAAAAACTGCCCAGGATAACATGTTAGCCCAGACATGAATGTGCTTTTCCATATGGGGTAACAGTTTAACCCAAGCCCATGTTAACACATTGGGGTAACTTGTTACCCCAGTGCAATTTCTGTATAAATGACAGGCCTACACCTGTTGGCCCACTTTGGATGGATCCATCTGAAAGGTCAGCATTCATTTACACCTCATTCATGTCCACTTCAGTTATTCATGGTAAAAAATGGATGGCCATCCTCCACTCCACTTTTGCAGAAGATGTGGTAATCCCTTTTGCTAATCATTTTGTTTTCAGGCTTCCAGGTCATCAAAACAGCACACCCTTTGCCCCCCAAAAAAACAAAAAAAAAACCCACCCTTAAATCCACCTCTGCTCTCTTTTCTCATGGCAAAACTCCACCTCACCACACCTTTCATAACATACAAGCTAGTTTACCCTGCCTTTTTTGGAAGTGAGGACAAGGGGCAAAGGGACAGAAGAGAAAAAGTAGAGCAACATCATACTGCAATACAGCGTACACTATGTAGTCCCCTTCAACAGTGAAGTCTTGACACCTCCTATGCCTCTTTTACCTGCTCTCAATAAGCCCCTGCATGTGTGGTTTCCAAACAGCATCCACCCACATTTGGCTTGCCTGCAAAGGGTGGATGCTGGTCCTTTGGCTTCAGTGCCCAGGAGGAGAGGGTGCTACCTGCACTGCCATCAGGCAAGGCAGAATTGTTTCTGTAACAGGATAGGTGGACAGGCTTGTCTTTGATTGCTATTTATATGCATTCAGCAGTAATCCATTTTTTTCTTTTTTTTTGGAGTCCAGGATGAGAAAGCAGCACATATTCAGTACCAAAGCCTGTCTTGCACAAGTAACCAGGGATGACAGAGACACATCCACTGATGAAATCTTATCCCAAGGCAATGAGGATGCTGACTTTGTTCCAGACATGGCAGATTATTCAGAGCAAGAAGACCGCGTGTCATCCAGCCCAGAGGAGGCGCTGGTGTCACAAGCAGAAGTGATGCCAACACTTCCAGTGGGAAACAGAAGAGGACCAGCCTGGGGCCACCATGGAAGACAGAGGATTGCTACAGCAGGATGTGAAGCAGAACCATTGCCACAACCCCCAGAAAGCATTGCAGATGATGAAGCCTTCAAAGGAAGGAATAACAGAGGGTAGTGAAAAAGTCCACAGCTAATACATCATCAGAAAACAGCCAAGGACATAGTACATGAAAGTGCTGGGCCAACAAGAAAAAGTAATAAAGACACAGTGGTGATAATGTTGCACCTGTTTCTCTCACAAGATATCCTGACTGTTATCATAAGAGAAACAAACAGAGAGGCAGACAGAAGATTCAGGGAGTGGAATGATAGCCATCCTGAGAATAGAAAGGAGTGGAAAAAGCTGGACAAAACAGAGCTGAAATCCTATATTGGCCTCTTACTGCTGAGTGGTCTATACCATGGTGGTCATGAGGCACTGGAGGAGTTGCCAGAGCAACGCACCTGGTGTCCTTGCTTCCATGCCACCACGAGTTTAAAATGATCCAGTCAAATCACCAGCTACCTAAGATTTGACAACAAACTGACACTTGAGGAATGAAGAACTGTGGAGAAGCTTGCTGCCTTCAGAGATGTTTGGACACAATTTGTGGAGCAGCTCAGGAAATGGCATATTCCAAGAATACACCTGATGGTTGATGAGCAGCTCATTGCATTCAGGGGTCACTGTCCCTTCAGACACTATATGCCAAGAAAGCCTGACAAATATGGCTTGAAAATGTGGTGGTACTGTCATGCAGCAACATCATTCTTTCTGTCTGGAGGCATCTACCTGGGCAAGCAACCAGAAGCTCCATGCAAAGGTAATCTTGGTACCCAGGTCCTTGAAAAACTGGTTCATCCCTGGTACAAGACAGAAAGGAATATTGTGGGTAACAATTTCTTCACAAGTACTCACCTGGCAGAAAGACTGCTACAACAGGACTTGACCTATGTGGGTATGATTCAGAAAAACAAGACCAATATCCCAAACAAAATGTATGCAAATCAAAGAAGGAGAACTTTTTCATCCATTTTTGCTTTTGATGGGGAACTCACCTGAGTTTCCTACGTTCCAAAGAAGTCCAAAGGTTTGCTGTTGCTGTCAAACATGAACCATGACCTGTCAGTGGGTTGAGAGCAAAGAAAGCCAGACAACATCCATAACTACAATAAAAACAAGGGTGGAGTGAATACCCTTAACCACTTAATCCGTATGACCACCTGCAGATGGAAAATCAACAGGTAGCCAATAACGCTATTTTTCAATATGCTGGATGTGGCTGCCATTGCCAGCCTCATCATTTGGCTAGGCCACAAAGCAAACTGGAAGCAAAAATCACATTTAAGACAGCGCTCTTTTTTGCGGGAGTTTAGAGAACAGTTGATCAATGGACAAATAAAAGGAAGAATGATGGATACACATAATCTGTGTAAGTCCATCGAGTCTGGTATGACTGCCCTAAATTACAAATTGCCACAACGCACCCCAGTGGAACCTTCTGCAAGCATGAGTGGACATTGTGATTTTTTTCCACGGACAGATGACTGCAAAACCTGGAAATGATGTGAAGATTGTAAGTGATTTGCTTGTGTGCACCGCAGTACATCACCACTGCTTTGTGAGGAATACAATATTTAGTTAAAACAATTAGGAAATGTTTTGGGAAGTAATTGTTAGTTTGAAAACAGTGTGAACTGCAGACTTAATGCATTGTTCATCTGTGTTTTGAAACCAAAAATAGTTTAAATTGTGTTCATAATTCTAGTTAAATAATATTTTGGGTTCAAATCATCCTAAATACTCTTTCAAACAATCTGTATATTTAATAAATAGGTTTTGGTACATTTATGCTGTTGTCACTGGTTCCATGTTGTTCATGCGGGTGGGGTAACAAGTTATCCCATGAGAACAACGGCTATGGTTTCATGAGAACGGATGAGGTTTAAACTTTCCTGCATCTGTAAAAACTTCAGTCCTGTAATGAACATCATGTGGCTTCCACGGTGGACTTGTGAAATCACAGTCAAAGGCTGAAACTCCTTTGTACAATGAAGCCAATTGTGCCAAACTCATTTGTGCCAAGAAGTGCTCCCTGCCCTGAGCAATCTATTTAAATGAATGAGTTTAATTTGCAGAGCAAGAAACATCTAGACTTCAGTACATATGCAGGCTCATTGTAGCTAGAATTTCCTGTTGGTGAAAAGTTTTCAGAAATAAAATCTAGCTATTGTGGTTTTTAAGGTGTATTTGAGTTCTGTAGGAAGGCAAAATGGGACCAAAATGTTAACCTTCTTTATAACTTATTTAGCTTTTGTTACATTGAATCTTAACTTGAAATGCAGAAGTTATACTAATTAGGCATCCGTCTCCTAACTTAAACAAAAATAAAAGCCCATAGTTCTTATTTTAACATTTGGGTTAGTTCCTCAGGTAGTATAAATTGGTGCTGATACAAAATGAATTTAATAAACCTATGCCATAGTTTTAAACAGTGCTTAGGAAAAAAATATATTCTATCCCTTCTTACAACATTGATTAGTTTTGGAATTCACCAATGACTATATGGAGCTCCACTTAACTTCCTGCATACCAACTAAATGTCATCATCAAGTATAGGAAACTGTTTTCCAAACATTAGAACTAGCGTAGAAATACTGGGACAGATTCTCTATGTAGACTGATAATCCAAAGTAATTCTTATTGGGTATATGAGAGTTGTCATGTATTACCACATGTATAGCTAAAACACCTGGCACATGTTCATCTAATAGCATGATTGGTCTGATCCCTGACTGATCCCAACAACTTTGCACTCCCTGCTGTTCCACACATGCATGGGAAGACATGTGATTGTGAGATCAGGGATCAGATCCCAATGGCACTATTACTACTCATCAGTGCAGGGGCAGCCCAGGATCCCAGGCTCCCCCTGAGCCAATGAGTGGGACAAATTAATATGAAAAGCTGGGTGTCTAGAAACTGGCTGAACCTATGAAGTTCTAGGCCTGGACAGATAATCAGCTGATTGTCAGTCCCAGCCCTGGGACTGCAGTGGGGGTTTTTGGAGACTATTCTGGTTACAATGCCACATGTCCAGTTTATTGCACAATGGAAACTGGCCACAGAAATGTTAGATATTTTTGTGGAATACTTTTGTGGCTAGTTTTCCATTTTGCTGAGACATTAATTCCTCGAATGTGTAGCAGGTTTATTATTTATGGTGCGATTAACAGGGTCATCACGTTTTAATTGTAAGGTGCCAGAGGCTTAAGAGCAGCATTTGTCCCAGTGTACAATGGAATAGCAAGCTTGCAATACAGCTACATGATATTGTGCAGCATTGCTTACTGTGTTATTGAGAGAGTGGTATAAGCAATGAATTTAATTTGTACAGCAATACGAAACATGATAGCTAAAACAGGCACTGAACTGAATGGTTTATAACCTCATGTAAACACCAGAGAGGAATAAAAAGCATCGGGAAAAAAAATTCTACTATTATATTAGTTGATTTCAGGAATTTAAATGGCAAAAATATAAAGATCAGAAAACCCTTAAGTCACTGAATGTGAATACAAACCTGAAAGGATATAACAATATCCCAGTCACTCTCTAGAGCCCTGTCAGTATTTACAAATCCAGGTTTATGAACCTGATATGAAATCCATGGATACAAACCAATTTTGAGGAATATGATTTGGTAACACCCTTCAGGTGGGATGACAGTGAGGATAAGGAATGCACACTATCGTTTCATAAATGCAATTTATCTTTTCTGTAGCAGAAGCAGCCATTCTCAAATGTAATGAAACCTACAGGGCCAGATCCACTGAGATTTCCATGAGTGCTACTCTTGCCAGTACACTAATTTATATAAGCTTCAAATTGAATTTCAGAACAACAGGCTTTGAGATAGCCCAACAGCCTTTTTTATTGTCAGATACCATTATTTAACAGTTGGGAATTGACAGATCGGCATCTATTTTATAGAGAGAAAGCCAAGTTAACTCTTCCTGCAGATAGAAATACAGCTAGGTAACTGCATACTACAGTGTATGTCTGTCCAAGGTAATTAATTTTGAAAGACATGTAGTTCTATCGTTATATTATAAAATAATAATAATAATAACAACAAACAAGACCTCTCGCTAATATACCCTCTTCTTCTTCAAAACTCCAGTTCTTATAAAAATAAAATAGCAGTTTAGCTATTTAATGGATGGAAAACCACATTTTTTGCAAGATGGTTTTGAAGGTTATGTTACAACTACTGTTGATATTGGACAAAAGAAAATTGCCTGCATGCATCATAACTTACAATAGCTCCTCTCATAATCATCTTCAAGCAAACCAGTTGAATATTTAATTTTAATAAACTGCTGGAGAAGGAAGCCACATTTTTTTAACCCTACATTGGTCACAAGTGTTTTAAGCCAGTAAAGGTATAGTTAGACTTCCTTTCATGAAGGAAGTCACTAAATATTTCCCATAAAAATAGGGCATATGAATATGCCAGTTATTTCTCTTTGGAGCTATTAGCAAAGATGTGAGTTAGGTATCAACTTTCTTTCCTTTTAACTTATGATTTAATGAAATTAATTCATTAACAAACTTAAGTTCAGTAAGGGCTTTGGAAAATAGAGGATAGTTCTGTAGCTAAGGCTAATGAACAGGGCTAATGAATGTTTTTATTCTTGGGTCTGCCATATATTTTCTGAGTGGCCATAAGCAGCCACTTAATCTCTGTGCACCTGTTTTCCCATCTGTGAAATGGTGATAAAATATGTGTGTTCTCACAGCGGTGTTGCGAGCTTTAGTTCATGAGTGTCTAAAAATATTTAGCATTCTAGGATCTCTAAAACCGTAACACATTAATTACACAAATGTAATTATATTTCAGAAGCATTAAATGATTTAAAGAAGAATACTGTGAGCCAAACAGCTGCAGAAATATTCTCTAGACCTTTTTGGTTTTGGAGAACAGAACCTCTACCCTCTCCAAAATCTTTTTAAGTAGAGGACTTTTGCAGTGACTGGAAAGTGACCAGATAAGGCTATCTGACCAAATTGACGAGAAAATTTAAGAGTTCTGGGGCTCTCAGAAACCATCCATTGCCAGTTGTCCCATGTTTTTTACAATGATGGGGACTTCAGTTCAGGCACTTCTCTAATCACAACTGAGCCAGTACAGCATGAGAGAGATGATCCCTCTCACTCTGCATATTGTAGTCTGATCCTAGGGCTTTGCAAATCAAACATTTCTAGAGATGAATGGGCAGTCAGTATAGATTATGGAGCATTGGTTTCACACATTCTCAGCAAGATACTCTGCTGAGTGAGCAAGCTTCTTTGTTCTCTAACAACTTCAGTCTTCAGATAGCTCCATGTACACTTCAATAGTTCAATATTGAGGTAAGAGAAGTCTGAATAAGTCAGGGGCAGGCAATTATTTCAGCTGGAGGGCTGCTTAACCAGTTGTGATGAGCTGTCAAGAGCTACAAGGGTAGCCATGCCCCTTGACAGGTGCCCTGCCACCTGGTCACCAGTTTGGGACCAGAAGTCCCACCCCTTAACCCATGGCCTTTGCCACCAGAAGTCTCTCCCCTTGTCCTGGAAGTGCTCCATTTGGGAAGAGGGTTTGCTATCTTGGAACTGGATAAAAAATGTATATATAATAAAAATCAAGCATCCATAATAACATATTTTAGTTTTATTTTAAAAAAGTAATTGTCCTGATTTGTGTGTGTTTGCATCATGTATATAAAGGTGATTGTATAATAGCTAAAATGAAGTCTTACTCTCGTATATTGCAGAGGGTGTGGAGGGGTGTGGGGGGTATGTGTGGACGAGTATGAGGTTTGTGGGGGAGTCTGTGGGTACGTGTGTAGATATGTGTGTGTGGGTTGTGGGGGGGTGTGGATGTGGGTGCATTGGTATGGGAGGTTGTGGGTAGGTGTTTGTGGGATTGCTTTGGGGGAGTATGGGGAGTTTGTGGTGGGGAGGGTGGTTATGGTTGTGTGTGTGGGTGTGTGGCGTATATGGGGGGGTGTGGGGACATGTGTGTGGTGGGACGTGTGCATGTAGCAGCGAGTGGGGCTCCCCCCAGAGGTGCACAGGGATGTGTGGGGAGGTGCATGTGGGAAGGGGTGTGTGGTTTGTGATGGGCTGTGTGGGAGGGTGTGGGTAGGTTTAGTGTTTGTGAGGTGTATGATTTTATGTGGGGGAGGATGTGGTTGTGGGGTTTGCAAGAAAGATTTGTGGGTATAGTGGGGTGAACATGGGAGCCCCGCCACACATGTATCCCTGAGCTCTTCAGCACCCGCCCCTGCCCCACAACAGCCTGGAGTCCATCCATCCTGTGGCACCTCCCTACCACTGCCAACAACATGCAGCCCTTACCCTGCACTGTACTTGTTCAGGACTCACCCAGGCAGGAATGGATCAGCCAGAACCCAGGCACAGCCCTGACCTGGTGCACACCATGCCAGCTCTGCACTACTTACGCATGGAGCATCCTGCTGCCCCCTAGGCATGCAGCAGGTCTGGAGTGGCTCCACAATTGGACTGCCTTTCTAGGCAGACCAGGATGTGGCTACTGCTTCTGGCCCAACCTCCATAGTACTGGTGGGGACCTGTGTGACAGCCTGGACCCAGCATGCCCCGCACCTGCTCTGGACTTGCCTGCTCATGCCAAACAGTGGCAGCAGCAGTGCCAGCTGAACAGAAGCTGTTGCTCAGCATGGTGGAAAAGCTGTCCCTCTTCCTTGTCACTGCCCAGTGCTCCCTGCTACAGCTGCCCAGAGCCTGTCCTGGGCTGCCCTGTGTCTACTCTGTGCTGTCACTGCTGCCCCATGGGGCATCCTGGAGGTGGTGGTGACAGTGGAAGAGCCACAGGGCAGCCTAGTGTGGGCTCTGAGCAGCTGTAGCAGGGAGCTCCAGGCAGCAGTGAGGGGGAGGGACCACTTTTACCCCATGCTGAGCAACAGCTTCTGTCTGGCTGGTGCTGCTGCTGCTGCTGTTTAGTGTGAGCAGGCAAGTATGGAGCCAGCATGGGGTGCACTGGGTCAGGACCATGGTGCATGTCCCCACCACTACCATGGGTCTGGGGCCAGTGGTGGAGGCAGTAGGGCTGTGAGAAGTTTCTGTAGCCAATTCAATTTGGAAGAGATTCAGCCTGCTTTGGCAGCTGAATCTGAATTGAATCAGGAAATCCATTAAAAGCTCTGAATTGAATTGGAAGCCTCCAATGCAATTCAGAAAAGATTCAGCACCAATTCAGAGATTCAGACATAGACTAAGCAGGCAGCAGTCCTCGAGGATGCTGGACACAGCTACCTCCAGCTGGTAAGTCTGTTATGGTGGGCGGAGGGGGGAGAGAAGAGGAATGGGGATGCAGATCAACACCACCCCAGTGAGGGAGGGATTGGGGCTGGGACAAGCTGCCCAGCTGGGGTGGGGTGGGGTGGGGTGGTGGACTTGGAGATGGGGGCTCCTGCCACTCTGTGCCGCTGTGCACTGCTAGTCTGGGAGGGCATGGGAGTGGCTGTGTGCCCCCGGATCTGCACGGGGTGGGCTGGGCTGGGCTGCACTCCAGGCTAGTCCCAGGTGCCCGTCACCAGGCTTCACTCCATGGGGCAGGTGGAGCCAGGTCTGCACTCCAGGTGGCTAACAGGGAGCACAACCCTGCAGAGTGCAGTGGAGTGGGGGCTATGGGGGAGCTGCAGCCACCCTAAAATTCCCCATAGGCCCCACCACTGGCCTCTCCCCGATCCAGGTGCACACGCCCACTGCCATGCCCTGCTGCTGCTTGCCTAGCCGGGGTGAAGCCACAACTTGTCCAGGAGGTGCAGGGAGGCTGGGTGAGTGGTAGGAGGGCATAGCCCCCACTCCCAGTGCCTTCTACAGCCCTTCTGGAGTGCAGCCCAGCCCAACACACCCCGTGCAGATCTGGGAGCACATGTCTGCTCCCACACCCTCCCAGACCAGCAGTGCATGGCAGCACACAGTGGCAGGACCCCCCCACCTGAGTCCCGCACCCCACTGCCGTCCCAGCTGGGCATCTTGTCCCAGGCCCAGCCCCAATCCCTCCCTCGCTGTGGGGGCATTGATTTGCCCCCCCTTTCCTCCCCCCTCTGCCCACTACAATAGACTTACCAGCTGGAAGCAGCTGTGTCCAGAGTCCTCAAGGACTCCTGTCTGCTTATTCTATGGCCAAATCTCTGAATCAGTGCTGAATCTTCAGATTAGAATCAGCCAAATCAAATCAGGATAGCAATTTGAATCACTGAATCGAATCACTGTCCCTCTGAACTGGCTGAATCCAAATCCAATACTTGCTGCTTCACAGTTGCCTAGGAGGCAGATATAAGAAGCTGCTGCTGCTTGGTCTGCCTAGAAAGGCAGTCTGGCTGTGGAGCCACCCCAGTCCAGCTGCATGCCTAGTGGGTGACGGGATGCACCACGACCTGACAGTGCCTGGGCCAGGCAGGACCAAGGGAACCACTGTGGGCTGGACAAAACCCCACCGTGGGTCAGATTCAGTCCATGGGCCATATTTTGCCAACCCATGGGATAAGTGAAATAGCCTGCATCCAAAAGGAAAGTCCATAGCCTCTTAACCACACACAGGTGGGGAAAACCTTATTAGGTAACTACTACAATAAGGGCATTAAACAGCAGCTGGGGTTCTAAATTCATTCAAGTTGAGAATCCAAATAATTAACAGTAAATGTACTCTCTTAAACAAGGGAACTAGCATTACATCTGCTCTCCCCTCTGGCTGTTTCCCCAAAATCTATCCTCAGTATTTCAGCCTCATCTGTGGTAAGATTTAGGTAGCATACTTTTATTCATGTCTCAGTTTCAGCTGGACACTGGCCAAAGTTCTCTGAACTGTGACATATGTCAGACATGCTCAAAACATATACCTCTCCCTAACATATTATTAGAAACACCTTACACACCTCTTACTAACCCTTCTAGATGTATTTTTTATACTACATCCAGGGGTCAGCAACTTTTTAGGAGTGGGACAAATGAACAGAGTTAGGTATGAATGTGTATTGCCTCTTCCAAACCAGCTGCTGCGCTTCCCCACCCCACCTATATTTCTGACTTGCTACCAAACTGCTGCTGACATTGCCAGGCACTGGATTGCTGCTGGCATTCCAGTTTTGTGGAATTTTTGACAGGGCAGATCCTGCCTGTGAGCCATAAGTTGCCGACCCCTGCAATAGAGCATGTAAAACTGAAGCGTTCTATTTTGTAATGTCAGGATACTGATACCTGAAGGGATTTGTTGGGTATTGGGGTGTTAGTGTGATGCTGTAGTTGTGATAGTGAGAGGCAAGGATTTCTGGAGGCTGACATCCTTTATTGGACCAACACATGGTTGGGATAAAGTTGGACAAGTTTTCAAATACAAAGCACTGAAGGCTTATCTAATTTTATCCTAACCGTGTAGTTAAGTTAGTCCAATAAAAGTTATCACCAAAAAAAAAAATCCTTACCCTTGGCTATTCAAAGCATTTGTAGAATATACTGTTTAATGTTAAAAGTTGGTTTCTGTAACTATTGCTTAAAAATACTTTGTGCCAGATCCAAAGCTGAAATAAATCAGTGAGGCTACACTGATTTTCATCAGTTGAAAAATTGTTCTTTTAAACAAACTATGAATTTTGTTCTGATTAGGCAGTCCTGGTAATGCAATGGTGTCAATGCAGGGAATAGAGGTCTGTCTTGTCCAAGCACAAAGTAAGCTGAAAGTGACAACATTAGGTTCAAAGGTAAGACTATGCTCCCTCATCTACAGCAGTGCTATAATGTGCATACCACTAAGACAACAAACGAACTAAGTATCCTGAATATTCAAAGTCCTGTCATGCAGCCTTTTAAAGGTCAGCTTTAAAATTCTTTCCATGGAAGACTTTGAAATGGCAACTGATGGAAAAACCTTGGGCTGCAGAATGCTTAATTAGAATTCCTTCTAACTAAGCATTCAGAAATGTTTTTAAAAATCGTAAACTTCTTCAATATAAAAATGAGGTTGGACATTTTAGGAGAACAAGTTTTCATTGTACTTCTCTAATTTCCCAGTTAAGGGTAGCTGGAGGTATTGGAAGTATCTTAGGGCTATGTCACACATTACCCTTAGGACATGTTAACTGCACTTAAAATGCGAGCGTCTGTGTATTCAAGCAATAAAACAATACATGTCCTAAGTGCAATTGTATCATAGTACAGTTACAACGTTTTGCAGAAGAAATATCTCCAAATTGTATTAATTAATATGTTAACCTATCATTGGACTGTTCCATGGAGATAATATGAGTTCAAGACTCCAGTGCTGTGTGGGGGTTGGGGTTGGGAAACCAGTTGATTGAAGCAGTAGTGCACCAGAGCTGGATCAAGGCTGCCAGTGGCAGAGAGCTGGCTCATCCTGACGATCCAGCGGTAGGGGGAATCCAATGGCAGGGGGAGCACCCTCCTCTGGTCTCAGCTTGCCCTACTTCCTTCTGCCCCCTATCAGTGACAGAGACCCAGACCACAGACTACCTTTGCATGCCAAGGTCAGGTGCTTCTGGGCTGTGCCGTGCAGGGTGCATGGTGGGGAGGGTGCGGGTTCTGGGCAGCAGGGATTGCATGTCCCATAAGGCCACTGATCAGTGGCACCCAGTGTCAGAGTCAGTGTCTTGGAGAGTCAGGGTGCACAGCTGGCTGCATCCCTGTTCAGAGTGGGCTGAGATCATAGAAAGCATCACCATGCAACTGCTCACAACATATTCTAACTTCTAAAATGGCTTGGTAATGCTTACTTATATCTCAAATAAAGTAAGTGCTAAATGCCTCATGCAACAAGGCCTACATTTGGTATTTCATTACTTCAGCATCCAGGAACCAATTCAAGTCCACAGACATGTATGGAAAGACTTCTGTTGATTTCAACTAGCTGTGAATCAGGCTTACCCAGTCTGAAAGAACAGGAGAACCACAGAGCCCTATGAGGTAATAAGAACGCATTATTATAAAGTTAACACCTTTTTCCCTTCTAAAATGAAGAAAGTTAACATTTAGGATTCACTTTGTGTTCTGGACAAAGACTTGTAATTGGATTTGTTTTTAAACAAACCACTTTATATATGTCTTTATGAAGAGCTGTTTAGGTTTCTATGTCTTATGACATGTCTAAAGAAAAATGAAACACCCTTCAGATTTATCAGTTTTCAAGCTTTCAGGTTTAGTTATTTTAGTTTCTAGGCTTCTAGTGTTCTAAAGCCAGCATCAATGTAATCACTTGTCAAAACTTGCCCAAGCTAAAAGAAAAAAACCTAAAAGATAAAATGAGCTAGATTTTGACACTTCTGAAACTATACAACTATCTTATATAATCTGACAGTTTTTCTAGCCCAAGCTGTCTTCCATGGAAAAAGAAATAGCAGATCCTTCTGAACAAGAAACAGTTTTCAGCGATTGGTTAATTCCTACTGAATGATTGCAGTTAGATCTTCTCTCATTTGCACTCCTAATCAGGGCTATGTTCTTAGGAAATACTGGGCACAGCTACAGAAGACGTTTACTGCACAGTTGATTAAATAGCTGCGCAGTAAACATCTCAGCATCTACATGTGTGCCTCTTTAGGCTGAAGCTTACTAATTTACTCCACAGCAGGATAGTACAAGTAAATACAAGTACTATCCTGCTGCAGAGTGAAAAACTCCACAGCAGAGCATATATAGATGCTGCCCTGGCTGGCTGGGGCATGAGGGGGCTGCCTACCAGCTAGCCAATCCAATGGCAGGGGTGCACCCTCTTCTGGGCTCAGCTTGCCATACTTCCTTCTGCCCCCTATCAGTGACAGAGACCCAGAAGCACCCTTGAGCCCCAGCCAGCCCTTCTGCAGTATACTGACTTTTGGGGAGTAGCTCTGGGCTGACAAGCTGACCCCCTGGGTCCTCTGCCACCCAGGGCTGCTTCGTCCTGGCTCAACATGCTGCAATCCCTGGCTCACATATAAACATATGCCAGGGAACAATAAACTCCAGTACAATAAGTGCCCACTGGTAATACATTGTGCTGCTGTAACTGAGAGGAAAATCAGGTAAAAGGGCTATGAGATTGCAAACATGTGCAATGCTAAAGTAAAAATTCTGTTTGAAATCAATAATAGTTTTCCCCTTAGTAAAAGGTAATGAAGAAAAAATGAAAAGTTAGTCATGAATATTCTTGCCTAAAAGCCCCACCAGTTCTCTGCATTGGTATTCACCAGGTAATCTGCTTGTTCATGAACCTTTGCTTCATATGTTTCTTCAAAAGAATGCTTTCAGAAAGAAGACAGTGTCATGAATGCTAACACAAAATATTATTTTTGCAAGAGTTTTCATTCTATATATGTTTCTGTGGCCAGTTAAAAGAAGCTCTTTGTGGAATGGAAGACTAAGTGAAAACAGGTAAAAAGAGATGAAATAATGAGGCAGAAGATGTGTACATGAGGGGCAAACAGGGCTCTAACTGTTATGACCTCCAATAGAAGAGAAAGAAAATCCTAACCTAGTGACACTGGCTCACAGTAGTGTGTTAAGGAGTGGCGAGTTGGACACTAGTCCTTGACACCAACTTTAAGGAGTCACAAGATTGCTGGCTGCCACTGCTGCTGCTCAGTGCATAAAACCTACTTGTAATATTTTTGCTTGCTTAGAAGGATCTTTGCGTGTGTGCATGCGTGCGTGCATGCATGGAGGATGGCCATACTGCAAGGGAGAGGAACAATTAGAAACAGGACCAAGACCTATTTTTATTAACTCAGTCAACCAGTTATTCTAAACTTATCCTGCAGCAGCTGAAACCCTACACATAGAAAAGGATGGTGTGATTAATTTTAGCAGTAGAAACATGATTTTCGTGAACTGATGGTTCTTTGGAAGTACTATTAGTACTATTAGCCCTGTCATGTTTAGTACAGATATGTCACCAGAGGAAATGGGATGGAAACCACATGCATTACACTACTTCCTGGTGTATGAGAATTAAGAGGTTCTCTACTATTTTATGCTAGTCTTATGTCATTGTATCAGCACTGACTGGTGGAGTTCTGTCATCTCTGTACTGATTTAACAAAACAGAGAATCAGGCCCTAAGATGAACTTTTGAATCACAATTATTTAAGGCTTTGAAAAAAAAAACAAGAAGAGGCATATTTTAAAATGTCAGGGTTTTACGAGCATCTATTGCTGTGTACTCTCTCTCACCTCTGCACACATACAGATTTGTGCCATTAACTAATAGTCCATACCATTGTATGTCACACATACTTAAAAGATATAATCTAAAATCCACTATCATCTAAGGGAAAAAAATTGTGGCATTTCATAATAGATGAGCTATTTAAATAGAATTGTAAAAAAAATCTCTCTGATGACACCTGGCCTTAAAACACAACTGTCTCAAATACTAAAGATCATAGGAGTATTAGTTCGTAATAGCAATTTTTTTTTTTTTAATATCTGACAGTTACTCAGTTCCAGTCATATTTTTTGTAGAGGCTGCAAGAAAAATATGATTCAGACTTCAAACTTTGACTTCAGTGGAAAGTACCTTCTTAGACTGGCAACATTATAGTTTTGAAAGATTTTGAAAGCCTCAGTAGCAAAGGAAATGGGTCTCTTCTTCAGGTTTGAAGAAACAAAGATGGCTGCCATGAACTGAAAAATCCTTTGTTAACAGATCAAGCAACCACAACAGTTTTGTCTTTCCTCATTCTCAATGTATAAATGTTATACTTACATGGCAGCATTATAATAGCAATATGCCATACACTAACTTAGGAAAATAATGCACCACACTTAATTCTTTTTGTCTATACTTTCTTGTCTGTTTAGCATTATGTTGCTTTCAAGTTAGGACATTTAGTAATTACTGAGTATTGATGAAACACTGAAAATACCATTTAGGTTATATGGAAGAGCTATATCTTAGACCCCTGCCACATATTACACTTAAGATGTGATTAAAAATTAATCACATCTTAAGTTGTAACCCAGCCACACTGTAGAGCAATTAATGGTGTCATAAAGCAAGGATAAACCAAAAAGTTATTGCATAAAAATGTATAACAAATTTGTGGCTGGTTCCTATGACGCCATTAATTGAACTTGTGGTCAGGTATGCCCCAGTCATGGGGACACAACACGCACTCCTGCAGCTGGGAATCCCATCAGCTGATCCTGGCTCTTAGCTGCAGGAACTTGCTACTTACTGGTCCATGGAGAGCCGAGGACCTGATCCTGGGCTCCACCCCCAGCCATGCACATGTGGTATGTGAGGAAGCACAACTGTGTGGATCATACATCTGAGCCCATTACACCTTTACCTGCATAGGCCCTTGGTTATAAACTTAACCAGAGAAAGCTGAAGTACTGAAGCCCATGAGGAATGAGCTAATAGGCTTGGATGACTCTTTATCAACTACCTTGAATATTACTTCCTAATAAAACCTTATCTATCCCAAGTTCTCTGACAGGAATCGACCAGTGGTCCTACCAATAGAACATAAATTGATTAGGCAAAAACAACAAAAAGCAGTCACTGCTGATATTGCAAATACATTTTTTTTAAGTTTTCACTGTTTATTGTGACACATTATTTTTTTTCAAAGACTGATTTTCCCTGCAAGGTAACTAGGCACACATCTAAAGACTTCAGTGATTACTGGTTATGATATCAAACAGATTGGGCTCATTTGTTAAGCCAAATATTATTTAAAACAACCTGGGTGCATCCACACAGTTTATTGCTCCTGGGCAAGCCATTTGAACATGCATCAGGAAGCAATTAACTACAGAGCAATAAGCTCCACAGTTTACTCATGCAGAGCACATGGATCTGGGATGGAGCAGCTCCAGCCAGCAGAGGACCCCTAGGTCTAGCCTGTCAGCCTGGGGATACACCCCCGGAGTCAACATGCTGTGGAGGGGATGGCTAGGGCATGAGGGTACTTCACCACAGGGCTAGCTGGGAAGCAGCCCCCTCACTGGAGCCCCCTCAAGCCCCAGTCGGCCAGTCTGCAAGTGTGTCACAAGTACTATCCTGTTGTGGGTAAATTACTCCAGTCTAATAGAAGTGCACATGTAGATATCTAGACATTTACTTCATGGCTAATAAGGCAACTGCACAATAAACATCTCACATAGACTTCCCCCCTTTGAATAATTACAAATAAGCGTGTTTATACGTATCAAAATCTGTTCACCATTAATTTGTGAACAGAGGATGGGACAGGTTTGCCAGACAAAATATCCATAGCAAGTTCTTACCTTGCTTTATTGAAAGTACTTTGTCTGAGTCTGGGATTATTCAGGGAGGAAATTAAAAGCTACAAATGGCAGTCTGCTTCCTATTCACTCAAAATGTCTCACCTGAACGTAACACAGCATGCTATAAGGTTTTATTGGATAAAAATGCCTACTGATTAGGTCCTCCATCCCAAGCTTTCACAGTTCTACCTGAATCTGTTAGTAGAAGGTAACACAGATGGTCTATTGGGAAACAGCAAGAGCATCAGTTGAGACAGCTGTTAACCTCCTTTCCTAAACAGCAGCAAAGTGTTTAGTAACAGCTGTCAAAAATAAATAAATAAATAAAAACCAAACCAGGTAAAAATTAAAGGGAAGGATTATAAGAAAATATTTTAACCTTCTCTTTAAAGTAATTCCTTTCTGGAACTACATAGCTGCCAGAAAATATAATTTCAGAATACAGTCTGTTAATAATTTCACTCTTAGGGAATGTAAAGTAGAGCTAGATTTATTTCAGTCCAATTAAATAAACTACTTTTAATGTGAAAGGCGCTGTATTAGGCTTGGGACCATCAATTCATTCATTCATTCATCCATTCATTCATCTTTGGATTGCATGCAAAATATAAAAAATGCTCTCCAAAGTGCCAATAAATAAGACTGTGGATTTTGTTTGCAATTTTTAGTGTGAGTAATATCATTCCCTAAGTAGAAATAAGACAGAATTAGTAGATGTCCCAAAAGAAGATGCAGCTTTTCTGCAGTATGTTATCACCTGAAAGATCACTTCAGTAGCTTAATTTGGGATCTCTTCTTTCTTTGTAATTTGTAGTGTGTGAAGTGGGAAAGAAGAAATATTACTAGTGAAGTATTCCAAAACTCAGCAGTTTTGGCTAAAAGATATTTGAGAAAATCTGTTTTCCAGTTGAGAGAGATGTAGTTTCAAAGCTCCAAAATGCAAAATCAAAGGTCTAAGTCCAAAAATGCAATCCAAAAAATCCTACTTACTTGCTACCTAATACTGGACATTAGGGCTGTGCAAAGCAGCACCGTTCCATTTCAACTTGCGTTTCGGTGGAACAGTGTTTCATTTCAAATTTAATTTCCGTTCAAAACCGCTGTTCTGTTTCATTTCCTCGAAACAGTTTCACTGTTTTGAGGCTGTTCAACATTTTGCCCATAGACTATAATGGGGAAGCCCAAAACAGCCTATAACTCTGTCATTTCTGGCCTGATTTGGATTAAACTTGCAGAAGTGGTAGCCCCTTCTGCATGAAGCCTGCCAAGGTTCAAGGAGATAGGGGTTTGGGGGAAACTGCACCTTGAGCTACTGACAAGCAAAAGTCATGACATGGGTGTCTCTGTGCGTGTTAAGGCGCAGCAGGGTGAAAACTGCAGGCATGCTAGCCCCTACTGAGGCCACAAAACTTGCCAGCTTTCAAGGGGATCAGTGCAGGGGCTTCTGGGTTCTGGGGCCCTGCACCTCTGGCTGCTGACAGGCAAAACTCATGTCATGGGTGGGTGACACTGTGTGTGTGTTAAGGTGCACCCTCACTTGGCTGACACCAAGGCAGAAAGCAGGGCAATTCAAACAATGCTGCCTTTTATGCAGTTTTTCCATCCCTCCCCCAGAGCACTGGGATTGGAAAGGACCTCAGGGAAGGATGACAGTTACTGGCCAGCTACACAATCAATAATGAAACACTCCTTCCCCCACTTCTCACCTCTTCCCCCTCCCTCTCCTTACTTTAGTTTCTGTTTCCCTGCAGGCAATCCCACCCTCAGCTTTGAAACTTGAAACATTCTGAAAATTTTGAAACACATTGAGTTGCCTCATTTCGTTTTGAGGCTGTTTCCAAGCTCTCCGTTTCATTTTAATTTTGCTGTTTCAAGCTCGAAATGAATTGAAACAGTGTCAAAATGAAACGACCAGCGAAATTTCACACAGCCCTACTGGACATACCTAAAAATATAGGCACTTCATTTTTGGCTTCCATGTATTTTACATAAAATAATCGTTGGAATAAAATACCAAAATAGTTTAAATACCAAAACAGACTTCAGTAAAGTAACTTTTGATTTGCTTTTTAACAAAGAAAGATATTTACTGGGAATCAACTTAAATGAGGCACCTTAACCATTCAAACTATACGTGTCTACATAAGATGCTTAACTGCACATTAGCATAGTTTACTGGTGAGTAAGCAAGTACACATGCACACAGTTGCTACAGAGTAAATCTCTATAATTCCAAGTAAAATTGCTACCTCCAAATGCAAGTAGCATATTTACTCCAGTTTAGTAATGGTGCAGTAGCACTCCTGTAGATGCCTAACCAGGTGATCAGCCATCTGCTGGGGTAGAGGGGTGGAGATAGCTTCCTGACCCTGGGAGCTGCCTGCTGCTGGGGTGGGCTCTGACACAGAAGCCTGGGTGGGGACTATGCCCCATGCCCCAGCACTAGGGGGCTTCAAACCTCCTGCTCCAAGATTGCAACTGGGGAGCATGGGCTGGGCGATCTTTATCTCCCAGCCCCCCACTGCCATTTCAATCATGGAGAGGGGGTCTGGGAGATCTTTATCTCCCCAGCGATGGCTCCATGACTGTGGGCCGGTGCTGGGAGACCCTTACCTCCCAATGCTGATTTCATGACTGTGGGGCCGGTGCTGTGAAATTCTTATCTCTGAGCACCAGCTCTGCAACCACAGGGTTGGCACTGGGAGACCCTTATCTCCTAGCACCAGCCCCTGCATGCAGAACCAGTCCTGGGAATTAAGCATCTCCCAGCACCAGCCCCACACTCATGAAACCGAAGCTGGGAGCTCCCTGCTGGTGGAGGCAGGGGAGCCTGTTCCCCACCCAGCTCTGAGAGCACAGAGCTGGGGGGATGGGGGAACAGGTTGGGGAGATTGTTCCCATCCCATCTCCACACTCATGGAACTGGACAGGGAACAAGCCCCTCAAGACTGTTCCCCCACAACTCCAGCCTTGCAGAGCTGAGAGGCGACCAATCTACCCAGCCTCCACCCAGCATGTAGGGTGGGGCTGGGAACTGTGACCTGGGACCCATAACCTGATCAGGTGAAAATGCTGGGTGGGCTTGGAAAATGCTTTAGGGGTGGGTAGGTCCCAGCCCCCTTCCCTGATCCAGCAGATTAGGGAATGGGGCTGGGACCTGCCCTTCCACTGCAGCTCTTTCCAAGTCCTCTGCCCCTGAATGGGGAGCCAGGGCCAGGAGCTCCCTGTTGCCAGGGCATGGGGACATTTTCCCTGCCCCAGCTGCAGACAGAATCCCAGGGTGAGAAGACAGCTGTCTTGTGGCCCAATGATCCCTGCCAGCCCCTGGGCTAGCACCTAAGGGGAGAAAAAGCTTTCCCTGGTGGCAGTAGGGGCCCATTGCAGAGCTGTAGGAAACTTGGTGCAAAGAGCAAAAAATCTGCTTTCTAATCTCCACATGCCTGCCCAAAAGTGCTTACTTCACAGTAGCTTATACCAGAGTAAATTTAGGCCAGATCAAACACATGTGTAGATGCTTCTACTGAGAGGAAAATTAAAGCTGTCTCTAATTAAGAAAAAGCAGCACCCAATAGGCTGTTTTATAAAAGAGTAACACAATCATCATTACCACCTCCTCTGACACTTGTGTTTTGAAGGACAAAGAGAATGAGGTTTGTTCAACTCTTGGAAAAGTTCTTGGTGCATATATTCAGAAGCGAGTTCTAGGCGGTGTATTCCAACATGAGAGAGGATCCCACAAGATTCCTTGAAGTCTTATGTGAGGTGAGGCTGCCTATCCCTTGAAAAGGGTAGTATTTAACATAGTCCTGTCTTCAGAATTTTCTATTGGCTGGTACACCACATACCAAGATTACTGACTATTTATGGTACCCTACTCAAGGTGCAGACAGACATCACATTCAAAGTTTTTTATTACATGCCTTTGAAGTGCTTCAAAGGGCAAGCGATACAGATATACATCTATTTTGAAGCACTCCAAAAACAGCCCAAGTGTTCCGTTTGAATGAGGTACTATTCTGAAGCTATTTACTTCTTATACATGTTTACTATATGGAGCATTATAGGAACTCCTGGGTCCTCCAGCATCCCTCAGTGTTCCTGGATCTGAGAGACCTTCCACCATTCTTATTTCCTATCCCCTCCACTGCCCTTATTTACAGGGGCCCATATTCTGTGTTTTAGCTAAAACACATGCATGAACATGAAGGTATATATTGTGTGATACCAATTACCTCTTGTTTTCCCAAAAAGTGTGCATTTAAGGAAAAGATGGCAGCCCCATGTTGTGCAGGGAACATTGGAGAGAAGGAATAGATGTGGTTGGTTCTCTAAATCCTCCTTCAGACCCATCCTATACCATGAAGCGATACCAGTTCTGCTATGCCGTAAGGTCCCACAAGACAAACATGTCTAAAGCCTAAATCCTTAAAGACATTTAATCATGTAACTCCCTCCGATTTCCTCAATTTAGGACCATGAATAACTTTAGTCTCATGAACAATTCCAAAGCCCGGAGGCACTTTCTAATTGGAAAAATTTTATCCTGGGAAATATTTGAACCAAGACCATTTGGGAAATCAGACACTCTCCCCCTCCTTCCCCTCTCCCCCACCCCAAAGTTATTGTCTTTTCCCTGGTTTTTAAAAACCGATTCATATCATACCTCTAATTTTACCGTTTCAGACCACTTTAAATCTACCATTTAGATAGAGTGGGCTGGCCCAGCAATGCAAGAACCAGAGGGATGAACAAGTTAAAAGACACATACAGACACATAATCATTTAAACATACTAATCTTGAGGAACTTTTCACTGACAAAGCACTCAGCTGAGCACACATTGAAAGTTTGTGTGACGCCACTCCCTTTAATCAATAATTGTTTAAAATACTGTGTGCTTTTTGACAAATGAAAATGAGGTTATTTTATCTGGAACTGACAGTTAAATGTAAATGAAGACATTGGAACCAGACCATACTGTAGGATATTTGAATGTAAAGGTGAACTGAGGTTAATATTCATTAAAACAGGAGGGAAACATTAAATGTGAAAATACAGACATTCGTTATCTTCTTTGACTCTATAGGAGAGGTTATGTTTTACTCTTTATTTATTTTCTGTTTTAATGATGGGGAAGAAGGGAATATTATAGAACCTAGATAATAACATGCAAATTAAAAAGAAAATAAATCTGAATATAGATTAAATATATCTGCAATGACAAAGTGATAGCTCTCAAACCTAATTTATTTGAAAACATTTCCATGCTTGCATCAGGAGTATAATCTAAATAGTTTATTAGAATATGTATCTCTTTTCTGCAGCTTGCTTTATCATATTACTTTATATACTGTTTTCAGGAGCAATTTGTGGTTAAATGCATTTTGACTAGCTGTTACCAGTAAAATGGAAGGGAGAAATAAGTAATTGATTGTCAAACTATACAGGAAATAATTTTAATTCTTATTTCATTAATATAAAAGCTCAAGCTAAAAATAAAGACATGAAATGTAGACAATTTTAAAATTGATAAATAATATAAATTAATTTATAATTGTATTTTTATCACCATGTTTTCAATTTAAGTTGACAAATTACAGTGTTTCCATAGTAATACATTACAGTTAATGAAAGCTTTGTTCTCAAAAAAATCCAAAATACTTTTAGTAAAACACTCGATATATTATACCAAGAATATTCTCCCTATAGAATATATAATAATATTCTCCCTATATAATAATTTTATAGGTATATAAAAATAATTATATATATAATTAAAATTCTCCCTATATAATTATATTATATATAATATAACTACTATATATAGTATAGAATATATATATAAAATTATTACACACATTTTAAAAAGAATATTCTGAATTAAGGAAAATTACAAACTTTAGTTTAGATGATAAAGTATATATTACATCTTAGCAGTGTGGGTAAAGAATGAAAAGAAATGTATAATTTACTAAAAGCATTATGAGAACTCTTTTAACAAACCATTTCTCAAAGAGCCAACCTATGTGCTGCACCTGCTCTTCCCAGAGAGACTTCTTTGTGGAAGAATGTCATATAAATTATATTATTCATTCTTGTCTTTATTTTAATCTAAACTCCTATAAATGTCCATGTGCCTGAGCAAGAACTGCCTTTAAACCCTAAAATGATCAAAAGCATGAAATAAAATAAAATTAATTGAAGGTCACATCTATACTGAAGCACAAGTATGTACACCATAATTGTCATCAAGTAGAGAAAAAGCAAGCCTGTTCACGCATGCTACCATGTCAACTCTTGTTGTATGTCAAAGTGGAATATCTTCTTTCATCGTCATATGCTAAAAATTACTGATTAATTCAAATATGCTATAAAAATCTCTTTTGCCAAGAAATAGTTTTCAGAATATATCCTTACTAACCAGGCCTCTAAGACATGGCATCTAACATAAGAGTCATAAACCAAACCCACTTAATATAAAATTTTGTTGAATAACCTGAAGTCTGATAAGTAAGTTATAAAAATAAAGGATTTTTTTCTGATAAATCATTCTCATAAATGTTTTAGTAATGACAAAAAATATAAGAGCTTAAAAACAAGAACTGAACACCTAGACTCGATAGTGCTATTAGATTATACCCTTATTGTCTTACCTTTAGTAAACCTTTATTGGATTACCTTTAGTAAACACAAAACAGAAGCCACTGATGGACATTATTTTTAAAGTCCCAAGGGGATCTGGTTTGCAGCCCAACAATTGCACCTCCTGCCATGCCACATGGTTATGGTAGGAAGAGTGATTGTGGGATCAGATATCAGATCCCATTATGCCATATTTCTGTTGCAGGGGGAGCCTGGTCCCAGGCTCCCACTATACTAGCAATCTTGGCTCCTGTGGCTAGGAGCCCCATCATCTAATTGAGCTCCATCCCACAGGAGTGCATGGTGTGCCCCTAGTGGCCGGGCACCTTTGGTGCCTGCCACTTTAAGAGGCTTGATCATGCTATGGAGCAGCCATGAAATGTAATGTGGCCTAACAAGGCAGTCACATGAACTTGGGAGGGCTCCTGAATTGGAGGATGGGGCTAATAAGTTTCAGTATAAACCCAGGCCTTCAAGGATAAGCTGGCAGTTGCTGGAGGGAGCCAGAGAGAGAGAACATTGCCAGCTGGACATGCCCAAAAACCATTGCGGTTGTGTGGTATATGGTGCTGTAAACATGTTTGCAGTGCCATATATTGCACAGTCCCGTGTTCTCCATGCTGCAAGGGTGTGCTGCCTGAGTGTGCACTGCAGTATTTTTTTTTCCTGCAAGGTTTTTTAATACTTGGATATCCAGGGGTAAAAAAAAAAAGGGGGGGGGGTGAAAAATGGCGCAACACATGCTCAGGCAGCGTGTGCTGTGGAAAAATGGAGCTGGGCCACCCAGAATTGTGCTAAGGCTACTAGGCAGGCTCCATGTGACAGAATCGCCATGACTGTGGCACTGGGAGACCTCCAGGACCCCAGGTAAGGCTACTGGGGCCAGCCCTGTGCTGGCCCCAGCCTCCCCTACCCCACCCAGGAGAACTGGCCACATATGAAAGTGTGCACGGTATGGGTGTTACCCAGGCACAAGAAGCTGCGGCTCAAGATATGCCCATATTGTTTCTTGTACTGTATTAAATCAGTGTTGCTTTTCTTGCCCTCCTTCCTCCTCCAAGTGAATATGTATAGACAAATTCATCCCAGGTAAAATCTTCTAAAATTATATAATGTTTCTAATAGTCTTTATCTGTTCTGGGTAATGATGTTTAGATGTCATACAGTGACAATTGTGACAACACACATTCTCAAGAAAACTTTCTAAACTTTGGCCATTATCATCGAGTTTGTTTTTCAAGGAATTAGTTGTTTATGTAAGTGTGAGCCTTCTGCCAGGTCCAGGATGGTATTAGCAAGGGATTTTACACCAATTTTCTCTCTGGGCTCTAGCTCCAACCCAGAAAGCAAGAAAAATAAAATAAATAAAACCTGGGTGTTAAAATATTAATATATTTCTCCACGCATAAGCAATATTACACTATAACAGGGTTTACTCAAGGGGAAAGTAAAATGGAACACACAGTCTTGGGAAAGCCATAACTGTAGCCCATGTTAACCAAGTCTTAATAGACCACAGATAATGAGTTCATAGCTCTGTCTTAGACTCACACAATGTAAACTTGGTTGCCAGTGTTGCCTCTAGTTCAGCTTTCCCCTGCCTTGCTGCTGCTCCCTTTGCTCCTCACTGCCACTGGGGGGCACTGCTTTGCTGCCACTGTTCCAATTTGTCACCAAGGGTTTCTGATCCATGCAGCTCTTTTAGACCTTGAGAGCAGGCTCAAAGATTTCAGATCTTGCAGAACCTAGCAGATATGGGCCTAAGCCTGACCCCCTATGCATACTGAAGACATTTTATATCATTTAGAAACAACTGGGTAAATACCCCTCAACCTGACTCTATTACAGGATCACAAGTACTTTTCCCTTTGACGGTTAATAGCAAAATTCAATGCCATCCATAGGCATAGCTTCTGGAAGGAAAAAAACAAAACAAAACAAACCCCTTCCCCAAACCCCTCCCCAAAACGTCTTCTGTCACTCTTGGAGGAAGCTAAGGGTTCCTCTACCTTAGGCCTCCACACCAGTCATAGTGAGCACTCACCCCTCTGCAAACTTAACTCAATCTTCTCTTACAACATCAGTGCCCTTATAAACGTTACATTTTTAGAAGGTAGAGCTGGTACGCTCAAAACCCAACACACCTAGCCTCTTATATTCAAACTGTTGAAAAATAGTTAAAACAATCAGAAAGAGTTCTTACTCCATCCACCATGTGAAATATGCAGATAAGCATCAGAGAGAAGTTGTCACAAACAACACCGATACCTTCACTGGGTTGCATAAACTAATAATATTTGAGGCCCTCCAATGCAAGGGATGACTTTGTTCTTTCCATTTTACCTGTCAGCTTCAAGTTTTTTACCCCTCCAAAAAAACCCTCTTTGTTTTCCACTATCTTAATATGCAAAAAAAGAAAAGCCTGCCCATGAATTTCCACAGTAATTGTGCCTTCACAAGTGCTTCTAATATATTTCACTCCTTGAAACAAATGTATTCTAGGATATTGTTTCTCCCAGCATGAAGATTTGTCTATGACATGAAAATTGGTTCAGATCTGAAAATCACCAGGAACTCAGGAGTGAATTTTTAATAGATTATTGACTAGGAACATAATACTCTCTTCAAGACTTATTTCCATAGCAATAGTTCAATTCAGCAACGTCATACTGCTATCATTCTTTGTGTGTGTATTTGGAGACTATATTGTCTTTATTTGATTCATATTGAATTCATTTCCTGACAACTGTTAGGATTGTCAGTGGGGAGGATAGCGTCCTAAAATTGCCAGGAAAATGGTGAAAGTGGGCCATGTACAGAACATAACAGGTATCATTGTGTAAGCCACAGGTCATTGTGCATTGTAGCAGTGGCCTTGAATGATGAAATTAATTTCAGGACAAATTCTACAAGAGCATAAATGTTTTTAACTAAGTCAGCTGATACATGATACACATATTCTATCTTACCATCCGTGGCAAAGCCAGAAAAATCAGCTACATGTATTGCCACAAGAAGAAAAAAATTACCAATATTCTGACATTTATGCTGCCTCAGAGAGGAAAGTGTGCATCAAAACATTAAAGCTAGATACATTCAAAAAGCCTAAGTTGAATCAATCCAAGTTAAATAAGGTTTCTGTAAGCAGCATAGTTTAGATTGGTAGTGAACATAACACACATGTTCCCTTTAGTGGGGAGGAGGGGAAATCATAGGGCATCTTTATATGTGCTCTGGGGTAATACTAATTAGAATGGCTTTCATGAGCTGTAATTAAAGCACCCACAGCATCTTATGTATTCAGTGTTCTGCACTTCAAAATGGTGGGGGTGGCACTTTAACTAAAGCTGCTTTAACAGACACTGAATCCACATGATGCTGAGGCTGCTGGTACATGCTAATTAAAATGCTAATTAGAGATTAATTGAGTCTGCTCTGGTGCATTCTATTTAGAGTGCACTGGGCACGTGTCTATGTGCCCATAGATCAAGTTCCACCATTTTTAAACCAGTCTTTGTGTGCCAAACTTCTGTTCAAGTACAGACTGGTGTCGAACTTCTATTCTGTTAGGAGTATAAACCAGTTTCTGATCACTTATATCAGTAAAAGTGTAATGTCTAAACCAGGCCTTAGGGTTCATTTAGGAAGAAGCACAATAATAAATAAATATCTCTAATTCCTTCTGACATCTTTTACTGCAGCTTTATGTCTGTGCAATTTCTCCCATTCTTTATTTCCTTCTATAATCTCACCCTAACACTTTTGAATGATGAACAGGGCAGATTGTTAAAGGCACAAATGAAGCTCGGTGCCTATTTCCTACAGATTTTAAATGGGCCTTAAGCACGGCTATTTTGTCACATACTTTATCTTCATGACTTCTTATATAAGTTTCCTTCCTTCTTTCAAAGTTGTCTTTTACAATATACATAGGCACCACTGACTGAGGCACACTGCACAGTGTCCGTACCCATAGATGTACAAGAGAGTCCAATTTACCAATGCTTAATTGTTGTTTGTTTTCCCCATCTAACATAACTCTGCCTGCAGGTGCCTCAAAATCATGCCAACAATGCCCAGGACCATTTTAAAACACTTTGCAGAAAAGGAAGGATATTCCCTGCCTTATAATCATTAGTATGTTTTACTGTGCCAAGAAAAACACAAGGATGGATTAGGGAACCACTGATACCAACAAGATAACATATGACATTCTATCTAATAAAACTAAATATATTGAAAATTTCTGCTATCTTACTTCCTTAGAAATAATCAAGCTTATATCCACAGACAGCCTCAGATCAGGAGGAGGTAAGTCAGCAGAGATTTGAAGTTGGCTTTTGGACAACAGATATAGTCTATTTTGAACTTTGATCATGGATCCAGTTTGAAGCATACCAGATTTGAAAAAATGCAGTTTGTTGCAGTTGTTTTAATGGATACAACAATTTAGTCGTTGTCTCAGAAGCTGGTGCTTTCCAACTCATGAACACAAAAGCCTTGCAGCTGTTTACAAAGGCAGATTTGGGTGTTGGCATTCAATGCCTCTAAGAGATCAAGGGAACTGCAAGTAATATGCTCTGTTCCCTCTCGATTATAAACCTAATCGCTCTATTTCTAAAAGTGCTGTTGTGTGTTCTGATGGTCCATCCTAACTGTGACTATTTCAACAGCGTGGGAAAGGTTCGCTGCTGCAGGTTATAAATGTATTTAGTGTATATATTGTGCTTTACCACCTTTTTTGATAAAAGCAGCAATAGAGGTATTTTGCTATATGTTTCAGATCTCTGAAACCTTCAGTAAATAACTAGTTTTATGTATTCTTTATACTAAATGGACTTGTTATGGAAACAGTGGTAGAGGTATTGATTTAGATGACCTTCTGAGGTCCCTTCCAGCCCTACTTTTCTATGCCTATGAATTCTAGAATAGGCAGAATGCTAACATAATGACCACTGGTATAGAGATCATTGTATTCTTTTGTAAACATGTTCCATCACAGGTGAAAACTTCTATATAGATGCCTTCCTCACTGTAAACTTTTCATTGATCCTAATTTAAAAGCAAATATAGGAAGACAGGACTGATTTACTGGATCAGTCCAAGGGACCCACTGCTCTATTATCTTCTCTCAGACAGAGGCCACTACTCAATAATCCAGCAGAAAATGAGAGCACATGAATATCAAAGAAATATGCAATATGCTACAGTATTTGCTATACAGCTTCCTAACCCTAGGCAAATCCATGTATCTGAAATATGAGAGTTACAGGTAAATGGAATGCATAAGGTATAATGTAATTTTGAAGAATCATTATTCACAATCTTTATTTTTTTATATATAGTCTTGCTCTTCTTTCCCAAGATTAATTATATGAGTCAAATTCAAGTTGTGCTTTTGATCAACTTGCCACCTAAACTGACTGGAGCTGTAATGCCATGATGCAGATCAAGTTCTGGGATCTGCCTCCACTGAAACCAATACTAATTTTACTATTCACTTCCATAGAAACACATCTCTAGTGGTATCGGCTCCTTGGTGAGGAAGGGAAATCGAGGAGAATGCTTAGAAGGACCCCGGTGTACCTGAGTGTAAGCAAAGAGGGAGACAGATACGGTGGGGAAGGTATCTCAGAGGTTCCTTCCAATACCAAAAAAAAGAAGGGGAAGACGTACAGCATGGATGGAAAGTGGTTTGAAAACAGTTGCAAATATCTATTCATTTATGGACAGTCCTATGGACCATTTTATTTATTTCCTTGGACATTACAGTTGCTTTCAGGCTGTATTGTTTTCATTCCCTCCCAGATGTATAGCTGTCAGATGAACAATCACATTTTTTTCAGGATTCCATGTACGCCCATTATTATCCTGCTGCCTCTGTCTGCTGATCTGCAATTATCTACCAACTACAGCAGTGGAGAACACCCAAAAGGAGACCTATGATGCTGCACTGGACTTTAGTTAACAGACAAAAACAAAATCCCAAAGCAGGAAAAAAAAACCCCAAAACAAAACAAAAAATCCCAACTCACACAAGGAAAAAGAAGCCTAAATGCCAGGAGCTTATGCCACTCTATCTGTAACAAAGGAGGTAATGTGCATAATAATGAATTCTTAATTTCTTCCTCATTGTCTTTCAAAAAAGATGAGAACAAAAGTAGCTTTATATATGTCAAGCACATCACAGGAAGAGGTAACAGAAGCCTGATATGATCCATTCCTCAAGAGACCTAACTAGTAAATTGGCTATCAGAAAGGGTGGTGGGAGGCAGAGAAAAAATAGCAAACTGAAGTTAAAGCATTAGGGAAAATGGTATTGTTTAATGACAAGTGGTACTGTTTAATGAAAAACATCAATGAATGCCACCATTTAATGGCTTGGGTTATTCCATATGTCTAAAAATGCCTATCATTTTGAACATTTTCAGACATTAACAAAGCAAGGCAAGAATAACACACACAGAGACACAGACAGATGTTCTATATTTATTAAAGTTAGGATCTTTCTATAATGACCTTATCAGTTTCCGGAAAGTTTACAATGCTTTCTTGACAATGCCATTAAAAAATGCTCGTACTCCCTCCTGCTGTGCCCATTATGAATTTTGATGATGCCTAAAACCTGATTCAGGGCAGTTTGTTATGATCTGGGAATGCCTTCATTCCCAGAAACAGAGCTCCCTCATCAGCATTATTTTGGGTAAGGTGACTTAAGCATCAGACCTCATTTGTAATAGTTACTTCTTTGAAGCCCTGAAGTAGTTACAATTAACATTTCTTCCGTTTTAAAGAAAAATCATACCCATTTAGGAAAAACAGATTAAACTATTTCTTATATTAATACAAGGTATCAAAGATCTGATCCAAAGGCCAGATCTGGGCTGCAGACCACGGTTTTTTAGCCTGCAGTGCTGCCTATAGGCCTCAGATTGGACCCGAGTACTACACATGCCACACACAAGATCAGTCCTATGTGCTGAATGGGGAATGGGTGGCTAGTCCCGGGTACATGCTGCTAGTTGCACTCGGGGCCTATCCCACTCCATATTGACCCCATACTTAGGAACCAAGGATAGTCTGCAGATCCAATGCAGCATGAAGACTGGCCTGGCACCAGTCATCTGGCCTATGGGAACTGTTGAGTTTTACATTTCAGTTTTAACATAACTAACTGTTACAACGGCAAGCTTTCATGCATGCCCACCTCACTTATCTGCCATGCCTTGATGTCATAGTATTAGGGTCCAGATGAAGGTGCTCCAAAGTGGAGTGCCTTCATTAATATCTGTTAGTGCATAGAGAGAGCAGGGCTAGGCTGCTTCAGCCTAGCCCTGTCCCCAGTGCTTTCTTCAGAATGGGAGGTGGGGAAGGGAGCAGAGCGAGCTCAGTCTTGGGTTTTCTCAGTCTGTGCTGGAGGGTCGGGTGGGTGGATTGGAGCACCCTTCCCTGCGCTACCATCCAGCATAGGCTGGGCAAGCCCTAAACTGATCCCTCTCCACTTCCTTACCCAGATCCCATTCTAAAAACAGCACCAGAGCTGGGAAGGACAGAGTTAGGGGGGAGCAGCTGCAAACATGCTCTCTGCCACTCTAAACTGAAGCTCAATCCCTTAACCCCTCAGACCCAACAGTAAATATCTGTTGGGTCCAGGGGATTGCTGTAACTAATGGTGCTTCCTGTGAAGTGCCATAAGTTACAGCAGGGAGCTACATGTCTGTCACTGCCCTTTGACTTCTGTTAGTGAAAGATACACAACAGCAGGTATCTAATTTGATGGCTCTGCAAATTACTTACATTTGCCCTGTAATCCAGCCAACATTTGGCAAATGATAGCTTAATATCAGCTAAATAAATGTTATTTCTTTAACCACTGATACTGTTTCTTTGGAACATGATTAGTGATATTACTTTGCTTCAAAACCCTGATGATGCACAATAAACTGTAATTACATAATTGTGCCACTTTTGTTATACCATTTTGATGACTTGTAGGGTTGCATATATTGATGTTCTCAGTGGTTAATGAAAATCCAGTGTTTGGGTAACACTATTAAAATATTTGGCAAATTAATTTTACATATACATTAGAATATGCCAGTTCTGTTACTAACCTCAAGATCACTTCCCCTCTAGTTTTAGAATACACCTATAAAATACTTTTTTGTCCAGAGGTTTGTTCCTGAGGGGGAGTGGAGAGAGGAGCCAGTTCAGTGCAAACCAGCTTTCCTGCCACCTAGTGGCCAGGCATTGTAAGAGAGCCTCTTGCAGGCAGCTAGGTTGGGATAGCTGGTTGTATGAAAACATTTTTCAATGGGGGCCAAAACATAATTTATGAAAATTGTTGGCCAGCTCTATTGAAGAGCTCATCCCTTTTAAAAGAGAGAGAGAGAGAGATAATCTTTTACTCCCATAGTTTCCACCTTCAGTTTTATCTGCTGGAGCAATCCTTAATATGGGTGCAGCAAAATGTCACCCATACCTATCTCTGTAAATAATCCAAGGATATAAGAAGATGGTTGGGTGCTTTTGTAAATTAAGTCCCTATTCTCATACAAGTATAGGATTTACATATTCTTTATCTCCTAATGTGAGACTAATTTGGTCACAGAGGTACAGTAAATACCAGAATGCATCCTGAGCGTACAGAAGAAAGCATCGTAGTTCTTTAAGCATTATGCCTGCCCATTCCCAGACCCAAAATATTCATTGGGCTGAAATGGGGTTCCTTCACACACATGTTATAACTAAGCTACCATAATTACTTTTGAAAAACTCATTGGAGCTTGTGTGCCTTAAGAAGTAATCTAAAACTGGAGGGGAAATGGTCTTGAGAGATAAAACTGGCATATCCTCTCTTCCCTCCAGGAAAAGACTGACTGTAAGAGTGGACAAATAAGTGTTATATAGGGGTAATGTACACCAGTGTATACTTATATTTCACTTACCAAGAGGTAGCTGTACCCTGACATGGAGTGCTTGACACTGGTGTAAGTTTGTATGTCATGTGTCCACTCTGCTTTTAACCTGGAGTTAAAGCCCTATCCTACACTTTTATCATAATTTCACACTAGACAACTTCATAAGGTTAAAAAGCTGTTGCTATATCTAAGGTAAATATGCAGTAATGGCCACACAGTGAAAATGAAATAAAGAAATGGAAAACTTTCTTAAACAGACATTTTCATTCTATTCACAGAAATTATTTGTGCTGTTGAGCAGTGAAAAATTTACTACTACAGGACAGTGCCCTGCATCAAATATATTCCACAATAAAGCAATGTACAATGTATGTAAATCAGACATCATTTGTGGAGGGCTAAAGCCAGATGAAGACAGTTTCTATGAAGAACCTGCACGCTGTACAACTGGAGAGCCAGTTTGTGATACTATACCCCAAGCACTACTAGCTCAGTCTTCTGCTCACACTTGCCTTTGAGGTGAGGACTAGATGAAGAATTATCTTTGAAATGAGACCTGTAGGTAGGCTAAGGGCTTTAAAGCATCAGTCCCCCATCCTGGCTTTCCCCAGGCTTAATGTAGTTTATTAGACCTAATTTAGGACCAGAGGCCCTTAGATTGGCAGCTCTGTTCACAGTCTTTCACTGACTAGTTCCTTCAGTCAGTTTTTCTCTCTCAACTAATATTAGGTATTCATATGCAAGTATCTCTAAAGCCAACTTAACTGTACATTTACAGAGAAGTAAGAACAGATGCATTTATATCTGCCTATAAACAATCAAGGATTATTGTTTCTAATGGAAAAATGGTCCATTACAGACTGATTTATTCTAAGTTCATTGATATAAGCATTTATTGGTTTTAGTTATATAAATACTCACAGAAGCTATAGTAATAGCTATGAACACATTGGGGCTTTTGTCATATTAATAATAATACTCTAAATCACAATTTATTTAGCCCCTAGTCTTGCAGTTGATAGCACAAGGATGGATTGCAATGGCCACACACTTGTCTGATCATATACTATTAATATTTGGACCTAAGTGTCCAAATCATTTTCAAGTGCCTTGAACTCAAGAAGGGCTGGCTAACTCAGAGTAAATGCATCAATAAATATTTTTAAACATTTTTTTAAAACCGCTCTCCTGTTCCATTTAAATTGATGAGATTTAAAAGGAAAACTGACACATTAGAACAAAAAAGGTATTATTTTCCTGCTTTTTTCAATTTACTTTCTTTTATGAAAAGCTTTTTCCATTACCTTCATGTCTAATCTATACTAAGTGTAATGTACTAAAATATATAGCATTCATATGCCATTACCACTTTCCTCAAGCACTCATGGTAGATGAGATCCATTTAAAACATGGACACATTTGGAAGTGTACCTGTTACCTGCTCACTGTGCTTATCATTGCAGGCAGATGTATTAATATCTCTTAATAAAAATGTACATTATAATTTGCTTTTTTCCCTTCTTTTCCATGCAAAATAAATCTTTGCCACTTAATAATAGTAAAAAAAAAAAAACACATGCTTTCTGCTGTTTTGTTTTGTTTTGGCTTTTTGTTTGGTTTCTTTGCTGCTGCTGTTAAAAGTCAAGGAAAGAAGCAATAGAGGGCACTAACAATCTACTCTCTTTTTGAATTGCACAAGGAAATTTCTCACATGAATTAATGTTAAAAAAGGCAGGTATTTTTCAGTTTAACTTTTAAAACTAAGTAAAAAAATTCAGAGATGGAAATTGATTGTGAGATTTCAAAATAGGCTGATGAACAACCCTGGTGAAGTCAGTATTAAAAAACTTAGTAAGGCTCTTGTTGCATATTGCACTTTGAGCTTCTCAAATGCTGACTGGCATTAATGCTAGCTTGAGTTTGTAGCAGTTATATGTTAAAACTATACACCATGATCCAGGAGGATCGATGTTTGCCACAACAGTTTCTAAATGTTAAACTAAACTTCTCTGAATGTCCTTGACCTGCCCAACTGTGACTTGTCACTAGAGGGCTGATAAGTAGGGGCCATATTAGGAGCTACAGCTCTGAATTGCCACTACAGGGCTGGTAAGCCAGAATAGGCTTCTATCCCTGCTCTAGGTGGGCGTGTATTAGAGATGGTTTGGGGGAAGGCAGGAAGATAACCTGGGAGGCAGAGAGTTAATGGGATGGAGGTAGGTAATGAAATAATAGGTAGAAAGGAAATGGGAGTGTGGGAGGGTGTGAAATGAAGGAAGTCAACACTGAAAGATAAAATAAAATAAAATAAAAACAAGGAAAAAAAGAAGAATTTTAAAAAGAAATAAAGAGGGAGTAAGTTTCATAGTTTCATAGATATTTCATACATGTTAGGGGCTGGAAGAGACCTTACAGATCATCAGGTTCAGCCCCCCTGCACTTGGGCAGGAAAGACTGCTGGGGTCAGATGACTCCAGCAAGGTGGGCATCAAGATGCTTTTTGAAGATTTCCAGGGTAGGTAACTGTACCACCTCTGGGGGAAGCCTGTTCCAAACCATCGGTACTTGACTTGTAAAGAAGTTTTTCCTTATGTCTAGTCTGAAGCGATCTTCAATCACTTTGTGCCCATTATTTCTTGTCCTCCTCTGGGGGGCCTTGGTGAATAGTAGGTCCCCCAGGCCCTGATGTATTCCCCTGATATACTTATAGGCTGCCACCAAGTCCCCTCTGAGTCTTCCCTTCTCCAGGCTGAACTGTCCCAAGTCTTTCAGGCTCTCCTCATATGACGTGGTCTCTAGGCCTCTACTCATATACATGGCCCTCCTTTGGACTCTCTCAGGCTTCTCCACATCCTTGCTGAAGTGCGGCACCCAGAACTGGACACAGTACTCCAGCTGTTGGCTCACCAAGGCCGAGTAGAATGGGAGCACAACTTCCTTAGCCTTGTTCGAGATGCCTTGGTAGATGCATGCCAGTATTTGATTCACTTTGCCATCTACAGCATTGCATTGGTGGCTCATGTTCATTTTGTTGTCTATCACAACACCCAGGTCTCATTCAATTGTGGTGCTGGCAAGCATAGCAATGCCAACCCTCGAAGTGTGTTGTGGATTATTCCTCCCTAGATAGAGCACTTTACATTTCTCTGTATTAAATGACATCAGGTTGAGGTTGCCCACCTCTCAAGCCTATCCAGGTCAGCATGTATTTTCAAACTACCCTGAAGCGTGACCACATTCCCCCATAGTTTGGTGTTGTAAGCGAATTTTTCTGGTTTAATACCCAAATCCAAATAATTGATGAACATGTTGAAAATGACTGGTCTGAGTACTGAGCCCTGAGGGACACCAATGGTCCCCTCCTGCCATGATGACTTAGTTCTGTCAATCAGTATTCTC
The DNA here is from genome assembly GCF_001723915.1 of Gavialis gangeticus. Taxonomy (NCBI): domain Eukaryota; kingdom Metazoa; phylum Chordata; order Crocodylia; family Gavialidae; genus Gavialis; species Gavialis gangeticus. The sequence continues at coordinate 239,614,099 of NW_017729032.1, forward strand.
TGAGTCCTACCACAGAGCCAGTTACCTAACCACCAGACCATAAAGTAGTTGGGGCTGCATTTTCCCAATTTAACCATGAGGCCATCATGGGAAACCAGGTCTAAGGCCTTTTTGAAATCTAAGTATATGACCTCAACCTCCTTTGCCCTGTCCAGGTGGTGAGTTAGGTGATTATAGAAGGAAATGAGGTTGGTCTGGTATGATGTGCCCATAATGAAGCTATGTTAGCTATCCTTCAGAATACTGCCTTCTGTTAGCCTGTTAGATATGGAATCTTTAATATTTTTTTCCAGGATTTTACTAGAGATTGAGGTCAAACTGACTTGCCTGTAATTTCCCATGTCTTCCTTTCTTCCTTTCTTAAAGATAGGCACCACATTGGCTTTCTTTCAGTCTTCTGGAACCTCTCCAGTTAAAGAAGGTCTTAAGTTAAAAAAGGTCTTGTATTTTAATATATTAGGATTTGAGATTAGAATTTGGGGGTTATTGGTCATGCTTCCTGGGGTGGCTGGGATCTGGGAGTAGCAAGGAAAGGAGCTTTTGGAGGAGCTATTGCCTCTGCCCCTGCTTCTGCCTCTGTCCCAGCTAATGGGACCCCTATCCAGCCCCCTACCTTGTTCCCTCCCCCATCCCCACTAGACTTCACTCCTGGACCTGACCATGCCCTGCAACCTGGCTATCTGGCATGTGCTCTGTGGGATGCTTGCACAGGGTTGTGCCCCTGGTCATGGGAAGGTCACACCTCCAGGGCCAGGAGGGGGAGTTGCCTTGATGCCAGAACTGCCCCCTTGGCACTAGAGTTCAGTGGATGGAAAGTTTATCCACATAGTACAGGAGGGTGGGGTAGGGGACACTGGATCCTGGGATTCTGAAGAACTGCAACTTGGGGACAGCTCATCTGTGGGGGTGACCACACATTAATGGAACTTCAGCTTGGTACCATGGATCAGAGATAAACCTGTCCAGGAATGGCAAGAATTTAAGGTACCTAAAGTGTGCTTAAAACTAGTTTTAGGTATTAATGTGTAGACAATCAAGGGGTTAAGAGCTGCAGAAGCCACCTAAAATTAATGTTTACAGGCCCTTAGTCCCTCTGCTGCACATCAAGATAAGCAACTAGCTGAGGTCATACTATTAGATGTAAATTAGCTTTATAAAATGTGCTTAAGCTGCATAACAGAATGGCATCCCTCAGGACTGAGTTATGCTTAGAAAACCTGGGGATGACAGTGAAAAGGTTGATCATGCCAGCCTTTTTGACAATACCAAGCAACCCTTCTCCCCCCACTCCCCCCCAAAAAACAAAAAAACAAAAAACCCAGAGAATGAACATGCAAAGATCAACCCTTGAGAAGCTTCTTCCAAGGTGAGACAGAAAGTTTGATGAGATGGAAACTATCATCTTTACTGACTATGGTGTAGTTTTTATGTAGATTAAATGCTTTCATTTAAATTTTCATAGATATCAATTTAGTAACATTTAACAGAAAAAAAGATGGGATGGAGAAAGAACTGATTCCTTAATTCACTATTTCTTGCACTCATTGTTAATCACTTCTTGCCATGAGAGTATAAGCAGCTCCACAAGCTGGATACTATGGGAGGACTACAGCATTTGCTTTATCATTTCAGCTCACTTAGGTCTTTGTTAGGAGTCAGTGAAATCTGTCTTTTTTATTATTTCTTGTATTATCCACAAAAAGGTCATATATTTGTACTTATCTCTCTATACAACTTGTTCAATGAGTATTTTGTACAAAGAATATTGAGTTTATTTGTGACTAGGTAACAGCGATCATTAGCTATTCCTGACAAAAGAAACTGGCCAGATAAACCCCACTGTATAGTTTTTGTTCTGATTGGATCAACTAAGCCTTACAAACAAGGGGTATTCAGTTCTCTGCTTTTAAATTATCAGCAAACTAGGCATTAAACTTTTTTTTCCCATGCAAATGCTGGAGGTCTATTCAAAATGACCAAGGTGGGTTTTCATTAATGTTCACTTGCACAAGTATATGAGGCCTTTTGTGCATTTGATGTATACTATCAATGTGACAGGCACTATTATTTTAAAAAAATAATATTCAAATATAGTACTTCATAAGAAAATATATCTGTTGTGACAATGTAGCAGTTCCCAGTTCTTCTGACTATAGTACTAATATATTCTTCACAAGTCAATAGCTTACATTTTTTTTCTACTTCTAGCCCAAAGAAGGGAATTATACTATTACTATAGTATTTCAAGTTTCTCTTGACTGTTCCTTTTGATTTCAAAACTAAACCTGAGCCCACAAACACTCTACACCTATGGATAACTTTACTCTTGTTAATTAGTTGTGATGATTTCAAGTGGCATTACTCCAATAATTAAAGTTATACAAAGAAACAGAGTGCTTGCAGGACTGAAGCTTTAAAAAACAGGTATTTTAGAAACATTGCAAATCCATACAACTTACCATCACCTGCCTAACTCTCCTGGGTCAGCTCTATGCTCCAGTGAATTTCCAGGGTAGACATTATGCTAACTAAAAGGCAAAGAGCAGGCTGGGGCCATCACACAGAAAGGGAAGCAGTGATCCATGCCTGTCTTGTAGCTGAAAGCAAACAAAACAAGGAAACGAAGTTTCAAGTATAAGTGAGTTTCTCTCTCATCCTTGACATGATATTTGGTGAATTATATAAATAATTTTGGAGTTAATGCAGCTTTTGGAATTTGATTTGCAAACCAGCTTTGAGAGAGCAAAGTTGCAGGGCTCCTAATATAATAAGATGACTATGACAAACCAACATGGCACACAAGAAGGATTTCAAAGTTGGGATTTCATGCTTCTGAAGTGCATGGACACTTGATGGTGCGTCAGCATTTTAACAGGAGAAGTGAAAATTCTTTTTTTTTTCTTACTGAATGATTGCTGCTGCCATTCACCTAGGTAACATCATCTTTATATGATACTGCACAGTAGTACTAGGCTACTGCACAGTAAGCATCACTAAAAACCTGCATGCTAGTGCTACTGCACAGTAGCACAAATTACTACACATTGATTTAGTACTTGGTTAACCTAGTATTAAACTTAATGAGCAATAATTATGACACATTAACATCTAGATGCACCCATTATTTCCCTATTCCCTATTTATAAACCTAAGGATTGCATGAACCCATTCTGCCACAACATGTCATTAAGGCCTCAAACCTTTTTCCGAGACAACCCACAAATCTCTTTTTTCATGTCACTGCTTTCCAGGATCCAGTCTTCCCTTAAGTAGTATGAGGGCACGGAAGTTAAGGATGCTCCCTATAGTTCCAATGGCATGAGTTTGAGCTTATGCCAAAGGTCAAATTGACTCAGTTTTAAATGCGTCTTTGGTCCTTTGAATTGGGAAATCAAAGGTTGCCAGATTAGGCATATGTTGCTTTTATGTCCTTTTAACTAAAGTAATTGGCGTGTTTCAGTTCTAGGGGCTGCAAATGTCTACAGGACATTTAACTTTTTTGAATCCACAGTTATGGGTTGCATTCACATTCCTCATTACTAGATGTAGAAAGTACATGTCTATGTTAAAAACACATTTTAATGGTTTTAACATAGGTTACTAAGCAATCCAGATGGTACTGCTTACTGTATTTCACCATGTATATGTCCAGTTTTGAAGGCAAATTTTTAACTCTTAAAATTCAGCCTTGACTTATACACCATCCCCTGTAAGCAGTGCTGCCTGGACGCTCCTGGGAGCTCCCTGGAAGTCCTGGCAACACAAAACCCACTGGCAGCCTGCCCAGCTGGGGGGGGGGGCACCACCACGGAGCGAAGGATTGCCCCCCCCCACCCAAAGCTCAGGGGCTGCCTGGCCTGCTGTGAGCTTGCCCCCTGGCCCCAGGGCAGACAGGGAGGCTCCACAGCAGGAGGGATCAGGCCCCTCATGACTTCTGCCTTCATCAGGCTCCTGTGGTTTCCAGGACATCTGGCACCACTCAGGAAGGGGCCAACTTGCCCCATGGGCACAGTGGCGTGTTGGGCAAAGGTGGGTCGAGGCTATGGGTGTTGGGCAGGGCCAGCCTGTCCTCTCAACTCCTGACTGGAACCCCACACTGCACATGGGGCAAGCCAGCCCCTTCCTGGGTAGTGCCATATGTCCTGCCAGCCACAGGAGGCTGCTGAAGGCAGAAGCAACTAGGGGCCCAATCCTGCTTTTGGTGGAGCCTCCCCACCTGTCCTGTGGCTAGTGGGTGAGCTTCTGAACTGTGAGGGAGCCTGATCCTTCCCTCCATGGTGGCAGTGACCCCTGGGACCAGCTGGGCAGGCCGCCAGCAGGAGATTTGTTGCCTGAGCTGGCTGGGGCCTGATCTAACTTCCTGGGAACTTGCCAGCATGCCACCTCTCCCACGAGCTCACCCAGGTTTCCAGGACCTTGCACACGAAGGTGGGGTTGAATTATACAATGGATCTACAAAAGTCCTAACTTTTTGTGCAGAAATATGGGGTTGACTTAAACACTGTGTTGATCTGTATATCATAAAATATGGTATGTGGCTGGTCTTCATCATAATTACCATTTCACCAATCTGTGGATCATCCTCAAATACTATCAACATTGATCTTATATTTCCTTCCAGATCACTGATATAAATGTTGAACATTTATATATCAAGCTTAGTTCTGATTTCTGCACAGCATCACTAGAAAGACTATATTCTCTAAGGATTTCTGTTGAAATCTACTTTTGAGATATGTCATATTTAAGTTAAATCACTTTAACATGCACTTTATAAAAACATCAATCTAACATCACTAATCACAAAGTTCTGCAATACTATATTAAACATTTTCTAAGAGTCTATTATTTCTCTGCAGATAGTTTTGTAGAAGAAAGCCGCCTTTGTACATTTCCCTTCTGGACATGGATATAACAGAAGCACCTTCTTGCCTGCACCCTCCCCCTCCCCTCCCCATTTTGTGTATTTCTTTTCCTTCTAAGTATTGGAGGAGACCTAGCACAATAATTGCATGGGTGTGACAAGGCTCAGAGCAAGCCAGAAAGCTGAAGTAGCTTGCTGTAGGAGGAACCTAGAAACTACATCTACATATCAATTAAGATCAGTGTCACTAAAGAAAACAAAAGAACTAAAATATCCACTGCAAAGACTGTAAATATATCCTGGTGCTGATTCATTCATTCTCCCCAGTAGCCTTTGATCCTCACTACCACACATTGCATTTTTATATATTTCTCACAGTGCATTTTTATATTTCATCTCTCTCATCTTTACCATGGCATTTTGTATTTTATATTTTATACTTTTAAACTCATAAGGAATGCACTCCCTGTACAATGAAGTTACAGCCTGGACCATTGTTAAAACTGCATCGAAACTGTAATTGTAAAGTGATAAAATCTGTTATATTGGGTGGTCTCTTGTGTGGATGCGAGTGAATGATGATCATCAGTAGATAATAGCCTAGCCAAAAGAACTCAATTTTTAGCTAATCAAGCTAAAGAACTGGTTCCTGGAACTGAGCACCTATCCTATTGACTATTCCTGCAACCCTAAACAATACCATTGTTAATTAATCAGAATAAAAAACTGACTCCCGAAACTGCACTATCAGCATGCAAGACCCCTGTGACTAACAGCTGTCAGCTACTACTCAAGACACATGTGGGACAGCGACCTCCAGACTGGGTAGCCAAGGTGATGCTGGGGGATCACACAAGTCTGCCAGAAAGGGATAAAAGGCAGTGAAGCCTGACCCTCAGTGGTGCCCTCTCATCCAGCACCTGACCTACCAAGACTGAAGGACAAGCAGGCAACCCACTTCTGGAGAACACATCACCTTGAAGGAAGCTGACCATCAACAGCAGACTCCAAGACCTCAGATAGGTAGATATACTGACACCAGTGCTCTCACAATCACTACAGCAGCTATAATACACTATAATACATGGGTTTAAATGACATGGTTTGAATGAGTTTGTGTGTGTGTGGGTGCGCGCGCGCGTGTGTGAGTGCGTGAGTGAATGTGTGTGCGTGCGTGCTAAGGTGACCAGTACTGCCCATAACTAAAAGTTTGCATTTATGATTTTATTGGTAACTTCACATCCCATCCAATAAACTAGAATTTATTATGATCCTGTGAGTTGCTCCTTTGTAGCCAACACTTTTATCACCCAAATGCACAATCTCCATAAAGAATTCCATCTATTTTTTTCTGACAAGATCCAATTCCATAAAATCCTACTGACTTATTAATTATACTCCTATACTTTAGTTCTTTATTAAATGAAACTTATATCCCCTTTTCCTTTTTTTTTTGCCTGGGATTGTCAGGATAACCAGCCTATGCTTACCTGGCTTATGTCACTTGTACCTTTTGAATATTAATATGACATTAGAACTCTTTCAAATATCATAGAAATCCCAGAAGGTTCCAAAATTTTGAAGTTGAAGCTAGGCTTGCTTGCAGGGAAACAGAAAGTAAGGAGAGGGAAGGGGTAGATGGGGGAAGGACTGCTCTCATATTGACTGTGTAGGTGGTCAGTGACTGTGATTATTCTCTGAGGTCCCTTCCAATCCCAGCGCTCTGGGGGAAGGATGGAAAAACAGCATAAAAAGCAGTGTTGTTTGAACTGAACTGCTTTCTGCCTTGGGGTCAGTTACTGAGCTGTGTCTTCCCCCAGAAAAGAAATTTATAACATATATGGTACTATATATATGGTCTCACAGCGTGCAATTCATTCACCGTGCAGGGAAGCACAGCACATATTGCATAATATAATATAGAATCTATTCAGGAACACATACCTATATTTATATATTTTTATTTTATTTATTACATAAATACATACATACATTACATAGATACAGAAAAAGCTCTGTTACCCTGCATCCCCCAGGAATGGGGGATGCCGGTTAATCAGATATGCCAGTTAATCAAATGTGCACTGTCTGGTGCACTCCTCGGCATCAGTGTACCAAGGGACAGGGAGAGGGGCCCCACGCAGGCTGGTTTGCCTCGGGCTGTGGGCTGAAGAAGTGACAAAAAAAACTTGGCTTGCAGCGGCAAAACCGAAAGTCCCCTGGAAGTGGTACGTCCAGTTTCACTTTTGCTGCATCCCTCAGATGCCGGTTAGTAGAGTTTTCATGCTAATAAAGTGCCTGTTGACACAGCTTTTACTATACACATACATATACAATTATCTACATATATTACATAAATCAGATTACATTACAGAAGGACACACAGATTTTCCAGCACACCAAGGTGAAGACGTTATGAAACACACCATGAAGTGTGCTGGAAAGGCAACTGGCAAGCCTTGAGGGAGGGGTGGAAGAGAGGGTAGAGGGAAAGCTGTAAGTTCTTCCTCCTTCCACCCCCCCCCAAAACTGAGATGCGGGCTGCTACAAAAAGCAGAGATGAGGCTTCCACTAGTTCTACAGGCAGCAAGCAGAGGAGAGCACTGCCACTGCCTGTGCCTGAGTCTGCATCCCCTCCAAAAGCACCAGCCAAACCCCCACCACCACAACCACCATGACAGCAAGCAGCAGCACCAGCATAACAGTCTCTTCCGCTCCCATTTTACTTCCCAGGCTGAGCCTTCCAGTACCAGAGGAAGAGCCGGAGCTGGATCTGGATTCAAGTGCCATAGCAAGGGAAATTCTGGGGAAGGAGGTGGAATCATCTGAGTTTGTGCTCCACACCCCTCGAGTTTCCCCTACAGCCAGGTCTCCTTCTCCAGGTCTCCTTCCCCAGGAGGCACTGGTGAAAGGTGAATAGGAGGTACCATAACTTCCAGCTACCACACACACTCACACAGTCCTGGTTGGGGAAAGCCCAGACCCGTCACAACCTTGACAGGCCTGAGGCTTGCTGGTTGCAGTGGAGTTGGTACAGAAACAAATGGACTCAATATAGACATTGGAATTATGACACACTGCAACCTGATGGACATCTGACTCCCCAGGTGCCTCTCCACTTTTACCTGCTACATCCCCCTTCCCCACCCACCCCAACCTGTCCCTCACCCCTGATGCCTCCATTTTCACTTTCGCTGACTGGCTTTCTTGCCTGCATTGCATGCCAGCCTCTGGCTTCTTTAGTATTCCTTCCATCCAGGAACAACCTTCAATATACATACAGGCTCAGTTGTGACAGCTTGACTTGCACCATGGCCAAAAGGGACCTAGGAATAATGATCAACCATCGCATGAATATGAGCCATCAGTGTGATGCAGTGGCCACCATGGCAAATAATACACTGGTGTGCATCAACCAATGCATCTCTTGTAAAACTAATGAAATGGTACTCCCACTGTACTCAGTACTGGTGAGACCCCAGTTGGAGTAGTGTGTCCAGTTCTGGGTGCCACAGTTCAATAAGGACATGGAGAAACTTGAGAGCCACCCATATGATCAGGGACTTGCATGGCAAGCCATATGAGAAAAGGCTGAGGGACATAGGCCTCTTTGAGAGGGGACTTGATAGCAGCTTACTATCAAAGGAGTGCATCAGGAGCTTGGTGAACAATTGGTGTTCACTAGGGCACCCCTAGGGAAGACCAGGACCAATGGATAGAAACTCCTGGAAGGCCAATTCAGGCTTAATACCAGGAAAAACTCCTTCACAGTCAGAGTGTAAAGACTGTGGAATAAACTCCCTCCAGAGGTGGTACAGTCACTTACCCTGGCAGTTTTCAAGAGGAGACTGGACAGTCACCTCAGTGGGGTCATTCGATCCCAGGTGTCTTCCTACCTAGAGCAGGGGAGTTGGATCCAATGAGCTGCAAGGTCCCTTCCAGCCCCTAACAACCTATGAATCAAGGTTTCCACAGTCAAATTCTGCAGAACTCCTAGATAGCATGTGTATGCTGTCTGTGCATCAAGTGACAACAGCGGCCATTCCCAGTTTGCATCTGATTTAGAACCTCCCATGGTTTTCACAGAAGGTCAAAACCAGGAAGCTTTATTGTTGGGTCAGAAATTAGATGTTTATTCTGAAAGGTGGTTGCACTGTCATGTCCTGCTAGGGCTTGTACTAATGTCCACAAAGGTTTCTGGAAGACCAAGCAGTGAGCTAAGAGGTTCTTTAAATCTGTATGGATGGGGAGGTCTGGGTTGTCATTCAAGCAGATGATCTATCTGTATGTAGTTTTGGCATGGCAAATGTCTGGAGGAATGATAGTGACCAGTAACCATTGAATTGATGTAGATTTCAGGGTTCCAGTGATAGCACACATTTCAGAATTTAACTGGATATCCATGCATTTGGTATGAGTGCTAGCAGCCTAGACAGATGCTCAGTACTTGGTCTTTGAGAAGACTAGTGCCATAGCATAGGTTTGGAGTACTCCTGTAGTGGCAACCCAGCTCATTCTGGTGAATTTTCACACTATGTTCACCCAGCTCTTGATCTTCACAGTAAAGAAACTTTACTGAGGGTGCAGGAACAAACCATCCCGATGTGCAGAAAGACTAGCAAGTATGGCAGGAGATCAGCTTAGTTTATCAGGGAACTCTTCAATGAGATAAAACAGAAAAAGGAAGCTTATAAGAAGTGGAAAATTGGGCAAACAACTAGGGAGGAGTATAAGATAATTGGGCATGCAGAGACGAAAGCAGAAAGCTAGCAATGGATGTAAAGGGTAACAAAATGGGGTTCTACAAGTATGTCAGCAACAAAAGGAAGATCAGGGAAAGTGTGGGTCCCTTACTGAAGGGGAAGACAACCTAGTGACAGATGAGGGGGAAAGGATAAAGTACTCCATACCTCAGGCTCCATACTCAAGGTCAACTCCTAGACTACTGCACCTGGCAGCACAATCTGGGGAGGAGTGAGCAGGTACCAGTGGTGAAGAACAGGCTAGGGACTATTTAGAAAAGCTGCAACACGTATAAGTCCATGAGGCCAGATATGATGCATTCAAGGGTGTTGGCCAATGTGATTTCAGAGCTATTGGCCGTTATCTTTGAAAACTCATAGTAATCAGGAGAAGTCCCAGGCAACTGGAAAATGGCAAATATAACACCCACCTTTAGGAAAGGGAAGGAGGATCTGGGCAACTACAGACTGGTCAGCCTCACTTCAGTCCCTGGAAGAATCATAGATCCCCCTGTGGCCATTATACCTGCCCAGGCTGCCAGGGACTCTACCTGCCAGCCACATGGGGATGAGGAGCTCTCCAGGCCACATGGGGATTGGGAACATCCCCCTGCCCCCTACCAGCCCTGGAGCTCCCCTTGGCTGCTGCAGGGGGCAGAGCAGTAAAGGAGCAGCTCTGGACTGCGTTGCTCCTGTCAAGTGCAGTTTTCTCCCAATGGGGGCAAACATGTAGATGTGCACCCCAGAGTGCTTTAATGGTCCTGAAATAGTGACAGTAATAGTCTGGAATTTCTGAATTTTCTGTGAAGAAAATTCAGGTGCATTAATTGCACATGTAGACATGCCCACACTGATCAACATTTGTGCAGCTCACAAGGTGTAACAAGGCCCTGTGAGATCCCTTTGAGATGGAAGTGAAACTGACTAAGGCATAACAAAGTCCTGTGGCTAGAAGTTGGACAATTTGAACTTGGACATCCTTAAAATAAGGTTTACCAGCAATTAGGCTATTAATTTTTTAAACATTTCACCTGCCAGAATGTTGGTGGTTTCACCATTGTCTAAAATCCTTAAAGTAAGTTTGACTTTCTTTCTAAAATACTGTGTCAATTCAACTTCAGGATGGATAGTCTTGGTTTTGGTCTGTGACTTTTAATAGATCAACAGATTAACAGGTCATCATTTCCCTGCTGATCTTCTTACTTCAGAGACCATTAGCTGGATTTTCTTCAACATTCTTATAGCATTTACTGCTCTGCAGCAGGACTCTGGCTGGACGAAGACAGTTTTAAACCATTTAACCCTGAACAAAATAGATTTATGCAGTTTATCTTCACTTATTCAAATACAAGAATGGACAGACATAATAGTCATACCAGCTATTATTTAGTACTTTTACTTTTACAATTGTCCACCCTCTGACTGTATTTTTATACCAAGGATTCTTCCATTTTTCAGGTATCAGTCATCTATATTCATAAAAGGGGGGGGGGGTGCGTGTGACATAGCTCCAAGACCATGATACCTAGAGACCTGAAACTTTGCATGCAAACTAAGGGGACTGGCATGCAACTGGGTGTTATTTTTTTTATTTGGATCCACAAAAAAATTCACTGATTTTTTGATCTATACGGCATAACCCCCTGTGACAGGTCATCCCCAGGAAGCAGAATAAATTTGCATCTGCAAAATATTCTTTAGGAAAGCTCAAAGTTCCTGGCCAAGGTCAACTGATTCTGCTGGAGAAGGCTGCGCATTTAGGAGTATTGCTCCAAGGGCTGTGGTTGGGACTGGTTAACAGGACCTAGGGTCACCTGCAGGAGGAGTAAGGGATTAAGGAAGGTTCAGGGATAAAACTGTACTGGGCCTTCTCAGGGACTGATTAGGGGGTTGTGAGAGGCATTCCCTGTAAGGCAACCTACAAGATGCCAACTTGCCAAAAATCAACTTGCAAAAGCTGCAGCCAGAGCAGCTGAGACTCCAGAGCAGCAAGTTACAAGAGGAGAAACAAACAGAGCAGCAATGGCTGCATACAGAGCAACTGAAACTCCTGCACAGCAAGTTGCAAACAAAGCAGCAATGACTGTAGCCAGGAACTAGCCCTGGAGAGAAAAAGAAAACTCTGCATTCTTCTACAATACAGCCTTGGATTAAGGTTCTGATCCATTAGTTGCAATTGGCTCAATGGCGACTTCTTGCAGCCACTGCCTTGCAATGAGATGGAAAGAAGGAGCTCCAGGGATATGCTGAAACAGTGGCAGGGTTCAACTGCCCCAAATGAATGATCCTCCTGAGCCCCTTCATACATTGACAGGCAACACTTCAGATGCAAGTCATTTCACATGGTTTCTATCAAAAAAAAGGCAATCTACAAGAAGAAAACTTGCCAGAAATCACCTTGCAAAAGCTGCAGTCAGAGCAGCTGAGAATCCAGAGCAGGAACTTGCAATATGACAAACAAACAGAGCAGTGATGGCTGCATCCAGAGCAACTATGACTCCTGCACAGCAAGTTACAAGATGAGAAACAACATTGCCATGGGTACTGGCAAAGCAAAGGTCCTGCAGGATTGCCAGCTCATTGTCTGGGATGAGTGCACAATGTCTCACAAAGCTGCCTTAGAGGCTCTTGATCGCACCCTCCAAGATCTTCAACATTATGACAAAACAATGGGAGGAGGAGTGACTCTGGTGTTGGCTGGGGATTTTCAACAGATACTGCCAGTCATTCCACATGGAACCAAAGCTGATGAACTTCAGGCCTGCCTCAAAGCTTCATGCAGTTGGAAAAACGTTCAGCGACTCAGCTTCATGACCAACATGCAAGTGCATCTAACAGGTGATGCATCTGATGGAGAGTTTGCTGCAAGCCTGCTCAAACTGGGAAATGGGGCCATGGTATCTGAGAATCAAGATGGAACTATCTCAACGAACAACATTGGGAAAACACTTGCAACACTTCAAGAATTGAGAGGCAGTTTTTCCAAATGTTGCACATCACTTTCATGACCAAAGAGCCATCCTAGCACCAAAAAATGATGTGGTCAATACCATAAACAAAGACCTTCTTTCTCAATTGCCTGGCACTGCACAAAAGTACAAGTCAGTGGAGACTGTCCCAGACACCAGTGAGGCAGTCAACTATCCAACAGAATTTCTCAACTATCTTGAACCATCGGGCATGCCTTCACACAAGCTGGAGCTCAAGATTGGTGCACCCATCATTCTTCTCAGGAATCTGGACCCGCCAGCACTCTGTAATAGAACATGATTGGCTGTCAAAAAGCTCATGCCACATGTCATTGAAGCCACCATTAAGACTTGTCATGCAGTGGGACAGGATGTCTTCATTCCACACATTCCAATCATTCCCTCTGACCTGCCATTTCAATTTAAATGGCTCCAGTTCCCGATCTGCCTCAGTTTTGCTATGAGCTTCAGCAAGGCACAGGGACAATCACTCAAAGTTGTTGGCTTCAACCTGCGAAGCCCATGCTTTTCTCATGGCCAACTCTATGTTAGTTGTTCCTGAGTTGGCAATGGCAAAAACCTTTTCATCTTGGCACCAGATGGCAAAACATGAAACACTGTCCATCCTGAAGCTCTACATAGATAAAAAAGTGTCAAACACTGTCATAAACTGGGACAGAAAAATGTGATGTGAAATCCTCAGTGTTATGCTAAAGTCTTACAAAGTAAATAAATAATTCTACCTTACAATTAAGTTGTTTAATATATTTAAATGTTCAACTTTCATAGGTTTTTGGTATGACCAAAAGCTCACAGAGTCAAACTGTATCACAAAAGTAAAATGGGATACAAAACTAAACCCATACATACAGCTTATTAGTAGAGGGAAATAAGATAGAATGAAAATATTTTATTTATAAAACATTAAAATTTGATTACTGCAACCTGTGTGAAGCTGGGTACTTTGGCTAGTGAAATAATATTTTACCTGGTGTAAAATCAGCCAGATACGGTTTATTTGTTTTCTCCTACCTATTGCTTAAGCCGAATTGCTGTTCCATTGCAGCTGGAGACTGGACATCAGAACAGGACACCAGACAGGGTGGGACAATACTCTTTCTGTAATGTCTAAGTGGTACGTCTTGCTCATTTGTTTACGGTTAAATTGACAGCCTGATGTAAGGTTGGTATTGACCTTTCCCTCAGTTCTGATTAGCAGGATCTTTTGATGGAAAAAGAGAAGAGGACTTAACTTTGTCTGTAGTAAAGGGCATGAATTTTCTGGTGTTGGCATAACAACTATATTTTCTGGCATTGCAAAGGGTCCTGGACATTAATTGCATCTCAGTGTATCCTATTATTTGCCTTCAACACATAACAATTTGGTCTCTTCAGGACTGAAATGCTTTAGCATAATTGAAGTCATTGGGCTAACTAACAGGGTGAAATTTAAGAGCCTTGAATACACAAAAGGTTAAACTAGACAACCTAATATTTTCTTCTAGCCTTAGTCTTTGAAATCTAGAAGAAATGCAAAACTTACATTTTATTTTTATTTTTCAGGATTTTTGTTTAAAGGATGTGACAGGTGTTCAACTCCAAGTGATATTAAAAAAAATCCAAGGTATGTGATGAAATGCAGCATTCAATTACACTCTTGGATAAATCAAATTCATAAAAACTGATAAGTTAAATTATTAATTAATAGATAACATTCATACAAAAACTATGGGAATTCAGGTGTTAAATGTACTATAACAGAAGACTGTCACAGTAATAATGAGGGGTAACCGATTGTAACCATTTTACAAATCTCAGTTAATAGCTTTCCCTTCATATCTGTTTCAGGGCTAGACATCATTGGTAAGCTGTCTAGTCCTTTGCCCAGACCCAAGAGCTCTGTGTCATGCAGCAAGTGCTAGAGATAACATTTAAGGATTCATTCATTAAGACTTTTCCTCCAAGGGATATAAGCAATTCTTATAATCTCCTAAGAGAGTTTTGTGATGATATTTTGTCAATCTGTGATAAGGGAGGGTAAACTATTTTCCCCAATGCTGCTTTTCAGAGTAGATCCGTTTAAAGTACACAGTAATAGCTAAAGGGCGATATTACTCAGACTTGGAGGAAAGGGGCCAAGGGCATATCCATCATTTATGAACTAAAGGCTGAGAGGTACAAGAAGAGTTCTCATATTTTTAGAGTTGGCAACAAAAAAATAAAAAGATCAAGTTCAAGATTTTGGTTTCATATTGTACAATGAAATGACAGTAAAATACAAAACAGTAAAAGTTTCATGAGTTTTGAAGGAAGAAGATGCAGCCTGGAAGACTGTTTTTTTAGATGACACAGATGTAGTCTATATAAAAAGCCTAATAAACTATCTTCATTCCTACCTATAAAAATTATATTAATCTTTCCTTTCTTCTACTGCTAATCAGAAGCCATTTTCAGAAAAGTGAAGAAGTAGTACTATTCATTATTTTTCAAGGGTGAGTCATGCTTACCGAACTAGATGTATTCCTCCAAAAATATTAACTGGATTACTCTTTTATCTTCATATTACCCTTCTAACTTCCATACACCTACAGGCTATACAGAAGAGGGTATTCCTAGGTTGCCAAACACACCACCATATAGAGATACTTCAGTTAGCTCAGGTACCAAGAACACTACAGTTCCTACCATAATACTCTGCCTTGGCTAATTTGCCCTTCTTCTTAACTCTTTACCAGACAACATCAAAGATGCCAACTGTTTACAAATCTGTGCAGGGTTTATAAAAAGAAGGCTAAAAATGTTTGTCCATAAAAATAAAAATTAAGCTGTCTGTGAAATATGAAAAAAGTGACTTTGATTGAGGCTGGATGCAAGTGTTGGTAGACCAGAGCAGCACTGCACTACAGCTCAGCTCCCTGTAGGAACCTTCATCAGGGCTTTGGGGCCCATGGGAAATATCTAGTCCCATCCCGCACCACGTGCTGCCACTGCATACTGGCCATCATGTGCCAGGAATGGATGCTCACCTATAAGGTAGGCAGGCCCATGTGGCCCTGGACAGTCTGAGACACCAGGAGGTGGGTGATGCAGCTGGTACAGAGCTGCAGGGCTGGGAGGGGGAAAGGAATCAGGTGCGGGTCTGTGCTGGGATGGAGGACGTAGGGCCAGCAGTGGTCAAATTGGGGCTGAAGAAGGTACAAGAAGAATTCTCATATTTTTAGAGTTGGCAGGGAAATTTTCAGTAAAAAGTTTCCAGATTGTAAGACATATGCCAGTAAAAAGTTTGCAGATTGTCAGTAAAAAACAAAAAAAAAACCGCAAGCAAACTTTCTTGGGCTGATAACCCTGCATAGTACGCACAATGTAACTATAAATGCAGTATCATCCATGGTAATATAGACAGTGGCACAGTAGTTTCCTAAGAGCTGATACATCTATATTGATTTAATGGCTATTTTAATTGCAAATATTGTGGAGATTAAGGTAAGTGGAAAAAACTTCCACTCCCTCCCCCTCAAAAAAAAAATTATTGAGGGGTCTTTTTAGAGTTTTTTCCTTTCTCACTTTGCCTCCATTTCTGAACAGCACTACTAACTGCAGGGCCTCTAAATATTTACTGTCTACTATTACAACTGAAGTGGCACCTAATGGTTCTGTTTAGGGCTCCATATTAAGCTATAGGAAATGTATATCTTCCTCCCTCTCCCCACAACCTCTTCTTTCCCAGAAAAGACTTTTTTACATCTTGAGCAAAATTTTTGGGCATAAAGGCTAGGGACAGATATTCAAAAAGCTAGAGCCTGAATTGATTCAATCTTTGCAGGTTAGTTTAACCTACCTAGACTGAATCAATTCACAAGTGGATAGACATACACAAAATGCAGGCATAAGCCTATGCTGGCTCAGGCCAGAAGACCCCTGGTGGTAGAGCAGCCCTCAGTTGCAGGGAAGCCGGGGGGGGGGGCATCTGATGAGCCCAGGAACTAACCTGGACTGAACTGGCCAGGGAGGGGTTTAATTTTCCCCTCCCTGTCCCACAGACCCAAGCCAGGATCTGCTGGGTGCTGCCCCCTCACTGTGGCAGCAGCAGGTCCAGATGCATGGCCACACATTGGCCAGCATGGCCCCCTAAGGCATAGGGGACAGGGATGGGGGTTATTCCCCTCTCTACTCCCGGGGGACCACAGCTGAAGTCTGCCCACCTGGGCTGCCACTGATTGCTCCCTGAATAGGGTGAGTGGCAGGATAAATTCCTTCCCTGCCCCCTTCATCAGACACTGGTAATAACCCCCCTCCCTGCCCAGTGCTCTGGCTCTGGCTCTGGGTGCTTTCCACCCCTCTTCCCCCCAGGGGCTGCTTATCATACCAGGTGGGTGGAAAGCAGCCAGAGCTGGAGCTGGAGCCAGAGCTCCAGGCAGTGGGCAGAAGCCACACAGCTGAAGCTCCTGCTGCCCTGAGCACTGCTGCATGGTGGGGCCAAAACCATAACTGGAGGTGGATGCAGGAGAACAGCCCTGCTAAGCCCAGCCATCATGGAGTTTCTCCTTCCCTCCAGCAGCTACTCCCCCTTCCTCTTCTGTTCCTTTGGCACCACTCCAAGCAGGGAGTGGGAACAGGAGCTGTAGCCCGGCACCTTCTGCTCAGATCATGGAGCTCTGGCTCCAGTTGCTTTCCACTCACTCCCCCCACAGGGGCTACTCATCTTGCTGGGAAGGTTGAAGAAGGCAGCTGGAGCCAGAGTTCCATGTTTTGGGCTGAAGTAACACCCACCACCCACCACCACCTCCCAGAGTGGCACAGTAGGGGCAGGGAGTAGCTGCCGGAGGTGCGGGTAAGCTGGCTGCTAGCTTCTGACTGAGCTCAGCAGGGCTGTTCTCTTACCCTCACCTCTAACTGTGGCTCCTGCTCCTGACCCGCAGTTGCACTCAGGGTAGGGGGAGCTTCAGCCTGGCAGCTTCTGCCCAGTGCCTGGAGCTCTGGCTCCAGCTGCTTTCTGCCCACTCCATCCACCCAGTGCTATGAGCAGACTCTGCAGGGGGCTGAGTGGAAAGTAGCTGGAGCCAGAGCTCTATGCACAGGACAGAAGCTGCCAGGCTGAAGCTTCCACCCAGAGCTGTGCCAGTGGAAGCTGGAGGTGAGGTATGCAGAAGAACCCTGCCATCCCCAGCCAGCCTGCAGCCTGTGGGATGGGTGCTGCACATGACAGGGGCCCAGCAGGGCCTGTGAGCCCCCACAGCTGGCTGCTGCCAGGCTCTGGGCCCATTGACATCTCCAAACCAACCTGGGAAGCCCGCTGCTTTGGCAGTCGCTGCTGGTAGCCCCCAGCCTGAGTCAAGGGCCTGGCCCCTGTGGGTTGGCCCAGCTCAGCCTCACAGTCCTAGCCCTGCAGCTGCTGGTGAGGCAGGCATCTAGCAGTGTCCCATCCCTGCACCTGGAGTGGGGAGATGGACAAATGCCTGATGAGTGTTACACCCTGGCCAGGCAGACCTCAGCTGTGGTGTCCCAGTGGGAGAGAGAAAATAAACTCCTTCTCTATTGATGTTTGGCCACACCTCCACCCCTGGCTAGAGAGCAGAGGGGCAGGGCCAGCCTGTACTCTCTAGAACAAAGAGCACAGCCTAGTCCAGGAGCATGCTGGGATGCTGGGGGACACTGGTTTAACTTAAACCAGGAAGGAGTCTGGGACAGACATTGCATAAACCGGTTTGACCCAAATCAGTTAAATCTCATATTATATTCAACCAGGTTTATTTCAAACTGGTTTCAGCCATTTTCAAACTGGTTTATGTGCACTGAACGTCTGTTCTGTTACAGGTTTAAACCAGTTTCTGATCACTTAAACTGGTTTATGTGTAATGTCTGTCCCTAGCCAAAAAAGTCAGGAAGAACATGGTTTGAAACTTAGGTCCTTCATGTTACATGTTTTCATGAGATAATATTGTTATAATACATAAAAACCCCTCTAGCAACAATTATAATGCAAAGGATGCACTACTAAACTAAGACCACATGTTCCCTTTTGTAATAAAAAGGCACAGGAAAGATTTTGTTGCTCAATCCACTACGGCAAATCTCTATACCCACATGTAGTTTTAGTGCTATGAATGGGACTCACTGAAGCAGTTATACGCAATACTCATTAAAGAATGTTTACAGTAACTTGATTGGGTTTATTTGAACTAAAATATTTCATTATACTGAGCCAAACCAAAATGTTCTGCTTCAAGTAATTTCAAGCTGTGGCAAACTGACTTTGCTAAGAGCAAAAGCACCATATTTGAGGTGCTCAGCATGTCTCTACATCAGTCCCTCTTAGAATGGACAGTAGGTATGTCTGTTATTTTGTTTTTCAATTGACTTTTAAATTACTACATCTAGCTACTGCTATATATAACATTAAGAAAAGAGAAAGGAAAAGGAATGAAGAAAAGAGACAATGAGAGAAAGGAAAAGCTCACTACCAGAAAGGTTGAAATTATTAGAACTATTGCAGGTGATGAGCTGTTTGAGTTTCTTATTTACTGTTCATATATGAAATATTAATGGAAAAAACCTAACAGTGTATTTGCATTAAACTATTTTATATTACAGCTGAGAAAAATATGTATTAATAATTTAAGGGTACAAAACATGACCTGTTTTGTAATTGTTGTAATTAGTTATCATAAAATGAAACATTAAAAATCTAGGCAATTCAGAATTACATTTAGACGTGTCTTGAGTTTAACTTTCTTAAGGTATGAAAACAGGCAAAAAGGCACCCAATCAATCCTAACAAACCTCTCACCTATAATGACATCAGGCCCTCCCTTTTTTTCCTGTTCTTTCTTTTCTCTTGAAAGTCTAAATTTCCAAGTTTGCAAACTTGCATGACACATTGATTAATCAATAAAGCTGTCAATACTCTGCACGATACAAAAATCTAGAGTGAGGGGTCTTAAAGCAGATCAACATCATAGTGGTTTTCTAAGTGGAAGAAAACCAGTAAAAATTCTACAAGTGTAGCCATGGTTTTCTTCCCACAGTTTTAAAAAGAATATAGACACAGCACATTTCAACATCAAGTAAGGAGATAAAAATCAGTCAGGCAAATTATTTTTTTCCTTTTTGTGACAAAAAGAACATAAACCCTGCTGAGAGTGCTTGAGAGCTGACATGATGTATCACAATGCAGTAGCTCTATTATAGTTGTATTATGCAAATATCTTTTATACGGCCTTTTAAAAATGTGTATGATAAATGCATATTTGAGGATTTACTCTATATAAAGATAGATCCTTGACTTAATGCAACCTAATGGCTTCCCCAAAGCCATTTGGATCTATTATGTAAATATGTATATTAAGGAAGTATTCACTGCAGTGAATTTAGTATTTGAAAGAGGTGTACTCAAGTCCTCTACTCAAACCTATGTATGAATATATGTATGTATACATGAGTACAGGGATCAGTATCATGTGCTTCCTCATTAATGTTTTAGAATAACCCTCATTTAATGGTGAGAAATTGCTCTCTAGACCCGATTCAAAATTGTGCCCAGCACAACTATTTTGCATAGCAAAACATATAATTAAACCCCAAATGTAAACTCAGACACCAGACATGAGCATTCACTGATGTGGAGAGCTGGCAGCATACTTCACTAGTAAGATTATATTGCAGCAAATTACTGGGAGGAAAAATTATAACCCCAACTGGTTGGTTTTAACTGCCCTACCACCCCTGACTGAGCAGGATCCATCATACAGGTTGAAGCCCAAAAAGCCCTGAAAAATATTACAGCCATGATTTGTAAAACAGATCAAAGTCCTTCTTCACAGAAGCTAGTGAAAAGTTGCTATGCATATTTTAATGGATTCTTACCCTCCAGTAAAGCTGGTTGAAAAATACCATGAAAAGTTTGGGGGGGGCGGTTTCTGGATAACTGAAATCACTGTTTTGAGAGGTGTTCCAATTTAGACAAAGTTAAACAAAAATCTGCCTCCACTCAGTATCTGAACTACCCCAGGGACAAGGACTTCAGGACTTTAATTTTCTGTAGATCTAGTGCAGCCTTTCAGGTGGGCTGCTTCACACCTGAGGGTAAGTCTCCCAGACTGAATTTTTAGTCACAAACAACTTGAAATAGATTTAAACTGTTGAAATCCTCCATATTCCATTACTAAGTCATCCCGTCCCCCTTTAAAAAGCAATTTGCCACATGTTACATTGAAACCACTGTCTGATTTGCTGAGACATCAAAACTTCATGATACCACAAAGTTTTTTCCTGACAGCTATGAGATGCTGTTTGCAGCACTAGTGTATTGCTTTAGAGAGTACAAGAAAAACAGAAGGAAAAACATGAAAGAAAAAAGAGGGGTTAATAAGCCAAGATCTAGAGGAATATTCAGAATAAGATTTGCTTTTAAAAAAACTTGGTTTTTTTGAAAACAAATATTTAACAAGACAGACTGAAGATGTAATTGGTGAATCCTTCTGGACCTGGTTAGACTCTGTAAGTGAACTCATTGTCCTTAGACATCTGTTAGATGTAATTGTAGCTGAAAACTATGCTCTGCTGACCTTGCTCATAACATGCCCTTCTGTTGTCTGGCAGAGAGGGGAATCATCATGTCCAAATCTGAGGGGATCTGAAAGGGCTCAGTTAGTTGAACATCAGTTTAATACAAACACCCTAAATAAAAATAAATGTGATATATATATATATATATATATATATATATATATAATCACCTGTAATTCTGGCAAGGTGAATGTCTGGATGGATTTATCTGCCAAAAATGTGCTAATCAGCTTTGATTTATGCACCTGACTTTCTATTTTTTAACAGCTTCATTCATTAGTATTCACTTCTCATACATACTGGTTAGTCCGGTGTTCTTTTTTTCCTCATTTTTCACTCTTTCTTGTGATTGCATTTATTATTATTTAAGGCTGTAGTAGGACACAGATGTATCAGTCTCAACTGGTGCTCTGTTGTGTGTGTTGTACAAACACAAAGGTAAAAGTCATCATTCCCCCTAAGAGCTGTATTGTATGCTGTTGAATGTGCTCATACCTCTAATAGTCTATTCAGCATGTCATCTTACATATAGAGCCAACTAC
>NW_017729032.1:239640780-239650241 GCF_001723915.1 Gavialis gangeticus
AAAAAACACACTAGAAAGCAAAGAGAGATGGAAGCGATGGCTACATAAACATGCAGGTCCCAGCATATAGCATCCACCCTTATTTAAAAAAAATGCCTGCCTGGGGAAATTTGGGAGATGTGATGTGACTACCTGTAGAAGGCACAGACTTGAGGAATGGCACCCCTTGCCTCCATTATTGAAAAAAAGGAGGGTGACAAGGGTACTAACAGTTATAGCACAGCCATCAAATCAAGTAAGCCAGGGTAAAGGGGCAGAAGAGATTGCTGCGGAGGCGAGGGGGGGCACTATGCACAGATACCCCCAAAAATATTAGGGGTGAGGTCATGATTCTACAGGACTGTCTGAGCAATGATTTGCTTGACATCCACTGGATCCCCCCAGCCTCATTACCACAATTGTTCTTTAGCCCTTCAAATAGGGGAAAGTCCATGTTTTCTGTTGCATGAACCTGGCTAATTTCCAATGTAAAACCCACAACTATGGGTGATAAAGGAAGCAAAAATGGCAACATTTGCCCTCATGTCTGTTATTTTGATCATCTTAATAAGCATGTTCGTGTAATCATAGGGTTAGTTCTTAATTTTGCAGCCTTGCCTGGTTAAAGGGGGAGGCCTACTGGCATTGTCTCAGAAGCATACCACAGCACAGTGCTAACTGTAACTGTTCCTTTTTTGATATTTTTGATCCTCACTGTAAACAAAGTTATTTGCCCTGGCTCATGAGAATGCAGAGGTGGTCCAAGACCGTCCCACTCCTTTCTACCTCTCTACTCACTTGCAATTAGCCCTGATCTCCTTACCCTGCTTAGAGTTACAGTCTCAATAGCAGAGTAAAAGGCATCTTTGCTTACCTCACCACACTTTACAATTAAGTAAGGATTATGACAATCAAGTCTATAATCTCTCTTGGTTGATAAGTATCCTTGTTCATTGACTGCATCATGCTATATCATGTTTTCAGATTTTTTACTCTAAAACACAATATTTTTTTCTCCTTTTACTGCAGCTGTTTTGTTGGGGGGGTTTTAATAAACAGACACAAAAAAAGTCAGAATTTTAATGCAATGTTATACTGGAAAGATAATTACCTCTAACTGTTAGTGTAAAATAGATGCAGAGTAATTTCCCTGCTTTTGTTCTGCTTCATAAAATTCACTAGAAATAAATGGGCATACATTCTTCTACAAGTGCCTCTGGAGGGAGACACAGCCCAAAAAGTAGCTAGTGTCAGACATGAAAAGCAGGAATCTTGAGATTTGCTAGAACACATAACATTATTTTAAAACCTCAACTAAAATACACACACACAAATCTAATCTAGTAAAATGAGCATGGACTTGTATTTTGTAGAATTTAACCCTTCATCCACCTTATATTTCAGAAAAGAGATATTTTATACTAAATTAAACAAAATTATTATTATTTTTAATCCAGGTATAAAAGGAAGAAAATAAAAAGCCCTACTCATGTGTTAATTTTCAGCACTGTTGATTGCCAATATGATTCACAGTAGTATCTCTCATAAATCCTGAAGACATTTTTTTCTTTTAGATTGCTGGAATATCTTTTAATGTTCATGTGAGAATTAAATTACTCAGGGTTAATCATCTACATTTTAATGTTAATACACCAACTCTATTCTACAAGAGCTTTAAACACTGCATTACAAAACCTTACATTAGATGGAGAGAGAGAGAGTTTTTAAAAAAACAGCTGATTTAATGCATCAAGTGGAATCTTGCTACAGGTTCTGAATTACAATAAACCACAGCAAAGATAAAATCTAGTACTGAAAGCTATCAATGGCATTCCTACAGAATGCAGTTCTACTGCAGTATAGGGCCTGATCCTGCTTTAGCTGAAATCAAAACTGCAATGTGTGTGTGTGAGTATATCGCTCTCTATATATATCTATATATAGATATCTGTGTGTGTGTGTGTGTGTGTGTGTGTGTGTGTATAATATATATATATATATACACACAATTTCCCACCTCTCCATGTATTTTACAGTGGGTGTAATCAGTCCCCATCTCACTTTCACTTCACTGATTTTTACTTCCTTGCTCTTCCACAGGAGAATTTGACATGCTTGATTCTAGAACAATGCAGCAGTATTATTAAATTCTAGCAGTACCATATCTGAGTATTGTTTTATCTCATAATGTGTCTGCAGCTCTTTCTAATTATTGTATCACCAAACATTTGGTTTACCAAGCCCTTGTATTTTAAGCTGCTCCTCACTAGTTTTACAATTGCTCTAGCCTATTATCACAAATCTCTATACAGTTATCATAACTTGTAATGGAGGCAGTCACTCTGTGCATGAATCAGTGAAAAATGCCGCACAGTGCATTGAGGGAACTCATTAATGGCTTTGATCAAGTGTAAAATAGATGCCCAAGTAGGCACTCCCAAACCAAAGAAGTGAAATACAGCCATGGTACAAATTAATTTGTTAATTAACTTATACCATGTATGGCCCAATGATTTAATACACTTATTGTGCAAACATTCAAAGTTGTCTTGCACAGACAAAAAAAAATAAATGCTTTGCTATTCATTTTTTTCAGTATGCTTTGGAAATGTATAGCATTCCTCTCACATTGTGACCTTCTTTTAGCTCTAAGCCCTGGCAAGATGAGACAATCACAGCAAGTATCTCTAACTTGGCAACTATAAGGCTCTGATTTTGAAAAATCGTCAAAAGTACCTGTCAACATGAATCTCTGGGTAGATTCCTGATACTTATTCTGGATCTGGTGGTGTTTCCTAAGTTTGTAGCTATATCTTTTCTATATGCAGAGTCTACCCTGCATGTACAAACCCATCATTTCATACCATGGATTGGTGTCTACATATTTTTAGATGATACTAGTGTATACATTTTCCAAAGCAATGAGAGACTTCATATCTATGCACATCATGTAATACAAACGTGATAATTGATTTCACTTAAATATACACAGTATTTTCTTCCTTTAGGTGAGCTGTACATGTATACTGTAGGGTCAGGAGCCGTGTTAATAGATGAAGTTAAATTAATGCAAGAGACAGAAATATTTGCTGAGCAGAAAGAATATTAAAGGGATTTATGAAGTAATCTTTGAAATCATTTTTGTAATCCTGAAGAACATAACTAGCATTTTCATGAACAAAGTTAATTGGCTGCTCTCAGTCTGTGACTGGACATTTATTCAAAGAGCTACACATCCTCTAAACGTGTACATTTCTCAAGGCAATTTGTCCTCATTCATAACTTCTGCAACACTGAGGCTCAGTTTAAAATAATAAGGTGCATAGCAAAATGGAGGTGCACCAGCAAAGACATGTAAAGATGCTTTCAAGGTTTTTGCTTCTAAACACTCCTATCAGCTTCTAAGCTTGCTGAGCATTTTAAAAGGCACTGAAAAGGTTATTTTTAAAGAAAAAAGTACCATGAACTATAATGGGGAAGCTGGTATGCTCCAACCCTAACAGGATATAACGTCCACATTATGGGATAACAGGACCACATTATGTATG
The DNA here is from genome assembly GCF_001723915.1 of Gavialis gangeticus. Lineage (NCBI taxonomy): Eukaryota > Metazoa > Chordata > Crocodylia > Gavialidae > Gavialis > Gavialis gangeticus. Next base: position 239,644,308 of record NW_017729032.1, read on the forward strand.
AGAACTCCTTATTTACCCAGGGGGAAAGCTTGTTTGTGGTATTAGTCTGCATTTTTTATCACTTCTCTTTTATGAAACAGCTTCCCAGAAATAGTTACATTGAAACAACATAGGCAAAAAAAAGCCTATTAAAAGTACTTATTAGGCTACATAACGATTCTTATAACAGATGCACAGTATTGTATCCTAAGAAAACCTCAAAATATTTACCAAGTACTTGTTTCCAAGGAATTAAACCTACCTGCTTTCCTAAGACTGACCCAATATTCAAGGATAACCAAAATGTGTTTTCTGCTGGATCTAGAGAGACATGGCAGGAGAATGGCTTCTGTGTTTTTCTTTTTCTTTTAACTTTAATGCTAAAGCATGTAGGTGCTAAATCAGCCACAGCTGCTGCAACTTAAGTCTATCCTGAATCGGCTTTATTTTGCATCTGGCTACAGTAATTGAGAAAGGCCCTTCAGGAAGGTGGGGATTATCAATGTTGCAGCTCACTGGCCACAGCCAGACTTCTAATACATCCTTATTCTAAAACTATGGTTAGTGTGGAGGAGAGGATGGTTAATATACCCCTGTCCTCTCAGGGATTCTACCAAATGAATTTTCACTGCTGTGAATAGCCTGCAGGAATGAGACAAGAAATATCTAGCTGGGTACATGCTATACTAATATGATGCCAACTCTTTAAAGGAGGCCCCTTTTAAAGGGCAACTGAGCAGCACAGTACCTTGAACTCCCCTGAAATAATCCACAGCCTTCCATGCAGGGTTGGCAGTTCTATGCTTGCCAGCACCACAACTGAGTGAAACCTGGGTGTCATGATTGACAACAAAATGATCATGAGACACCAATGCTGGCAGAGCTAACCAAGCCTTGGCATGTATCTACCAAGGCATCTCAAGCAAGGCAAAGGATGCCATCCTCCAACTCTGCTCAGCCTTGGTGAGATCACAGCTGGAGTACTGCATCTGATTCTGGGCACCAGACTTCAAGAAGGATGTGAAGAAGCTCGAGAGTCCAGAGGAGGGCCACACACATGATTAGAGGCCTGGAGACCAAGACATATGAGGAAAGGCTGAGGCCTTGGGATTGTTCAGCCTGGAGAAGTGAAGACTCATGGGGGACTTGGTTGCAGCCTACAAGTATATCAGGGGTGTACATCAGGGTTTGGGGGAGCATCTATTTACCAAGGCTCCCCAGGGGAGGACAAGAAATAATGGGCACAAGCTAAGTGAAGATCACTTCAGGCTAGACATAAGGAAAAACTTCTTTACAAGCTGAGTGCTGAGGGTTTAGAACAGGCTCCCTACAAAGGTGGTACACTCATCCACCTTGGCGATCTTCAAAAAGCATCTTGATGCCCATCTTGCTAGGGTCGTTTGATCCCAGCAGTCTTTCCTGCCCAGGTGCAGGGGGCTGGACCCAATGATCTGTAAGGTCCCTTCCAGCCCCTAACAACTATGAAACTATGAAATGTGACAGAGTCCAACCTGAGCAAAACAAAGTGGGGGAGGGTCTTTTTTTTAGGCTTCTGTGGATGCTGTGTAGGTTTTAGCTTCCATAACAAAAGACAAGACAACATATTCTTTACTACATGAACTTCATTTATAACTATGATCGGATAACATTTTATAACTATGATCTGATAACATTTAACAATTTAACTGATGTGCAAAAGCACAAATAATTTCAACGGGGTGCACACATGGGACTTTGGTCAAATACAAAATCTAAAAAGGACCCAACTTTGATCTAAATTACAGTACTTTTGACTGGGAAAAATCCAGTGGTTCAGACAGCATCTGAACCAAACTCAAAATAGTTCACATAGCTTTTCAACCCCCAAAGCCTGTGGCAGCCTAGTGACTGGGTGTCTTCTAGTTGCAGCTAGTGAAACGAAAATGCTTCTATAATTTATGCCCAGCTTCCCACAGACAGTAAGGTCCAGTCTAATAGTTACAGATAGCTCAAGTGAGTGACCCTCTAACCTCTCCATCTGTTCTGGGGAACTAGAGTGCCATTGGCATAAACCCTATACCATGTGTTACATGTTTACTATCTGCTACTGTTTATGCTGGGTAAATTCACAGATAGCTAGTGAGGATGGCTTTAAAAGTGCCAGAGGACCAGAAATCAGCTACAAGAAAACTTTGAATTGTACCCACTGACTTCAGATAAGTTGCTTCTAACTCTGGAATAAGTGAGATCAGAATGAGGCTCTGCTGAGAATGTTATTAGTTTTGATTTGTCACAGAGAAGTAATATTTGCTCGGGTTTATTACTTTGCTCTTAAATCTGACAGCAGATCAAATTATATCCTTGGTTACAAGTGTGAAAGCCTATTAACTTTGGGTTAATGAATTTCTCAGAATTTGAGTAACAAATACATTTGCTCACTTCCTTTCAGTTGCACGGGGTTCGGCCTAAAACACAGGCAGAGCAGAAAGCTGCATCCTGATATAAAAGGAGCAGCCAAACAAAGCTGCCATGAGACAACCTGAGAAAAGTGACAGGAAGATAGATGCATCCCATGGCATGTTCTCTGATTGGCATTCAGCCCTCTTCTGTACGCACATGCAGGGAAATTTGTGATCATTCTTTCCTCTATTGAGAGTTTTAAAGCCTGGACTTGCTGCCAAGAAAGCTCCCTCTCCCACTCTCAAGAGTTTCACTCTCAAGGATGACAGTTTCACAATCCCTGAGAACTGTAGCTGTTCAGGGTGGTCACTATGATGGAGAAAAGAGGTAGGTACATTTAGTGAATACCAGAGTGGACCTTGAATTTAAAACCAGATTTTGAATTTGGTAGCCAGTTTAGTTAGCTGATGAGCATGTTGGTGAACTTGTGACAACTGGTGCTGTTCTGGAGGGTGGTTAGCATTAAGTGACAGGGTGTTTTTTCTAAAATATGCCATAATTCAGTGATGAGATGCGGACTTGACGCGATCTACTGAATGAGATTGCCTGGCCTGTGTTATGCTAGGAGTCCAGCCAGGCAATCATAATAGGCCAATGTCTCTGCTGGTATTAAGATCTATGAATTTATGTTTCATTGACTTGTTTAATTACATTTCCTGACTATCTGAGCTGGCCTTTCTGCACAGTATCTGGAACACTACAGGGGTTCTGTCAGTGTCTGGTGCTTTCCTAGGATATTAACAGTATCAGTAAGAAAAGCGACAAATGTTTTCCTATCCTACCTCCCTCCCTTCTGTTTCTGGTAATAGCATCCTCTTTCATTAAATATCACCACATGGAACAGAAAGCACCAAAGGTGGAGCAGGAAAGCAGTTGCTTATCCTGGGCTGTTTCACTAGCACTGATAAAACTGTTTCATGCACCAAGTTGCAACTGCTCCTGATATCCTTTCCAGAAGAACCAAAATGGAAGAAAAAAAAGAACAATAATCTGTAGCGACTAATTGAAACCTCCAGGGGCATTTAACACAGACATTGCTTTCCTCCTGTTCAGCTAACTGTGAGGGGAAAAATAAATACAGAAATTTAATCCCTTCAGACCATACCCATTGCAAGAATGTGAGAGGGCAACACAGAGTGGAAAATATGGCAACGAGAGAAGTAGGTGTAATAATGTGGAGAATATAATGTGGAAGCAACCAGCGCAGCAGGGAGAGGCAGATGATTGGTTGCTATGTAGTGAGCATATGCCGTTTTACTAGTTGTCCAAAAGTATTAAGCCAGGTGGCACACCATGAGGGGACACTGCTCATTAGGACAGTGATGCTCCTAATACTCCTTGTGGCCTGGCAGCCCTCACAGCCAATACACAGCAAGGGGCAGGACCATATGACAGAAAACTCTCGCAATCAATCAGTGGCAAGAGGCAAGGCCATCAGAGCCTCTCAGCCAATCAGAGGCATGAGGAGGGTGGGGGGCTGCTGCATTTGACATTTGAAAATGACTGCTGGCCATTACATCTGCCCGCAAAATTAGCCAGCAGCTGCCTTCAGTTTGGTACAGCCCTATGCATCATAATGAAAGAGAGAAAACAAAAGGACGTTCTGAGAAGAAGGAACCCCTTTATCCTATTGAACACTGGAAGCCATAGGACACTGGAAGTGAAAGGATAAAACCAGCATGTTCCCAGTTAAAACAAAAAGTGCTACATCTGATACAATTTAGCTTTCTTTGTTTGGAAGCAACTCAAAAGGGCAAAAAGAAATCACATATGATTCTCCAATGTTGTATATATCCTAGAATGAAAATGACACTTTTCATAAAGCAGTTGATGACCCATATCATAGTTGCTTAAGTAGTTGTAGCAATCAGTTAGACTTGTAACCATCATTTATCCATGCAAGAACAAACATTTCTATGATGAAACAGCATAGCTAAACTCAAGTTATTGCTTTGAGTTTCCAATACTTTTAAACAAACGAGAAGACTTCTAAAAAGTGAAATATATGCACTGGAAACAATAACATCATAGATTAGAAGAGATTGCATTGAAACATTTGAACAAGCCAACGTACCCTTCTATGAATCTCATACCTCATTGTCATCACTTTGGAAAGATCTGGAATATAAAGTTGAAAGATGTCGTTAAGCAGCAAATATAATTGTTTTCTGCAAAGAGCATATAACCAAACTCTGTCTCCCACCCACACCAACAGTGGTAGAAATACCAACCCCTGTAAGTACCTCTCTAATTATTTTTCCAATTGTGGCAGGCTTGCTGGCAGCAGCTTGAAAGGGCTTAGAATAATTGGTGGAGCATTTCCCACCAATCAGGGAAGGCCAGGGGAGAGCCTTTCCCTGCCCCTACCCAGGGGCGAGGGGAAAAGATGGACCAGAGAAGGGACTAACCCCACCTCTCTCTGATTGGTCCATCTTCAATCTAGGGGCAGAACCTCCAGAAAGGATAAAAAGGCAGCATGCCAGGCACATGGGTGGCTTTGACAAGAGATAACAAAGAAGGCTGAGAAGAAATGGCTGAGCTGACCAGCAGGGTGGAACAGTTGTCCCAGAAGCACTCAGAAGATGTCTTGTCAGATAGGGAGCGGCAAGCAGCTGTGTCCCCAACCCTGCCACAAAGGGCGCATGGCAATGGTGAACAGGTCAGTGCATGGAGGGATCTGGAGCAGGCTGAGATCCCAGTGCTGTATGAGGCCGCATGGGTCTCCAACCCCTGCACGGGGCAGGGCAGATGGCGCATGGATTGGTGCATGGAGGCTCCAGGAGTGGGCGCGGACCCCTGCACTGCACACGGCAGCTCAGGTCCCCAACCCCTGCACAAGGCAGGAGGCAGATGGTGCACAGGGCCAAGAGTGGGCTGAAGGCAGAAAGGGCCCTGAAGCAGCTGAGGGCCACCTGCAGAGGGAGGACATGCTTTGCCCTGGGAGATGAATGCAGTCTCACCAGGCTGCAGAGGAGTCATGAGTTGCCAGGTAAGGGGATTCCTATAGGGGAGAAAGGCCCTCCCTTCAGTGGTCTGCAGCTGTGGGGGAGCCCCCTGAGGGAAGGAGGGTTCCTGGGTTGAGGACCAGCCAACTGGGTGATTCAAGCAGGGGTTAAGGGTGTCCCTTAGGGTATCAGGGTATTTCTTCTCTCCTTCCCCTCCTCCCTACCAGGGGTTGTTCCTATCGGGTTCAAGCTGTTGCATCTCTGTAGTCTGCTATTTCTTGCTTTTCTTTGAGATCCTGTGCCTTATTGTTTGTAAACCCTGAGTCTTATGATTTGTAAACCTTGCGCCTTATGATTGTATAGGAATATGCATATTTTTGTGGAAACCTATTATGAATATTTAATTACCAATTTGCCACTGCTAGCCCTTTTACTATTCATTACCTAAATCCAGTCCCACTGTCATCCTTTCGGGCCCCTTCCCTCCTGATCCATGATGGTGCTGAGTGGGGTGGTAGGGCCTGGGGATCCAATCCAGTGGGCATCAGAGGGTAGGCCTCTGAGAGTGGGT
>NW_017729032.1:239655241-239665206 GCF_001723915.1 Gavialis gangeticus
ACTTTCTATTACCTAAATCCAGTCCCACTGTCATCCTTTCGGGCCCCTTCCCTCCTGATCCATGATGGTGCTGAGTGGGGTGGTAGGGCCTGGGGATCCAATCCAGTGGGCATCAGAGGGTAGGCCTCTGAGAGTGGGTTCTGGGGCTAATAGAAAGTGTTTGCATAGATATGTATACATTGCACATAGTTCATGTATTTTATGTATATATGTTAATATTGTAACTTTTGTATCTTATTAAATTTGTATATAGTTAAGGTTCATCATGTGTTCTGGCTCTGCTCTGAGGAAAGGAGCTGCACACAGCCAAGCAGCTACAGCTCTCATAGTGCACCTGCACCCACTAGCATCCCTTCATTTGGAGAGGGGGTACGTAACTGAGTATCACCTGGGTTGCAGCAATGATCTTCAAGAATCTCAAAACAAGCATCAACGTTGTTTATATTAATGGATTTTTTTTTACTTTTAAGAACTTAAGTTGCACGTTAAGAGCAGCTTCAAAATATTCCATTGAAAACTGTTTGAACAGCTACATATAATGAGTATGGCATCAGTCTGAACAAGTCATTGGAATACCACATCAGTACAGAGCTTTTGAAAAAATAAATAATGAGGTGAACATAAAGGTTTGTTTGCTTGTCTGTCAGCCACACAAGAAATCGGATGCTTGGAAGGGACCTCCACTGTCATCTAGACCAGCCCTCTGCACAAATGTGGGGTGTGTTATTTGTATACTATTGAAAACAAATTCTTATAGAGCCTCTTCTTGAAAACCTCCAGTGAAGGAGATCTCACAACTTTCTTAAGCAGCTTGCTCCATTGTCCTACTATCCTTACAGTCAAAATTTTTCAATAACTTGTAAATTAAATCTGCTTTGCTGCAGCTCTTAAACCCATTGCTTTGCATCATGTCCACTGTGCAAGGGAGAACAGTGCTTCCTCTTTCTTATGGCAGCCTTTGAAATATTTTTAAATGGCTGTCATTCATATCATGTCACCACTTAATCTCCTTTTTCTGCTGACTAAGCATATGAAGTTCTCTCGGCCTTAGTTCTCTCCACACTGTCCCCATTATCATCTTTGTTGTTCACCAATAGATTCCCATTTCTGTATGTCCTTCTTAAACTGTGGTACACAGAATTGTGCATATGGCATACTCTAGCTGAGGCCTAACCAGTGCCAAGTGGTACTATCACCTTCCACATCCTATAAACAGTACTACTGTTAATGCAGCCACAAATTACATTCACATTTTGGGACTGCATTACAATATTGACTTGTATTGAGTCTGTTATCCCCCAAACTTGCAGATCCTTCCTGTCTATCTCCAATTATGTGTTTGTGCTTTTGTTTTTTCCCCCTGAATCTCACATGTTGAATGTCATCTTGTTATCTAGTGCCAAATTCTTGAATTCATCAATATTCTTTTGCATTCAAAAGCTATATTCCAAAGAATTTGAAAACCACCCCAGTTTAGTGTCCTCTGCAAACTTGATCAGGAAGCCTTGTATCCCTGCATCTAAATCATTAATAAAAATGTTTAGACAGCACTGGACTTTGAGAAGACCACTGCAGTACTCTATTTGAAACCTCCTACTAAGCTGGCTTTGACCCATTTATAGCTGTTCTTAGCTTGCAGCTATCCAATCAATTACATATCCACTTAACAGCAATTTTGTTTGGCCCACATTTCTCCAGTTTACTTATGAGAATATCTGTGAGTCTATCAAAAGCCTTATTAAATTTAGGTACATTATATCCAGTACATTCTTTTAATTCACTCAACTAGTTATCACAGTCAGCTAGGATATCAAGTTGTTCTAGAATGATTTGTTCTTTACAAAACCATGTTGGCTGCTAGTAATCAACTTGTCCTTTCAGGCAAAAGTTCAAAAGTCAGAACCAGAGCTCAGCAACATATAGCATATGTCATAGACAACTGGTGCTGCCTTAGTCAGGAGGGGCACGTGCCCTCACCTGTGATCCGTCTTGCTGCTGGGGGTGGGTCCCCTTCAGCCAGTCTCACTGCCAGGGAGGAAGGGTCCCCCCCACAGCAGATCTCACTGCCCAGAGGGAGTTCCCCCTGGGCTGATTGCTGCCACTGATCACTGCAGCTGCTTCCACGAGTGGCTGCGGCTGCTTCTGGGAGCACCTGCAGTGATTGGCTGGCACTTGCAGGAGGGGCAATGGCACTCCTGCCTGCCCCCCTTGCCCTTCACCTAAGCAGTGAGCACAGCCAATAAGGGGGTGCATGTTTACCCGCCACGGACATATATAAAAATGAAGTATGAACAGAGCCCAAACACTGTACTATTACCTAGAGCAAATTTCTTCAGCTTCAGACTTAATTTATCTTTTCAAGTTAGGTTAACTTGAGTGAGAATAGCCACACTGACATAGCATACTCAAGGATTGTTTTACTATCAGCACAAGGTAAATTGGTAAGCAACTGTTGAGCTGTTCTAACGTCAGCAGTGGCAGTACCCATGGACTGGCCCAATCAATGAAAGGTAGAGTCACTGTGACATATGAGTTAAGGGATTTTGTGTATAAATTAAAGTAACTCTGCAGTGAGGACAAACTCTTTGGTTTACCGTCCTTGCTCCTCTCTCTCAAATTAACACCTTGTTTTGTCATTTTGTTCTGATGGCATGATAGCCTCTATCCAATTACTAAAGGGGATGTGGCTGTACTGCATTGGAACAGTAATGATATTTAACAGCTTGAAGAGAAGTAGCAGTACTATACTTCTTCAGGGCTTCAGTTTAGACCTGGACTGAAACACATAGTGAAAGAGGCCCTGCACAGCACAGGTAAACAGGGAAAATTGTATGAAGAATGGGAAAGGACATGGAAACACACAGATTTCCCTAGGTATCTTACTGAGTTTGTAGCACATTTAGAATATAGAACCTTGTCAGTGCTTCATCAAAAACTTATGCAGCAATAAAAAGGAGCATTTAGTAAATGTACATGCCATGCCAGCATGCCTTGACATAAAAGAATTGTATTGTTTTTAAGTCTTAACTCTTATCTGCTATTCACTACGTGAAGCCCTACTTTGCTTATCTTACCCTGACCTTATCCAGCCCCCAGACACGTCAACTGACAAATGAAATCTTCACACTCTTCCCTTGAGCTAGAAAGACAGCCTGCTGGCAGTTATTATGAGAAGAATTCGACACAGACACAGACTAAAGCTTTCAAAGAGACAAGTAAAAAATTACAACTAATATTTCATATTAAATATTCATTGGAGCAGGGAAGGAATCCAACATTACCTTTCTGCCACATGAGTCCCCTTTGACTAAGTTGTAGACACATACTTGTATATTCTCCTTCTCTTATATATGCAAAAGGAAACGTTTCAAGTTTCCACTCAGAAGTTGCTGAGAGAGCCCATCCTAGAATAACTTATAGCCTTCTGGTAAGGGCATACTCCCAGAAAGTGGATAATGCCCATGGGGGGTCCTCCATGTCTCAGTTAGATAAAAGGGACCACTACACCCCACATCTGACTGTGTTTGGGTTTCAGTATGGGGCTCTGGTAACATTTGTGAAGAAATCTCCCACTGTCTGTCCCTGAATTGGGACATGTTGAGCTGGGGGAAGAATGTAACACTCACGCATGTGGGGTTGTGTGTGGTCAAGTGTTTCAGGATTTATTTTTCTGTGCATCTTGTATGTGCTGTATAGGACCTCCCAACCCCCCTTATTGTGTACAGACCTGATGTCTTAAGTTTCCTGCCCAGAAACCTGTGGAACCAGGGATTGCTGACCATTTTTTAAAAGGATTGTTCTGCATCAGCAGGGTTAAAAAAATGCCTGTTTCTGGTTGGAGCTAGGTGATGAGGTCAAAAAAGTTATTTAAGGGTCAGGTCACTGGTCTGAGGAGGCTTCCTCCAGCAGGCATATTGGAAACACACACAGAAGCATGGGCCTCCATAATTTTCTGGATATATATGCAAGTAGCTTACCTGAAATTTATGCAGTAAATTAGGGTTATGTATCTTTAGCCGCATGTTAAAAGGTCCAACAAGTCCATTCCGTTTTGCTCAAGACTTTTTCTTTTAATACTCCTCTGTCTTGTACCCCTCTCCCATTTTCTCCTTCTCTGATTAATAAAAAACTATCTGTTACAGCATGCCTAGCTATAAATGCATGAGTGATAGGCTTTTTGCTCTTAGCAGAGCTCGGCTGATTATTAACTGATTCTGTTCTACCTGAAAACATCCTGGGTGGCTCCAGGCTATAAGGAGCACCCAGAAATACTACCAGTGGGCAAAGCACCCCCAAGGTCTGCAGGTTCTATGTACCCTGGGCTGCAGAGAGCCCTAACAGAGACCAGAACCCAGGTGGTAACAGCAATTACCCCAGGCTTGCAGGTGTGCTCCAAGAAGGGGGGTTGGCCAGATGTTGGTGCCCCAGGGGAGACACCTGAAGTGTGGTTTTGGTCGTGCATAGTGAAGTGGGTGGCTCAGCATACTAGCACCCCTACTGTCCTGTCACAACTAGTGGTGATGCGTAGGGAGTGCATGGGGGTGCATGTGCACCCCCTGAGAGCGCCAGTGTACCCCCGATCAGCTGTGCTCACTGCTTAGATGATGGGCAGGGGGGGGAGGCACCAGCCCCGGGGCCCCCCCCCCCCCCCCCAATGGCCGGCTGATTGCTGCAGCTACTCCCAGAAGTAGCTGCAGCAATTGGCCGCAGTGATCAGCCATGGGGGAACTCCCTCCAGGCAGTGAGATCTGCCACAGGGGACTCCCCACCCCCAGCAGCAAGATCAGCTGCGGGGGAACCCCCCCAGGCGGTGAGACTGGTCCCAAGGGAGGCACATGCTCCCCCTGACTCAGGCAACACCAGTCACCCATGGTCACAACATCTACAAGATCTTGTGACTTTCAGGGATACCTCTTCCAGTCCCACTGCTGCAGGTTCACCAGAGAGTGAAGGAAACCAAATAGAAACCAGATAGTCTTTATTCAGTCAGTGACTTGTTAGTCCAACTGACTGAGGGAATAGGGTACATAAATTCTAAACTGTCCTGAGAAGATAAATCTGTATGAATACATTATTTTTTGAACCATGCAATCAGAGGCCAGCACACAGTTAGATACTATTCCTTTTTCTTGCCTATCAGTGCATTTCCATTTCAATCAAGCAATCCTCAGGGGGCTTTCCTAGGATCCTAACAGCCACCCATAGATCTGGTCACTGACCAAAGACAGGGAGACAGACTGGATCACGTAGACATTACCAGGGCACCAAAATGAGTCTCATATAAAACACAACCAAGAGAAGATACCAATACCCTACTGAGAATTAGGAGTCAGCTGAGGCCTGGGTGCTTGTGGGCTTCCTAAGAAGCCCACAAGCCCATATTTACACTGGTGGAAACTTACACTAGTGCACAGGAACATTCATGATTTATGCATACATAGAAGCTGAGCATAGGCTTGAGGATCTGAATTTTGGATTGAATCACCTAAAGTGAGGGTCAGCAACCTTTTTCAAGCAACTTGCACCCTGGCCAGGGCAGTGGGCAATCATTCCCTTTAGCTGTTCCAGCAACAGTTGGAGTATCTACACTTGCATAACCGAGTATTAAATGACTAAGCAGTAACCAGTATTATCACACAGTAGCATCCCAGTACAGTTGCCTGGTGATGCTTACTGCACAGTAACTTGTTATTACTATGCAAGTAGTTCATTACTACTGCACAGTAGCGTCACATCACAGTTCTTGCCTGACAACACTACTGCACAGTAGTAATGAGCTACTGCACAGTAAGCATCTTATCTAGACACACCCACTGAGTAGAGGCTACTGGGAGGGAAAGTATCCCTTTATGTGTGCTGGAGCAGTTGGCTAAAGCAGCCAGAGGAAATTGGCATGCCTTTAGCAAAATCTGGACTGGATCAAACAGCTGGAGAATCAATGTGCTTTCAGTAAAATGCAGACTGGATTAGATTTTCATAAGCTGGATCCAGTCCCTTTGCAGGCCATATCCAGTATGCAGGCCATAAGGTGCTGACCCCTGACCTAAAACACCAGTTTCACAGCAATTAGATACCCAAGTCCTTTTGTGATTCTAGTCCCAGAGACCCAAAGGCCATGCCTACACTGCACTATTACACATCTAGTAGTAGTCTCAAGCATGACACAGCTCCATACATGCCATAGACCAGCAGCAGTGTAGCAAAACCCACCCACCACTGAGGGTGAGCTACTTCTCTGTTACTGTAAGTCATCAATATTTACTAGCTCTTTTTTAGTACAAAGTGGTTGCGGTTACACTGTGGGCATGTCTACACATGCTATTAATGTGATTTAGGTTTACTCCGTGCATCAACATTTAATGTGCAGAAAGTTTACTGTGCAGTAAAATACTGTTCAGAAAACTCTCCCTGGGAGTGTATCTACATGTGCACCTATTGGGAGCAAATTTGGAAATTTGCCCTTAGGAAAAAAATTATTCTCAACCAGAGCAGTTCAGGGCGTGCTACTCCTGCCTTGCTTTGCACACATAGGGCAGCCGGGGGAAGCTCATGTCTCCTCGGGGTGTCAGCGCAGGGCTGGCAGGGGTACCAGGTTCAGTCCTAGGCTCTGGGGGTGGAGAAGGCTGTCCTGCCTCAGGAGCAGCTGTTTTCTAGCCCCCCATCCCCATTGGCTTATGGGACAGCTGGCAGCAAGCCCCTGGCTGGGAAAGGAATCTCTGACCACTTGGGGGCTGGCTGGGAGCTTTGAGACAGCTAGAAATCCCTGCCCAGCTAAGGAGTCATTGCCAGCTGCCCTGTTGGTGGGACAGATCCCAGCCAGTCTTCTACTGGGCCACTGCCAGCTGCACCCTCAGCAGGATAGCTGCCAGGAAACCCCTGGCTGAGCAAGAAAGCAGAGAACTCCCCAGTCCCAGTGGTGCTCAGCTCCTGCTCCTGTGGGGAGCTACACACTGTCAGGGCATGGGGAGATGGGGAGGGGAAGGGGAAGAGATAAGAGAGTGACCCTGTCCCAGTGCTGATCAGCTCCCAGTTCCTGGGGGGAGCTGGAAGGTGAAGAGCACCAGGCCTGTACCCTCTGCTGCTGTGTCTGACTGGATGCAATTTTGCTCCCTGTCAGCATTTACATGACTGCTACTGTGCAGTAACTTCTGCACAGTGGGCGTGTCTACATGTGCATTTACTGTGCAGTTACTTACTGCAGTAAGCAGTTTTCATGTCAGTGTCTACACGTGCAGGTGTTACAGTGCAGTAAAACTGTACGTGGACTGACTTGGGAGTAAAGTTGGTCCACACACACAGGGTTACTGCCCAGTAAGATATTTACACATGACTTACTATGCAGTAAGTAATTGGGCATAAATTTGCTACCTGAATCATACAGGTAGCAAATTTATGACCAAGTCAGTGTAAGTTGCCATAGTTACTGCACAGTAATTTTTGGTTACTGTGTAGTAACTCTGCATGTGTAGATGTGCCCAGTTAATCTATTACCTGTATTTAGACATACTAGCTAACTACGCAGTAGCTGCTCTGCACAGCTACATAGTGATGCTTTACTGCATGGTAGATTAGTTTGTCACACAGTAAAACATCTTGTGTTGACATGTCCACTGTGCAGTAAAATGTAAACCATCCCCAGGAACACATCTACATGTACACTCTGGTGGGAGCAGATTTGCTTCTAATAGGACTAGTGAGATCCAAGACTGCTCCTGCTATCCTCTGCCCCCCTGCAGCATCCAGGGGGAGCTGCAGGCTCCAGTCACAGCTGCCTGGGTGCCAGGGGGCTCCAGGGAGGCGGCAGGCTCAATGTAGCAGAGGACTGAGGTGGGGAGGGAGGCAGTCTCAGTCTGGCAAGATGCTTTGGGGGTGGGGGGGGTGCAATCTCAGCCTAGCAGGGGACACAGTCCCAGGAACCTATGGCTAGCATGCCATGGATGCACTCGGCCCACTGCCCTGGCACAGGCCCAGGCTCTAAAGGCTCAGCTGCGACAGTCAAAGAGCCACCCCTGCCATGTGGTAGGAGAAACTCTCATCCATGTGGCTCTGGCTCAAACAACAAGTTGGCCCCCTGCTGGTGTGGCTTACTGGGATCAAATTTGCTCCAGCCAGCATCTACACATGTGCTACTGCACAGTAGGCATGTCTACACATAATGTTACATTGACATAGCGATGCGCAGGTACAGAAACATAGCTGGTTGCTACAGTGATGTAGCATTGGCAGGCACAAACTGTGACACCAACACCACGTCACCATAGTGATGAACTACCTCATTACTTCGCTTCACTACAGTGAGGTAAAATCTAAAAATAACTGCACTGCCAGGTCAGTGCAGTGATGGCTGTTACTGTGCTGTCATTTAGTACTTCCAAAAGGAAGTACTAAATGGTGCAGTAACAACAGCACCATGTGGGGCACATGTAAACATGCCCAGTAGCTGCTGTATAGTTAATCTAGTACTTGTATTTACAAGTGCAGTAGAGTAATTTACTTCACAGTGAATCTGCACATGTATAGACATTGATGTTTTACTGCATAGTAGATTAGTCTGCTGCACAGTAAAGCATCTTGTGTAGACTCACCCTGATTCTGGTCTGAACTGTAGTGTGTGGAACAACATGATATGTTATTATACATTACTAGTGTTGTGTGGTGTGGTATGGAACAGTGTAATATGTTACCCCATGCAGCTAGTTGTGGTAAGTTTGCAGTGTAGATGGTATGTGTGTCTCTATAGAAACTACCTGGAACTTGGGGTTCTATATGATTTAAAAAGTGGGAAGAGGTAGAGGGGATGAAAGTACTTAAGTCGCATTGGAATATTTGAATTTGTTTCTCTCAAACCTTCCTGTATGAACATTTTTATTGTAATTGTAGTGCCACATTATCCTTACATCTTTGTCACATATGTATGTCTAGATTCTCAGCTGGACAAGCACCAGTGATCTCAATGGAGTTTAATGGAAATGCACTAGTTGAGGATGTAGCCAGTAGTTATATTGGTTACAGAGGCTGTGGTTTTATGGAAGCCACATTCTTCACCCTGCAGGCCTATCCCTATTGAGATTGATAATCATGAGACTGTTTAGGATTATTACTGCCTCTAAATAATACAACTGTTACAGCTAACAAATGGCTTCTCTGAAGGCTAATAGCTATTTATTATAATAACTGAAATAAATTAGGAGGTAGCTTATTCACTTGCTCAAAAATTAGCAGCTAAGATGAGTAAAATGAATGAGATTTCTGATTTACCTATTTTGTGGACAGATAAACAGATCTATCATCACAATTAATGCGTCTGTTACTAATTAAGAACAACATTCATAATGATCATTTTACATCCTGGAAGCTCAATGGGTGGTTGGGGAGGTTTTCAAATCCAATGAGCTAATATTACTTTCTCCCTTTTTCCTCTCCTCCTCCTTTGTTTTACAACTTATGTTGGTATCACTACAACTAGCTATTTTTCACACATTAATACTACTTATAGTAGAAAATTTTACTTTCTTTTTTACAATGACTTTTCATAAAAATTCTGTCTCAAATTGTCTTACATCATAATTTATTTCTATTACAGCAGAAATTAAACAGTATGGATGAAAGAAAACAGTAGATTAAATATACTTTATGATGAATGAATGAATGAATGAATGAATGAATGAATAAAAGCGCTTGAACACAAGGTCAATAACAACCAAAAAATTAAGAGGTGCATGCTTTGAAGAACATTCATGATTAAAGTTAAGAAGCTTGGGCATGTCTAGACAAAATGAGGGCACTAAATTGAAGCAGTGGGTTTTAAAAAACTCCACTTAAATTTACGGCTAATTAAACCCCCATGTCGTGCACACATGCCACTGACTTACCTGCCTTTCTGGCAGGGAGGGGAGGGTGAGCTGCTGGCGGGGGGACCTACACAGGTTACAGGGGTGGGTGGATGAGAACAGGATGGGATTCAA
>NW_017729032.1:239665587-239668657 GCF_001723915.1 Gavialis gangeticus
GATCCATGGCCTGTGGGGGGGGTGGGGCTGGTGCTTCCCTCTGTGGCACCTGGCTTGGGCGGTCCTGGGGGGCACTGCAGTCAGAGGGAAGCACCAGGCCCTTGCTCAGCTCAGGCAGGCAGGCAGGTTCAGGGGGAGGGGGGATGAGATCAGGCTCAGCACTTTTCTTGGGTGGAGCCTGTTTTCCTGGGCTGCTGCCAGGCTGCCTGCAGGGCTACCTACATGGAGCCCAGTCCCTACAGCTCCATGGCTGTAGGGACAGCAAACTAAACTCCTCAAAGAAGTTTTAGTTTACTACGCCCCAAGTCATTTAAGGTGTATTATGCTGCTGAATTTCCTACAGTGGCTGGAATTAATGTGCAATATGCCACCGAGGTGTGCAAACACCATCACCATTAGAGAAGTGCACAAGCATTTAGCCTGCTTTAAAGTATTGTGCACACATGCCTCTCGTTTCACCTACACATGGCCCTTGATGCTACAGCACAGATTAAAGTAGCACAGAGTGGAATAGATTCTCAGCAGGCATAAATTGTGATTAACCTTAGTAAGGCTATGACCAGCAGAGGTTTTGCTCCAACATTTGTCAAGTTTTTGTTATCCCACATGAAGCAAAATTCTATGTGTGGTTAGTTGCATGTATTCAAAGCTTGATCTTAGATCTTAACAACTATGATATCAAGGCATGAGAGTCTAAACAGCAGGCCTGTGTAAAGCAGCAAGTATTTGCTTCAGATTTAGATTCAGTCAATTCAGAGGGACAGTGATTTGATTCAATGATTCAAAGCACTGTCCCAATTCGATTTGGCCAATTCAGATTAGGAGATTCAGTGCTGATTCAGAGATTCAGCCATAGACTATAATGGGGAATCACTATAATACCTATAACCAGATCACTTCAGACACAGCTTTATATGTTGTTTCTATGTCCCTCCCCCAGAGCATTGTGATTGGAAGGGAACTCAGAGAAAGATCACAGTCACTGGCCAGGAGCTAACTGTGCAGTAGCCTAATAATAGTGCATCACAGCACAAACAGTTTTAAAATGCTACTGCACAATATTATTAGGCTACTGCACAGTAGTGTCACTAAAAAGGTGTGCTGGCCCTACTGCACAGTAATGCCGGTTACTACAAATTTAGTGTTTGATTATACAAGTACTAAATGTAATGTGCAATAACTACAGCACATTAATGAATGTGTAGAGGTTCACAGTTTGATGCAGCAAATGTTATCCAATTCATTTTCATTTAATGAGATTATGCATCTTGGTTTCACAAAACTAATGGAAAAAGTAACAAGAGAACACATGCAGCTATGCAAAGCCTTAAATGCCTATATACCAGTGCTCATAGTATGGGGAACAAACAGGAGGAACTCGCCCTCAGGATAGCCAGTTCAAACCCAGACATAATAGGGATTACAGAAATATGGTGGGATTCATCCCATGACTGGTAAGTTAACATTAGGGGCTATAGGATTTACAGGTGAGATAGAGAAGGAAGGAAAGGTGGGGGTGTGGCACTCTATGTCAAGGAGCAATACACATCCTCTGCCAGCAGAATGGGGTCAGAGGAGGGGCAAGCTGAAGTGTTCTGGGTCAAGATACAAAGGGGCCTTGGGGAGAGGGATTTAATGGTGAGGGTCTACTACAGACCCCCCAACAAAGGGGAGGAGCTGGACCAGGAATTTTCAGGCCAGCTTGTAGAGGCACTTAAGGCAAGGGATGTAGTTGTCACGGGTGATTTAAATTACCCGGACATCTACTGGGAGGAACAATCAGCCAGGTCGGACCGTTCCAGGAGGTTCCTAGCTGAGATACAGGACCTCCACTTAATTCAAGAGGAAATGCCCTGTTGGATCTGGACCTGGCGACAACCTGGTAATGGGCCTCCAGGTTCTTGACCACCTGGGTGATAGCGATCATCACTTGCTGGAATTCACCATCCAGCACAGGGTGTCAAGGGCCTGCAGCAAGGCAGTAGCCCTAGATTTCAAGAGGCCCAACTTCAACGAGTTGAGGAAATTAGTGGGAGAGGCGCTGGGGTTCTTGAGGGCAGGGGGACTCAGTGCCCAAGATGAGTGGTTGTTCCTTAATGAGACAATACTCAGGGCCCAAGGGGTGACCATCCCAAAAAGAAGCAAGGGGGGCAAGAGTGCCCAAAAGCCCCCCTGGCTCAGCAAAGGCATCTGGGAATGCCTGATTGCCAAAAAGGCAGCGTACACCCAGTGGAAGGGGGCTGCTATCTTCAAAGAGGAGTATACCTCCTCTGCTCAGGCCTGTAGGGGGGTTGTCAGGAAAGCTAAGATGGACATAGAGCTAGGACTAGTGTCCAAGATCAAAAATAATAAAAAGTCCTTTTTCAAATATATAGGGAGGATGAAGAAGGCACTGGGAAAAGTGGGGCCCCTGCAAGATACGCTGGGCAATTTGGTGGTTGCACCAGAGAAGAAAGCAAACCTCTTTAACCAATTCTTCCCCTCCGGTTTCTTGTGCAGAGACCCGGACTTCCCCACCGTGATGCAAGATGGACTCAAGGGGAATGCCTCCAGACCTCAGGTTGGGGAAGACTGGATTAGAGATCTTTTGGAGGGGCTGGACATGTTCAAATCAGCGGTTCCAGATGCTCTCCACCCCAGGGTGTTGAGGGAGATAGCAGGGGTTGTTGCAGGGCCCTTGGCATGGCTTTACGAGTGCTCATGGTGCTCAGGCCAGGTGCCAGATGATTGGAAGATAGCCAACGTGGTCCTCATCTTTAAAAAAGGGAGGAGAGAGGACCTGGGCAACTATAGGCCTGTCAGTCTTACCTCAATCCTAGGGAAACTCTTTGAGAAGATCATCAAGGAGCACATCTGTGATAGGCCGGCTTCATTAGGGGCAGGTCATGTCAGACCAACCTGATTGCCTTTTATGATCAGGTCACAAAAGGATTGGATGCAAGTGTCACTGTGGACATAGTCTTTCTGGACTTCAGCAAGGCCTTTGACACGGTCTCCCACCCCAACCTCATTAAAAAACTAGAAGACTGTGGCATTCATGCCTACACAGTCAGATGGATTGCAGATTGCC
>NW_017729032.1:239673657-239679720 GCF_001723915.1 Gavialis gangeticus
ACCCTAATCTGCGCTAGGTAAAGCAGAAGGATGAGGGCACTGTTAATGCCCTGCCAGTAAAAGGACAGCACATCCCAGTCAAAATCCTGTGTCTTGGCTGCATCCAGAACCCAAAGTTTTTGAAGCAGGTGAAAAACAAACAAACAAACTCTGAAATCTGTAGTAACAGGAATGGAAAAATTCCTTCCTGGCCCCATGTGCCACCAGCACATTTCACCAGAAACATGGAAAAAACAAATACCCTTGACTTTACACCCTGGACACTGGAAACAGAACTCCACACATCACATGTCCTAATTAGAGAACTAGGACCCCCCCTCCCTTTCTGTCATACTATTGTCTCCATAATTTTTCCATAAACTCCTTTAAACTTCTTTTGAAATAAACCAGTTATGGAGCTCTGTTCGTTCTCCTGCTTTGGGGCACTGTCCTTTCCAATTTCCTTCTAAGCTAGGCTGCAGAGCTCTATTTGTGATCTCCCAACAATCCATGTCGGAGAGGAGGAGGAATGCTCCTGGGTTTCCAATATTTGTTTTTTATAGCACAGTTGCTCTCCTAAGATAAATTTGATGTGGTAAAAACATTGCATGGCCTTATGAAGGTGCACCCCAAGAAAACAGACTTAGCTTGAGGCCACTGGACAACAGTTGTTATCATTATGGGGAGGCTTGGATTTAATGATTTGCCCAGAAAACTAAATTGCCAATAGCAAGAGTTGAGCTTTGTGGGGATACTGAGACAACAGCAGGTTACAGTGACATGTTGGGTAAGGCCCTGTTATAAGACCCGTTGTTACAGGAATATAGGACTGAAAGGGATTTTCTGGTCCATTGAGTCCAGTCCCCTTCATTCACAGGCCAACATTTGCCTGCAGAATTTCCAAAATTGCAGCTTCAGGCCTCCACTTACAACTACATGGCCCAATGCCTAAAACACTGAGCACACCATAGGTAAAAGCACAGGAAATAAGGGTACTCCCAATGACAGGAAATTAGTTACTCTTTTCCCTTACTGGTGACTTACAAAAGCCCTGAAGCATCATATTTGTACACAATACTGTTACCCTTTGGTTTGTAGGAAACTAGCTTACTTTAGAAAAGGAGTCATTGTCCGTATTGTATGGGCCATAATTTCTATACATTTTCAAGTTTATAACAACATGTATAAAATCTTAACTTGTATTCAGGAAAGAAGCTTAAAATTAATGATGTAGGATTCATTCCTGTAGTACAATGTAAATAACTTCCTTTAACTGGAGTTTCATTATTGTTTTTTCTAATTTAAATAATTTCCGGCAATAACATTAAGAGAAAGATACTAAATCTATGCAGAGCACTAGAAACGTTGAGACTTAAATGAAGGAATATCTCAAAATGAGGGTTGTCAGAAGGACACAGATTCATTAGCACTACAGAAACAAGGTAACCTAACACTCCAGGATTCTGTCTTCTTTCCTGGCCTCTTGAGCTATTTGCTTTTCTTAATCTTCCTTACTCTTCAAATACATTTTAATAGAAGATGCTTAGATTTTTCCCAACTCTCTAAGTTGTCCAAGTACTCTCAACTCTCAACTTTATATTATAAAATGGAATTGCTGCCAGACCACTTAACTCCAACAGCCTGAATGGTGACTAGGATAGAGATAGAACTTAATGGTGGATAACTGACTTTGATGCACTTTCATCAATCAGACAGACATAAACTGTATTCTTCCCTCTCAGGTACCCTCTTTAAGAAAAATATATTGACTTTTTCATGAAATAGACATATTAACTAGTAAGGAGCACAGTGCAGTGCACTCTTCTGCCAACTTGAATACTTTAAGCAGACATTGATTTTTGGTCCACAGGAAAACAGAGTTACTATCGAATGATACATTGTGAAGAAATTCTTGTCATCTATGAATGTAGGATTAGCATTCTTAAACTTTTCTTTCTGGAAGGCAAAAGATTAAATCTTTTAAAAAAAACAACCTTTAAACTTACAGCTGCAGCAACCAAGAGTAGGAAACCAGGGGCCATAGTAAAATTAAAAGGAAGGTGGGAGGAGAACTATTTGATTATAATAGTCTTGCCATTAATGAATCTGCCCTTAACAATAATTTGGTAGTATAGTGAAAACTCAGATCCCTTTGCAATTCATCATTGAAGACCCTATGGCAATTTTCATAAGAGAATGGTTATTATCCTCTCTGTCCTTTCCAAATTCCATCGCAGGTGATAATTTTATTTTGCCTATCTATATTTCCCCTGCAGTTTTATCTGGCTAAGACTTTGCTTTTCATTTCCTGAAAAAAAATTGTTCTATAATGTTTCTGTGCTATTAAATAACTGCATTTTTTCCTCTCTGAAGATGGCTGCAGCTCTGGATGAAGTGATTTCTGTATTACAGAGATTACAAAGTGTTATCGTAGTCCTGCTGAAGTCCCTTGGGCTCTGCTGGGCTCTGAAGCAGTAGGTCTGATTGCAAAAGTGGGCCATCAGTGAGTAATGTGTTGGGAGGAGGGAAGGGAAACCTGTTCTTTACTGTCTGAATGATTCAAATTTAAAATGTTTGTAACTAAGGGCAGAATTCAGATTGCTGAGTCTTTATTACTAGTGATGATGCTTGAGCCGAAAAAAAAGACCAATCTAATTTTCAAACCTTAAATGGAGTGTGCAGGGCTTGCAGAAGTACCTCGAATAGTGTTATGTATTTAAATATAGTGTTATGTACTTACATACATCTAAAGAAATTCTAGCTAACTAGATTTTGAAATATTGCCCATTTATTTTAATGTAAAAATGTTTTGGTTTTTTTCATTGTTTTATATTTTAATCCTTATTTATAGATGGTAATGTACTGGGCAACAAGTCCTGCTGACATACACTGTCCACAGCTCTTTGCTGCTGTTTTGGAACTAATCTATTTCTTGGAACCATTAGACTTGTGCAACCAGATTCAACAAAGCCTTCAAGCAAAGGCTTCAGTCCCATTACTGTCAAAGTTAAGTGTGCTTGAACACTTTTCTGAATCAAAGCAATAAACACTACCTGCATTCACTGAAGCATTGTCATTCTGAGCACAGACTATGCTCTCTGTATGTATAAACGATACTGAGCTGGTTTACATAAAACCTAAGTAAAAGGTTGGTTCTACATCCAGCTTAGGTGGATGCAGTTACATTTGGAAATGGATACCAATAGAAGTATAAAAAAATAGGGCTTGAAGAGACTTCAAGAGGTCATCTCGTCTAAGGCCCTGCTTGAGGCAGTATTACCTGTTTGGAGTGTGTTTGTCTAACCTGCTCTGAACTTCAAAGAATGGGGATTCTACAACCTCTCTAGGTTAGTGCTGTCAAACTCATCTCCTGCCCTGGGCTGGATCTAGTTATGGGTACAAGATGGTTCTGGCAGCAGGAGCAGCTCCAGCTCCTGCCCAGTACAGGTGGCAACAGCTTTAGCTGTAGGTCCCACTGTATGTCATATGTTTAATGTTGGAGCAGCAGCTCCAGTTATGACACAAAGAATATGGTGACAACAACTCCAGGACCAGCCTGGGACACAGGGAATATGGAAATGCTGGCAGTGGGACCAGCAGCTGAGGAGCTGAGACCACAGTAGTGGCAATGAGCTAAGTAGCCAGAGGGCAACCAAGGATGTGTCAACCTCTGTTCACCCTCCTGCTGTCAACTAGGGATTTGTGAAACAGCATTGTTCCATTTTTACTCCCATTTCAACATTTTGATGGGACAGTGTTTCATTTCAAGTTTTGTTTCATTTCAAAACCTCTGTTCCATTTCGTTTCATTAAACTTTCGCTGTTTTGACATTTTGCCCATAGGCTATAATGGGGAAGTATAAAACTCCCTATAACTTTGTATTGTCTTGCCTGATTGAGATGAAACTTGTAAAGGTTCATGGAGATGGGTGCAAGGGTTTCCGGGAAACTGCACCTCAAATTCTTGAAAGCAGACAAGGTCCTTTCCTTTGGGTCAATCTAATTTGGTATGTTTTAGCAGACCAACTGAATAGTTAGTTACAAAAATACATCTTAGGAAGCATTTGGGTTAAAAAACCCTTTGTCAGGCTCAGGAAGCCCCTGCAGTTGGGGTGTGTGTGTGTGCTGTTCTTGGATGGAAGGAGTAGTAAAGCCAGAAGCTGACCCGCAATGCAGGCAAGTAAGCCAGTCAGTGAAAATGGAAATGGAGGTGTCAGGAGGTGAGAGATAGACTGAGGTGTGGGGGCAGGAAGGGGGATATAGCAGCATAGTTAAAAGTGGAGATGTATGTAGGGAGTCATATGTCTGGCAGGTTGTAGTGTATCATAAATCCAATGTCTATATTGAGTCTATGAGGGGGTAAACTTACACCTCTACCTCTTTTTCCACCCCTCCCTGAAAGGTTACCAGCTGCCTTGGTAAACCTAATACTATACAGACCAAAAATTAGACCAGAATCAATTATCAATAACTGCACACCCAATACACATACACGGATCACTAATTCGCACATGGTGACATATATGTATACCAGTTCACGTACTTACCACTCACCTACACGTACACACAGGTGAGTTCCTAACTTGGGTGTTGTGATGTGTATGTATGTATGAATGTATGTGCTTGGTGTACTTGGAATACTTGGGAAAGGTTAAGGTAAGAAAGTAGAAGTGTAACGAGTGAAAATTGCCGGGACCAGGATTAGAACCAGTAGACTAGAGAGAGCTGGGTTGAAGAACTGAGGCTTGGGGGTTAATTATAGGTGTAATTGACCTTAATTGATTAAAGGATAATGCCCAAAGCCTACAGAACAGGGGGGTGATGCTGGAGAGGAGCTGGCACAGAGGCTGGGACCAAAGCCGGAGATACAGGGGAGCCAAAAAGTAAGTGAGGAGAGGGAAACTGGGACAAAGGGTGCAGGGGAGCTAGAGAGGGTGTGGAGGAAACTGGGGGCTGGCTCTGGGAACCAGGGGTGCTGGAGAGGGACTGCTGAGGAGCTCAGGAAGCTACAGGGAGAGGTGCAGCTGGTGCCGGGAGCTGGAGGAGGGCTCCAGCTGCCAGGAAACCTGTGGGGCAGCCCAAAGGAGCTGCAGAGAAGTTGGTGGCAGGCCAGAGGACTGTGGGGGGAAAAGGGGCAGCTAGAGAGGGTGTGAGGGAAAGCTGGAGAACACAGACGAAAGGGGGAAAGGGGCAGAAAAGGTTGGGAACAGAAGGCAGAGACAGAGAGAGAGACAGGGATCCAGGAGAGACAGCAGGATGCAGAAATGAGCAGGTCTGAGAGGCTAAAAGTGGCAGGAGGAGCTGCAGAAAGACACAGGAAGGAGGTGGTGGACAGAAGAAATAGGGCCAGGAGGCTAGAAGTGGTAGACATGGCGGGAAGGGCTGCAAAAAGACGTGGGAAGAAGGCGGTGGACAGCAGAAATGGGACAGAGACAGCAGAAAGCAATGGGGCCAAGAGGCTGCAGCAGCGGAACAGAGAAGAGACAGAGAGGAGCTGAGAAGTGGCAGGAAAAGGGGTGGGAAAAGCTGAGAAAGAGACTGGAATTTAAGATGAGGAAGGGACCGGGGATCAGTAAAATACAATCCAACTCGGGGTCATAAATGACAGTGGTTTTACTGAACAGGGGAGTTGGTGACACAATATCTTATTGGTTCCTTTGCGTGCATACACACACACACACACACACACACACACACACAGAATAGCAGCAGGGGTTAAAGAGGATTGGTGCAGGGGCTGAAGTCCAGGAAGAGAAAGAGAGAGAGAGTCCAAATTGGAGGAGGTAATGAGCAGGTGATATCTACCTATCCCAGGCTGAAAGTTGGTCCCTGATGGCCAGTCGAGGTCTCCTTCAGCTTGGTGTTGTCCAGAGGGGGTCGCCAGCAGGGCCTCTGGGGTGGATAGGCAGCGTGATGTGGAGCTGGTCTGGTTCAGATAGACCCAGTGGGAATGCCATTTCTGTCTTCACTGCCCCTTTTTATAGGGACAGACCTTGTGTGACCCTAGTGACAGAAGGCATGCCCAGGCAAGGGTCAGCCCCTGGCATACTGAGCATATGTGCTCCACGCAGGGATGTGCAGTTTC
>NW_017729032.1:239679840-239692730 GCF_001723915.1 Gavialis gangeticus
GTTGCTGGTTCTGCAGGGTCTTTTGTCTTTCAAATGCTGGGTTCTTGTCTCTGTTCCTGGGCGAGGTCCGTGGTTCCTGGATGAATCAATGCGAGGTGATGGCCCAATCATTACAGGCCATTCAGTAGAGGCCTGCTACCATTGTATTTCAATCATTCCCAATCACTCCCATTCATCCAGGAACCAGTTTACATGGGAGGGATAGGCATGAGTCACAGTAACAACACAGGGGATGCTCAGGCAGAGGACACAAGATGGAGGCTTCACATACAAAATAGAAATTTTTCATTACCTTGGTTCACTTACAAACACAGGCCTAAACCATACAATATCCATATGAAACAATAAAACTCAATATGAAAATGATAATAATACAATATACAACAGTAAAAATCAATACAAATCTAGCAAAACACTATTTACAATATAAAAAAAAGGGGGCTTGTCATATAAGAACTTAGCTTACCTA
The DNA here is from genome assembly GCF_001723915.1 of Gavialis gangeticus. NCBI lineage: Eukaryota > Metazoa > Chordata > Crocodylia > Gavialidae > Gavialis > Gavialis gangeticus. Next base: position 239,680,310 of record NW_017729032.1, read on the forward strand.
ATACTACTAATAACTACTTATAAGGGATAGAGAGGTCAGAAAGAAAGTTGAAATGGTTAGGGAAGGGGAGGGAATGCATTTTTAAAAAAGAGAAGAAAAAAAAACAGAGGGGGGTTTGCTACAAAGGTATAAATGTACCTGCATTCCTATATAAATTCTCTAGGTGTGTAGTCTAATATTGGCTACTGTATTCAAGCTGAGGCCTCACCAGCACTGAATTTTGTGAAAAAATAACTTCCTTTGACATGCAATCAAGTCCTATTAGTAGAACCCAACATGGCATTGTCTATTTTTGCAGCAAGAACCCAGTCCATCTTCCATGGAACAACTTTAAGAATAATGAAGTATTTTTGCTGTGGATGAAATGAAGAAACAGAAACACAGATGGTATACAAGACTTTTCCAAGACTCTATGGCAATGTAAAGGGCATAGGCGACTGGTAGGGTGTTCATGGGTGTGCATGTGCCTCCCCGATGGGGCTGGTGCCCCCCCGATGGCCGACACTGATCTTGTCGGTAGGACTGGTGCTGAAGACACTGATGCTGGCTTCTGTGGGTGCCCCACCAGATTCAGGAGACACCAGTCACTCATGGTGAAGGAAGAAATGGAAAATGGACTCTGGAGTATGACTCTAAGGATGCCCTCTCTACTGATTAGGCTGCTCTCCTGAACTACAATGTGACAGGATAACCAAGTCCTGTCAATGTAGCTAGTGTATTCTAGGCAACTAACCCTTATTTTTACAACAAAAAAATAAGAACCACTTTTAAACTAACTTTTAATACAAAACAAATCTTTTATTAGAAAAAAGATTTCATAAATTGCATTTCAATCAATATTCATTGCACAATGTCTACTGTTATTGAACAACATGCTGTGATGTTGCTATAGTGTCTTCTATATTGTAAGCAACATTCAGCCACTAGAGGCATTTCCTGGTTATGAAAAATTAACTTATTTAGAACATTCATCTCTTCATTTCTTTGGGCTAACTGTTCTTTTTTTTTCTTCAGCCCAGATTTTCTAAAGCTTTTATTGACTCTTCTTTTTTTCTTCAGGGAAAGCTCCCTTTGTGCTTTATTTTATTATTTAAAATCTCTGTAACAAGCTGCCAGAAAGATTACATCTTAAGCAACTAGTACCATAATAATGTACCGCCTGTATTTTCTTTTCTTCTGCAGTCCTATTTACCACAAACTATGTATACAGTTGGGAGGACAGATCCTACACTGTGGTCCTCAAACAGTACAGAACGGAAGGTGCAATGCAGCAGGTAGGAGGGGCAGGAAAAATACTACATTAGGACCTCACTAATTAGACCTGCCTAAAGAGTGCTTAAACGTATAAGTGTTCTTCATCCCAGCATGACCTGATTGTTTTCCATGCTAACCTGTACCCCTCTTATTGCCCAACCTTGTGAGAAACTATCTTATAAGAATGGACACCAGTACATTCCTCAGTGTGTATGAAGCAGCAGGAAAGTGGGCAGTTGCCACTTTGGAGAAGAGGCGGGGGGGGGGGGCTCTGTCCATTGCTCCCCTCCCTTCCAGGATCAGTCCAGAAGGGGAAAAGAGCAGCCACTTGCTTCTCCCTGGGAGTGTTTACTCAAGACACTTAATGTGCAGTAGCCTAATAACACTGCACAGTGGCATGTCACAGCACAGACAGTGCTAATACACTAGCGCACAGTATTATTAGGCTACTGTGCAGTAGCATCACTAAAAAGGCATTCACTGGCACTACTGCGCATAACTGTAATTACTGTGCGTTTAGTTAGTACTTCATTAAGCAAGTACTAAATTAAATGCACAGCAACTACTGTGCATCAATGAACATGTAGATGTGCCCCTTGCCTTTTCCCCAGACTGCCTGGTCTGGGGAATCAGCTAGCGACTTTTCCATTCCCCTGCCCCTCCACTCCCCTTCTGATCCAGTCTGTGAGAAGAGAGTACCTCAGACCTGGGTGCCCTCAGTCTAGAGAAGAACAAGGAGCCTTTTCCCAATTTTCTCTTGGATAGGGACAAGTAGAACAGCCAGTGCTTACCATGCCTTCCCCAGACTGGGGTCACCCTGGTCTCAGGAAGATGCAAGAAGCAAGGGGGTTGGGACATTTGCAGGCTGAATACCCATATGCTCCCCATCCTGGGAACATTTCTAGCCATGGAAATTTCTCCAAAATTTCTACCACAAAGGCCTATCCATGACCTATTTGTGGCTTGGAAATGGCATTTAAAGGTCTGGATTTTTGGAAATTGGCTTATAGGTATAGATATATGCATTATAAGGGTTCAAGATGGGCAGCAAGGATGAACTGATTTGTAAGAGGCTGGGTTTCACACACAGAGTTCCATATAGCCCTGGAAGAAGACAGGCTGTCTAACACAACAAGGCCAATGGATGGACACAGCCTGGGAAGTGAGAGGGGCATGCCATAACATGAGATCACAGCCTTCAAGGCAGACAGGTTGTTTAACACAACAAGGATACAGTCTAGAAAATAGACTGGGAACCAAGGGAGTATGTACCACACTGTCCTAGAACATGAAATAAGTGACACCAGGTACAAGGCCCCAGAGCACAGTGGGGCACTGAGTCCCAGTTTTGGGGGAAGAGACCAAATTAGGAGAAGGCCCGTAAGGCTATGTGGATGTGTGACCACAGAGAGAGAACCAGCCAGAGATAGAGAGTCACCAGGAGCCATCAAGGGGGAAGGAGAATACAACAACAGAGAATTGAGAATAAGAAAGTGTCCCTCCCTGTCCTTCCTTCTCTTCCTTGAGAGGGGTCCCTATCCCCATCCCTGTTCCCTGGGAAGGGTCCCCAAGGCCACCATGGACTGAAGGCACGGCAGCAGCCTGTCTCATGGACCCCACTGGAGGGGGGCTGTGGGTCTTGGCATCCCACCTCCAGTCTGCTGACACCTAAGACAGAGAACCTCAGAGTGAACCTTTCATCCTGGCCAGATGTACTTTGACTTTGAGGTCAGCCCTAGGACTGGTAGATACAGGATTGTTGGTATTGTTGCTTTTTTGCTATCACTCTGTATCAATAAACTCACCTATTATCAACTGGCAGGTGTTGTGGTTGGTCTGAGAGTTGTGCTCGCATGGACCAAACGTATAGGGGCTGGATCCAAATCCAGTGCCCACACTATTATATCTAATTATTTTAAATAGTCAGTCCAACCCAACATTTTAAATACAAACCACATTTTTATTCCCTGGAACCTAAGTCTCCATAACAAACAACTCTTTAAAAATGATTTAATTATAGCTGTACCTGAAGACTTAAAGAAGGAGAGTTTCTGAATTAAACATCCAAAAGTTCTACTTATACAAATTCTCTTGAACGAGAGGAATCATAGCTTATCACCATCTTATTACATAGCTTATCACTGTTTTAACTTATTGTTTTTTTCTGAGAACTTCAGCATTAGAAATACTATTCTCAACCATATTGTAGGATCAGAGTTAAGCTCCTGTACGACGTTATACTGTGCATCTGATCTTATCTCCCTGAAGAATTTCATTTCAGGGTTCTGAGAGTCTACATCTGAGCATTCTAATGAGTATTCCTGTGCACAGCAGCAACAGAGGCATTCTTCAGATGGCATACATCAGACTAGAAGCATGAGACGTCATGTCTCACATTAATAGTAAGCATTGCTTTTCCCTTTTTGTTCATTACGGGGATGATTTACTGGAAAACAGCCTCTTTGATTCTTAAGAATTCATCTGCCAGAGCTGCTTGCTCCTCACTTGAAACTATAATTTCTTATTCACCCACACCACATGCAGACTTTGACTGGATTCCTTTAAGTAGTCTATATTAGGTTTCATGTTTAAGAATCAGGTTGTTGCTCATAGGTGTCTACTAGCAAACCTGTGGCCAGAGGCATGAGTTTGTGGTAAAAGTTGGACACCCCTCTTCTGGCTTACCTCCCTGCAGAGATATTACTCAACAAACCTTCTGCAACAGAAGTCACTGAGAGTTATGCCATATAGGAATTAAATTTTCTATTTCTGTCTCTAGTGTCCAGTATTTGATGTTTTAAAAAAAGGGGGGAAATCTGTATTCTCTTAGTAAATATGTGAACTAAACTTATTTTAATTTATAAAATTAAACGGTGCTTAACAGCTAGTCCAGACACATTTAGACAGATGAGCTACTCAGCTGAAGGCTGTTTACCCATTATAAGTCCCACTGAGCAATCACTCTTATTTCAGTTTAAGATTGCCATATTCTAAACCTGTTTAGTCAACTTCGTATAACATTATCACATTGGAAAGCCCTGAATGACAGCCTCCTTCGTCACCCCAGTGGTACAGTGCCTGCAATCTGGCTGCAAATGGCAATCCTGAAGATTCCCAGTTATGACAGCAGTTCCATCCCATTTTAACTATGCCACTGCTATTCTATATATGTGTACCACTTCAGGGAGATGACACCTTGTTCATTTAGCTCAGGTGCAAACATTACATTTTTACTGGTACAAGTGATCAGAAACTGGTCTATACCCATGACAGAACAAAAGTGCAGTACACCAAACCAGTCTACACCCAAAACAGAACAGAAGTGCAGCACACCTAGACTGGTTTAAAAATGGCAGAACCTGGCCTAAGATTTTCCTGCCTCCCCCCACCAAACGATGAATGTGTGTTCTGTTTACTACCAATCTAAACTATGCTGCTTATAGAAAATAGCATAACTTAGATTGATTCCACCCAAGGCTTTGTGGATGCCTGTACCTAGCTTTAGAAGATATGTTGGGGACAAGACATTACAAAAGGTAACATCTTTTGTAATTTGTGTCTGTCGAGTTTCCAGACCATCGCTCTTTTCAGAATGGGGGGGTGGGGAAAGGCAGCAGAGGGAGTTCAGTCTCAGGGTTTTTCAACCCCTCCCAAAGAGTGGGGTGGGTGTATTGAAGCCCACCTGACGTGGGAGGACTCCAATTCACCCACCCCACCCTTCAGCACCAGCTGGGGAGCCCCAAGAATGAGCTTTCTCCACCGCCTTTCCCCCCTCCCATTCTAAAAACAGTGAGCACTGGCAGAGAGCCTGACTAGTACTAGGGGGAACTGGCTGAAGACTCTCAGCCACAGCTAGATTCCCCTTCCCTGCTGGAACCAACAGTGAACTTCTGTTTGGTCTGGAGTAGTGTTATAACTCAGAATGCTTTGCAAAACTTGTTCTGAGTTACAAGTGGGGGCTGCACTTCTGTCTGCATCCTAAATGCTGCATGTGAAGCTGGGACAATTTAAAAGCTGGCAGGGCTGGGAACTGGGGCCAAGAAAGCTGTCCATGGGCAGCAGGAGAATTCTGCCTGGTCTGGGAAATGGTTTGGGGACCTTGCTCCTCTATGAGAAGGCTAGTGCTGGCAGAGAGAGTTTGCATTGGCCAAGAAGCAGTAACCATGACCCTAGTACTTTTGACTTTCCTGTTCCAGGCATAGAAGACAATGTGGCCTAGGAGTGATTAAAAACATACTAGTGGTTGCAATCATGGGTAACCAAAAAGATGAATCATGATGAATGATTATGTTTTTAAAGACAATTGTTCTTCTCTATAGTTGAAACTAAGTTATATTTAGCATCATTAACACATTTTTTCAGAAATAATTCATTTCCCCAGTACTGTACTGAAAACAGAAGTGATTTGCAGCAGTTTGTTCATTGCAGCTGTAATAAGAGTAATCACAATCAATAGTACTATGATCCTGGCTTTATTAGTAGTTTTTATAATAATCAACATTGTATTTGCATTTAATACCAGTAGTTTTGCTTCTTAAATGCCACTTTAGCAGCTAGACAATCCCTGAAAATGTAAAACAGTAGTAGGAAACGAAAACATACTCTAGTTTTCCCTGAGACAATCTAAATTATCTGCTCCTGTTACTGATTAAATCTCAGCAAGTGCTCTTTTAAAAATCAAGTGAATTTAACATTTGCCTAATTGTTTTATTAATGCTAAATTAAATGAGTTTCTTGAGATACTTATTAATTTATTAGCTAAAAGCAAAATCTCAGTTTGTTCCATATATTTTTAATAATTAATGTACTCGCACAGGAAAATTCAGCTCTGATGCATCTTCTGATTTTCTCATCAGGAAAATTCCTTTTATAGAACTTTTCCCATGGACTGATTGGGTAAAAGGTGATGAAGTGACTCATCCAAATCATATACAATGGAAACTGTTAAACTTGGATTTGTACCATGGGATCCTTGTGGTTCCTGTTTTTATTGCGTTTTGTTTGTTTGGGCGCTGCAGTAGCCAGATAAGAAACATTAATTTGTGAAGTTAAACAAGATATAGTATATGCATCATTCTTTTCCCCTTACTCTGCAATGCATTAATATATTAATATATGGCATTTATCAATTGAGGAGATATTATGCAGTTCACTAACTGAATCTTTATTTAGGATTTGTATTACTATTTACTGTTTGCCTGCCTTGGCACCTAAAAGCCAAAGCCATAGACTAAGTCTTTATGATGCAAGGTAATCATATAAGGCCAAGGAACCAGTTATATCCTCAAAACAGAGTCTCTAAGTGAGACCTGAAATGGCTATGTGTACAGGAGGAAATTTCACCCTTAATCATCTAAATGTCTTTAGGTTGCCAGAGAAATTGTTTTGTGCTGGAAGTGAAACAGTCCAAGTCTTACAAATGAGACCACATTACTTTTATCACTCTTGGGTGACTTTTATCACATGGTGACATACCAGTTGTTCCCTGGATTTACCAACCTGGATGGTATTTTCTGCTGGCTCCAGTCATATATTGGATTTTATCTGGACTTCCTGTCTGCACACTTCTGTTAAAATACCACTGTTGAATATATAGCTACAGTAGTGAAAGCTAAAACCTATCCAATGGACAGTGGTTAATTAAATGTATTTAAATTAACCACTCTTGTACCAGGATTAAAAGTTATGGCATCCCAGGCATCTGGTAATATTTTCTTAAATAAATATATAATTTTCAGTTTTCCAAGACTCCTTCTATTCCCCTTGGCTCACAAGTGAAAAAAAATACATAGAGAGGGAGTTTAACTCAAGGCAAGAGACACCCTTTTGGCTCCCTCATATTTACACCAACTTACAACCTTTCCAGATGTTATCACATTGTAACTCATATCTTCTGCTAACCAAGACCTGTCTATACACTACCTTGGAATGTGCCCTGTTAAGTCTCGCTTGGCATAACTCAGATCAGTGGGTGCCAGCAAAACAAATATGAAATGGAAACAATCCATCAAAAAGGAATAAATGAGTGAAATTAAATTATGGGTAAAATTTGCAAAAGAACACAAGTTAGGAGTCTAGTTCCAAATTTTACAAAGACTTAGGCAGTTAAAATCCTCAGTCCCACTGATTTTTCAACAAGACTAGCTCCTCCAAGTCATTTCTAAAAATAGAAATACATTTTACTCCACACCTTTCTTGACTGAATACATTATTTCATTGCATTAGTACTTAAAGTTTTACTGCCTAGGGACATTGGAAGGTAAAGTGTGGGAGCCTACGTAAGGGAAACTAATCAGAAAGCATCTAACAATCAAACCAATACCTTCAACACCTTTTGAACTAGACTTGTACACTTCAATAGGAACTGGATTGAACCCTTATCCTTTATTGTTTTGGGGGTCTTGTTTTCTGACAGCCTTGCGACATATAATAATACAATCACCTGTTCAATCTTTTAAGGAATACAGAGACAGAGAAAGGAGAAGTAAGCAAGATGAAATTTTGATCATGCAATGCCACTCTAGCAGAATACTAGTTGATTCTCCCCGCTCACCCCCAACAAGCTTATGTCCCTGAAACCCAATCCATCAGACTAAAATTCAAACACTTGTCAAAACGGATGGCTTTTACGTGCTTATATCTGGGAAACACTACAGCTATTGATTTTAAATTTAGTGCCTTGTCTTTTTTCCTGCCTGCCTAGGGATGTGCCAAGACTGGTGAAACTCACTAGCTTCAGTTTAGAAAGGAGTAAATTGAAGGAAAACGACAAATATTTTTTTCTCCTAAAGAACTACACCACTACTTATCTGTAAAACAGATTGCCTTTCCTACGTAAAAAAAAATCCAATGTTTACTCTTTAATGTAAATACTAAATTAGATTCCTCTAATTTTGAAACATTGTATACGGTTATTTATTATTATTCAATATAAAAAATACCCAAGAGAAAAAAAGTGTAATAATATTCCATGCCTGAAGTATCTGCAATATGTTTGTCAGAATTAAACTAACCCCCTAAACTTGATCAGAAATGTTAATATTATTTTAAGATCTCTCTTAATTTTGAGGTGACTGTTGGCTCTCTGGCCACATGCACATGAGCACGGACATTTGTTACCCCAGGAACAAGAAGCAGCAGCACACCTTGCGCCACTGCTACTTTTTTTCCAGAGAATCCATGTGCCATGCACCCTCTGACGTGTAGCAGGTTATCCTGGGTGGGGTAGAGAAGGCTGGGGCCAGCACTGGGGTGGATCCAGCAGCCTTATCTGAGGTCCTGGAAGGCCTCCTGCCGCTGCAGGGGTGGTGATCCTGGCACTCAGAGCCCAGCTGGCAGACAGAGCATGGATCTGACCAGGCAGGCTCCAGTTTTGGGCAGTGCACACTGCTCTGGGGGTTTTTTGTGTGTGCATTTTTTAACCCTGGGATTCTGTGGGTTCAAAAATTTCCCCTGTGCTGCTACTTTGCAGTGTGGGGAACAACTGAATATGCAGTGTGTGGCATCACAGATATGCCTCCAGCACCACATACCACACACCTGCATTCATCTGGACACGGCCTTTATGTTCATGGACAGAATGTTCAGGTTCCAGATGCTGTGGATAGCCGTCTGTAGTGCTTGGAGGTCTTTTGAGCAGATGCCTTTTTTTCAAGCTTCATCAGTTGTTTGACTCCTCCATGCCACCTTGCCAATTCTGGTCTTTTATTCTCAGATATCCTAACTAATAGACTACAGATGTCTCCTCCTGCCTCTGTGCTGGTAGGTTGAGAAAGATGAATTGATAGCTAGAAGATTAAGCTGCCTATCAATGTAGCAGGTAGGAGGATACATCCAGATCTCTTGCTTTTGCCCTTGGCAGATTCCAAAGTCTGCAGGGCCATGTGTTTTGATTACTGCTCAAGGATTAAGTGGTAGCGTCCCTTGTATATCTTTAGCTCTAGGAATCTGCTGCTATATGCCACTCAGTTCAGCAGCTTCTTTAGGCAAAACTTTTTTCCCTAAGAATTTAGAAATAGGATCAGAAAGGGTAATCCAAAGAACAACTAAATCAATGTTGGAAGTGAGTTCCATTGACTTAACTGAGATCTAGATGAAAAACTGTGGGATACTTACTAAAGAGAAGCACTATATAAACTTGAGGTAGTTTCATTCTTATGGTAACATTATTCCATCTACAAATGTTCCTAAGCTACTTATTCTGCTGTACTCATCCAACTTTCCTAGCTTACTTCCAACACTACCCTCCTGCCTTTACCTGAAAACTTGCAGTATAGCAGTTAATTCAAGGGTTAGTTTAAAATTAAACCATTCATCTCAGTTATAACCTAGAGATTGGTGAATCAGATTGTTCCATAATTATACTCATAACTCCCAGTTTAGTTTGCTTTACAGGCTGTCATATTGCTTGTGAAAAGGTCAGTAAGTGAAGGTAATAATGGCTGCTTTAATAAAATTCCACTTTTAAAATGGACTGAAATTCTTCTAAAGTGATAGAAGAGCTTGCAATCTTTTGGTGCCTTATCCATAACCATCTCAATACTTTTATAAGGGAAAAATGGATACCAAGTGAATTGTTAACCTTTCTTCCTGCCCTGAACACTAAAGAGAAGATTGGGATTTCCTGAAAGGTAAACTAAATTCACATCTCTACCTGGAAAACACATTAATGCTTTGAATAACATTGTGTATTTTATAAATAAGAAGTACTGCTGAATGGAGGACATATTTTGACTTTGTGCAAACTGAAGCAAAACTGGATTTTAAAAGTGGTCAGGTTTTTTTTTTTGTTTGTTTCTCTTTGGTTTTACACACGTGTGTAGATATAGATATAGATATAGATATAGATATAGATATAGATATAGATATAGAGAGAGAGGAAACATTATACTGGAAACTATAGTGAAAGTTGAAGTAAATTTACAGCACAAGTTAAACTCCTCTCCAAATTCAAACTTTTTACCTTGGGATATAGCTTTAATTTTCTTGAATGTTAAAAGTGAACATTTTTCAATCATTAGAATTATTTTTAAAATTATTAGGATAATGAGGTTTTTTACACATTTTAGCACCACCTAAAATTGCTATAATATTTTAAATTGTAAATAGAAAGTATAGCTACTATATACATTTAAACACATGCTATGTTTTTTTAAATAAATTTAAGTAGCTTAATAAAAATAAATTTAAATTGAATCACTCATTGTCATTGTTCTGTCTCTACCAGAACCTAATAGGTGAAAATACTCTTAAGAAATTAGCAAGATTGTCTACAGTAACAGACATATTGTGTATAATATTTTATGTGAGGAAAAAAAATATCCACAAGTACATAGATACAGTCTTATAAATGCTTTAGTGCAATAATTGTGGGTTAACCTGCATAGTAGTGTGTTAGTACCACAAATGTATAATATCCTATCATTCTTTTCCATTCTTATGGAGAAATATAGGAGAATGTCAGAACAGAATATGATACTAGAGGAGAAGTGTAGAGCTCCAGGCTGTTGAGATGATGAGTCTTTTTGCAACAAAGCATGAGCCCTCTCTAGGTTTTAAGTGTTTTCCCCAGCAATGTTTCTACTGGAAACTGAAATTGTTTCCACAGAAAATAGAGTTCTACATAAAAGTATTGTCACCTAAACTACATGAGCTAATTAAGATGAACCTGTAGTCTAGCTCAGCGGTGGGCAATTATTTCAGGTGGAAGGCCACTTACTGAGCTTTGGCAAGCCCTTGAGGGCCATGTGGGTAGCCCCGCCCCTTGACAGGTGTGTGATGGCCAGAACCAAAGAAATTAATATGCAATAAATATGTGCTTCTTAGAGGCATTTGGAACTTGTCTAATATGAAGCTTGTATTTTTGTAACCCGCAAATGTAACTTGTAACTGTTTGTGGAACTGAATAGGCCTCAAAAACAAAGCTATAGCTGTGAAATTAGCTGACCTAATAGTTCTTTCTTGCTCAGAATTTAGCCTTGATGATGATAAAAACTGGATTCAACTGCCTAGCTTATCCAGTACATTTCAAGAAAGGACATCTCATAAAAGCATAGTCAGAGAGTTTTGAAGGGGCTGGATTTAGGTGGGGTAATGTTAATTTCAAACCTGAAGATGTTGTGTTGCAATTTGCTTATTGGATAAACCCAAGCTTGGGCAGTAACTTATAATAATTTCTAACACATTTTAACCCCATAGGATAACAGCTATAAAGCAATATTATGAATGGCTATATAACTAAAAATTAGCATAATTAGAATATAAAAGAACACACACGTCAGGAAGGATGGAACAGAAGGGTCATTGCTGTCCCATACCCCACGGATCTCTCTTGCTCCCTGTGAGAGTGAGAACCAGATCCTGACTGAGGGGCTTCCACCGGTTCTCCTTTGAGCAGCCCAGTTCAGAGACGTCTGACTTTGCTGATTCAACTTGACATGTGTCTTCTAACCGAGGGACTATCGATAAGTTACTAACCAAGTGGGAACTCTTGGTTAATTTCTTTATCTGTTTATTATCACTGTCAATTTCAATCTGTATTGTTATGTTGTCTGTTTATTAGCTTAACCTTTTTATTAATCATTACATATGCAAACTATATCTTTTGTTGTCATAAGTAAAATTCATTCCTTTTTGTAAGTGAACTTGTCACTTCTTTCCTTTCCAACATCACCTTCTCGATCACGAACCAAAAAGCCCAGTGGCTAATAAAGTTGCAGTGCTCAGTCAGTCTGCAACTAAACTGATATACTTACAGTGCCCAGCTGGCCTGTGACACAGGTGCCCCACACCTAGGTCACCATCTTGGGACCAGAAGTCCTGCCCCCTAACCCCTGACCTTTGCCACCAGAAGTCCCTTTGCCACTCAGAATTATTCCTTTCAGTAAAACCAGAAAAATACCAAATTATATTCTAAAAATCAAATGTACTATAACATTCATTAATTTCATTTCAAAAAATATTTTTGTTCTGATTTATATGTGTTTTTGTAGTGTACATAGAGGTAATAGTACAATAGCTTAAAATGAAGTCTTCCCTTGTATATTATGGGAGGGCGTGGGTGGGAGGGTCTGGGTATAAATTTGTGGATATGTGGGTTGTGTGGGAGGGTGTGTGTTGGGAGGGATAGGATACAGCTGGGCCTGAACAGGTTACAGGGGTGGGCAAA
>NW_017729032.1:239692793-239696658 GCF_001723915.1 Gavialis gangeticus
GAGTGTGTGGGGGGAGGATTGTAGCTTGCATGGAGGGGGAGGGTTTGTCCACTGCCTGTGCCCCCTCATGGCAGGCAGAGCCCCTGCCAGTGCTCCTGCAAGCGTGGGCCCCATGCTCCTGCTCACTGCCACTTGCCCCTTGTCTGCCACTGCTGCCCTTCTCCTGCCACTTCCCCGCCCCCACGCTTGCTGCTCTAGCACCATGTCCCAGCTGCTTCTGCAGTACCAGCGCTGCAGCTGAGAACCATGTGGTGCTGGAGCAGCTGGCTTGTGGGCGGGCAGGGACAGAGTAGGGAAATGGCTGCATAAGGTGGGGGGAACGCACAGTGAGCAGGTATGCAGAGTGCAGCGACAGCTAGGGGGGGAGTGTGGGGCCCGTCAGTTAGGGGTGTAATTTCTCAGTCATTCATAGCTATGTCCAAAGAAACCTAGTTTAGATCCTGCTCTCCTGGAAAAAAAACTTTCCTTCAGGTTTCTTACATAGAACTACCTAACATCCCAACCCTCAAACTCCCAAATCTAGCATCCCTAATCCTGACAAAAATTTCAAAAGAGATAGCAAGACTTCTGGCCCAACAGCTGCATTGGCAGTAGCTTTTGACTGAGTAACCAAAAACTTCTGCTATTTTGTCATTGGTTATGAAAGCGTTAATGATGGATTCCACTCCTCTTTCCTGCCCCAGACAGAAGGAGCAGTCATTTTGTGGTACAGCTTATCCATGTAAAAGCCAGATTTAGGCCACAACTCTAAAAATATTTTTTTCCTGTATTTTTGCCTTTCCAAAACAAGGTGCCTGCCTGATTTGAAGAAGCGTGATATGCAAGAAAATATGACAAGCCATACACTGTTAGTGCCAGTACAGTACAATAGCTGCACTACTTGGAAATTGTTTATCCAGGCTCCTTAAGCTACAGGTCATATTAAAATTAGACCACAGAAATCCCTGTTAACATCTGTGATAGGACTGGATTACACTAGGAAGCAATTAAAACTAACTAACTAACTAACCCTAAAAGGGCATCTTATGGTAATGTGTGTGCACCTGGCTGTTTCAGAAGAACACAATTTACAAAACACCAGGTAACATAAGTATATAATCACTGGCCCTGGAAAAGAGAATTCAGACCTAAGTAATTGACTTTTTTCACTGCTTTCCATTTTCTAGTATACAGATTTTAGGCTAAGTGAATAGTTAACCTCCCCTCCCCCCATAATATCTGTTATCCAACAAAGATAGCTGCCACACAATATAACATAACATAATCCAGATGCACTGGATTTATGTAGAAAATTTAATATACACATATTGCAAAAATAATAATGTGTTGATTTACTTGATGAAAACCAGAAATTTGCTATGTATCATATTCAACAACTGTCTTTCAACCAGTATACTATCAATTTGTATATTCACCTGTATACCAAAGGCAGCTAGATATGCTTTTTAGCTATTAATGAGACTTTTGTGAGCCATACCTTATATTCAATAGGTCAGGCTGGTTAGTATCAAGAGATTTACTAAATTATGGATATTATATGTTGTCAGAAACAAGCTTTATTACACACACCACAGAAGTGGAATGGAAAATTTCAGAAGCTTAGAACTCCAATAAATCTGAATAGATTTTCATGACAGTAAGAGTCATCTTCCTGAGCCAGGATTGTCATCTTGCCAAATGCCAGAGGCCTGATGGACACCATGGAAAATATACTGAAAAAGGTTAGGTGACCAGATTATGCTGCACTCTTTCTTCTCTTGAAAAAAAGAGAACCTTTCCTCTAGACTTCTTTGCTAATGTAAATGGAAGCCTGGGTTGTACTTTAAATGATATTGATTTGGGAGGATATGCTTGCACTAAAAGAGGATTTTCCTTGAGAATGATTTAGGCTAAGGCTCTCCTTCGTCCAGGAGTAAGTTGAGTGAAAGTTTGCTTTTAATTAATTAGAGTAAAACTAGTGAAGAGAGAGGTTAAATCCCTGTAAAAGCAATTTGGCAAAAGGGCTTGTGGTTATAGCTCTGAGAAAAGAAAAGGGAAAAGTTATTTATTTTCCCAGTTAAGTTTTGGAAGTTAATATCTTGGCACAGCTCTTCTTTAAATTTTAAAAGATCAATAATGCACATTTATAAATCAGTTTATAGCCTACCAATGGAGACACTTTGCTTGTCTTAAAGCTGTGCTGTAGTAAAATGATTCTCAGACTGATTTTTGCTTGGTTTTGTCTTGCTGTACTTGTATTTTGAAAATGTCATGGAATCCTGTTAAAGGTTGGTAAAGATAAGGACTGTCAGAAAATTCAGTAATATGGTAAAAATGACTTAGTCCCAGTTATACAAGCAAGGGTCATTTGCTATAATGCAATCATTAGACATGGTTAAAATGCATATGCAGATACTCCCTTAAATTTAATAGTATTGATAAATCACATCATATAGAATATTTTCTAAAGACCAAATCTGAAAGGGGAAGCTTTCAAAGAAATTAGGAGGTTATCTGGAATGAAAACAACTTCCATAAAAATCCCAGCTTCATCATATGAAACACTGTTAGCCTTGCTAAATTCTCTTTGGGCTAGTCCACACATGCAGGCACATGTGCTTGCAGCAGCTCAAATAGCAGTGACACAAATTTGTGCTGGAGATTTGTGCCTCAGGACATATGCCTAAACATACATTTTAGTGTAAGGCAAATTGTGCCAATTGGGGCAAACTGACCCTGCCCATCTCCTCCTGCATCTACAACATGGGGGGAGCTAGAGGCTGGCCCCAGCCGGCTCCAGCAGTATAAAAATTTGAGGCGCATGGCTGTGCGCCTGCCAGACCCAGACAGGGACCGCATGGCCACCTGGGCCGTGGTATAGGCACTGTGGCTGAGCCACCTGCACCTCTGTGCCAGCAGCCAGCGGGCCGTGGGTGCACAATTGGACTTTGGGCACCACTGCTGTCATGTCTTTTGGTGTCCGTTCTCTGCCATAGGGACAGCTATAACCCAGAAGATGCGCTTCTTGTGGTGGCCCGCTTCAAGCTGTCAACTTGTAAAAGAAAGCCCCCTTTGTACATTTCCCTTCTGGACATGGATATAAAAGGCCTTTCTTGCCTTCACCCCCATCCCCCATTTTGCACATTTCTTTTCCTTCTCAGTATTGGCAGAGACCTAACACACTCATTGCATGGGTGTGACAAGGCTCAGAGCAAGCCAGAAAGCTGAAGTGGCTTTCTGTAAGAGAAACCTAGAAACTACATCTACATATCAATTAAGCTCAGTGTCACTAAAGAAAACAAAAGAACTAAAATATC
Organism: Gavialis gangeticus; assembly: GCF_001723915.1. Taxonomy (NCBI): domain Eukaryota; kingdom Metazoa; phylum Chordata; order Crocodylia; family Gavialidae; genus Gavialis; species Gavialis gangeticus. The sequence goes on from NW_017729032.1 coordinate 239,696,090, forward strand.
CATTGCAAACACTGTAAATATATCCTGGTACTAACTCACTTACTGTCCCCAGTAGCCTTTGATCCTCACTACCTCACATTGCATTTTTATATATTTCTTACAGTGCATTTTTATATTTCATCTCTCTCATCTTTACCATGGCATTTTGTATTTTATATTTTATACTTTTAAACTCTTAAGGAATGTACTCCCTGTAGAATGACATTACACCTTGGACCATTGTTAAAACTGCATTGAAATTCTAATTGAAAAGTGATAAAATCTGTTATTTTGGGTGGTCCCTTGTGTGAATGCGAGTGAATGATGATCATCAGTAGACAATAGCCTAGCCAAAGGAACTCCATTTTGAGCTAATCAAGCTAAAGAACTGATTCCTGGAACTTGAGCACGCACCCTATGGAATATTCCTGTAACCCATGACAATACAGCCATTAGGTCAATAAGTCAAGGATGGACCCATGAAACTTCAGGTATCATCAGGCAGAGACCCCTGTGACTAACAGCTGTCAGGTACTACTCAAGATCCATGTGGGACAGCAACCTCCAGATTGGGTAGCCAAGATGATGCT
>NW_017729032.1:239701658-239719724 GCF_001723915.1 Gavialis gangeticus
GAACTGGGCCCTGGAACTGAGCACCTATCCTATTGGCTATTCCTGTAACCCTAAACAATACCAATGTTAATTAATCAAAATCACAAACTGACTCCCGAAACTGCACTACCAGCGTGCAAGACCCCTGTGACTAACAGCTGTCAGGTACTACTCAGGACCTACTTGGGACAGCCACCTCCAGATTGGGTAGCCAAGACGATGCTGGTGGATCACATAAGTCTGCCAGAAAGGGATAAAAGACAGTGAAGCCTGACCCTCAGTGGCACCCTGTCATCCAGCACCTGACCTACCGAGACAGAAGGGCAAGCAGGCAACTCACTTCTGCAAAAGACATCACCTTGAAGGAAGCTGACCATCAACAGCAGACTCCAGGGCCTTGGATAGGTAGATATACTGACACCAGTGCTCTCACAATCACTACAGCCATTACTATACACTATAATATATGGGTTTGAATGACATGGGTTTGAATGAGCAAGTGTGTGTGTGAGTGTGTGTGTCTGTGTGTGTGTGTGTGTGTGTGTGTGTGTTAAGGTGACCAGTACCCCTCATAACTCAAAGTTTGCATTCATGATTTTATTAGTAACTTCACATCCCATCCAATAAACTAGAATTGATTATGCTCCCATGAGTTGATTCTTCGTAGTCAACAAACTCATGTCCTCCTGGTCCCAAATGGTCAGGAGGTCATCACCTCATCTGTCCTCCAGCTGGGCCCCCAGTCCTGGCCCTCAACAGGCCCATCTGCCCAGGTCCTGCCACTTGCCTTACTAGCAAAGATCCTGGTGTTCTTTGTTTAAAATTTTCTAATTCTCTGATAAAAACTGAAAATTATCTCATTAAAATACTCAAAATCCATTTTCTTCTGCAATTAAAATGAAGCACCACTATATAGAGCTCAGTTGGGCAATGTTTAATTGATATATTTATAATTTGTAGAGCAGTTTGGAAGCCTACCAGTACTTCTATCATCCTAATAAAATGGGTTCTAAATATTCATACAGTTTGGCATTTCCTTTTGGTCTTTTTTTGTCACAGAAATCGAGCTGCCCTTGCCCCCTTTGCTCATCAGGATGTTGGATGCTGAGTAGCATTGATATGCTGGTTTCCTGCCCTTGCCTTTGCCCCTGACTCCCAACCCACATCCCTGCCCGTGCCCCTCACTCCTGACCAGCAGTCCCTGTCTTCCTCAAACTAGCTCCTGCCAGGAAGCAGCTCCGTCCAAGTACCAGGACATGAGTCCAGCTTCAGCTGCCCCATCTTCTGCTTTGTGGCTTTAAGTAGTTCCAGCCCTTCTTGTTCTGCTCCCTGAGCCTCTGCCCAGGCCCCAGAAATCCCCATGCTGTTCCTGGGAAGCCCTTGACTGGGGCTTATGGACTGGGCTAGACAAGCCCCTTTACTTCCCCTGCACAGGCTGCTCTAAGCCCAGCTCTGGTGGTTTCTCCTACCCAGAGGTCTTCCATATCCCTGACTGCCATTTCTGTCTCTCTCTCTTACACACACCCCTGCTTCCACCTCCACCCTTACCCCAGCTCATCACACCGCCCAAATGGTTCCTGGGACCAGGAGCACCCCCACCCCCAAGCTGGGGCCACATGCCCCAGCACTGGTGTGGGCATGGGGCAGAGCTGCAGTGTGGCAGTTGTCCCTGAAGCTGTGGCTTCCACCAGCAGGTCTTGTCATGTCCTGTCTGGCAGCTGGGCAAACAGGGTATGAGATTTGTGGGTGATGTGCAGCTTATGGGGGTGAAGCTTGTGGGGCTGATGTCAGGCTTGTGCAGGGGGTTGGAGTGGTGTGGGATTTGTTAGTGTGGGGTTTATGGGTGGACTGTGAGGGAGTTTTTGGGTGTGGGAGAATGTGTGAGGATGGGAAGAGACTGTGTGAGGGACAGGAGACCATGGTGCACATCCCCCACACCTGCATCAGCAGCAGCAGCAGTAGCAGCCATCAGAGCAGTCATGCACACTCCTGGCATGGTGTGGACCTAGCTAGCTAAAGTGTGCCCTCAGGAAGAACTGGGCCACCTCTTGCTGTCACCCAGAGCCCTGGCACCGCACACAGAAGCCGCATGCCCTCAGGTCAGGCCAGGTTCTGCCTCCATGTGCCCAGCATGCCATTGGGCTAAGCCAGCTCCATGCAGCAGGACCCAACCCAGCCCAAGGGTGTGCAGCTTCTGTCTGCAGTGCTGGAACCCCAAGTGGCAACAAGAGCTGGCCTGGTTCTGCCTGAGGGTGTGCAGGCTGAGCCCCCTAACTCCACCATCCTCCACACCCACACATACAGTCCCTCCTATGTCCATAGGTCTCCTGCTTCCATGTCCCTACTTACCTGGGATAGGCCCTGGTCCAATCCACTGCTGTATGCCTGCCCTGCTCCTACTTACCTAGCACACTCAGTGTCCTGGTGCACAGGCAGTATACTGGGGTAGCAGAGGCATGGGGAAGCCATAGTGACACTCTGGCTGGGTGCCAAACCATCTTCTTGGAGGACCAGCCTGTGGTTGTCTTTTTCTAGCTTTTTTTTTGTTTTGTTTTTGATACCAGCATATCAAATTTAGAGCCTGCACTGCATTTTTTCATTCTTAGCATGCCTCTTGCAGCATCTTAAACTGCTTTGAGGAACCATGACAGGTACATGCTCACTCATTTGGATGTGGCCATTGTGTCCATCCAGCAGCAGAAAGGTGGTTTAAAACTGCTCTAAAATGTTTGAAACCCTAGCTATTACCAGGATTAGCTATGAGAAGAGAAAATGTCAGAAAGCCACCTTTGCAGCCCAATCCTATCAAGTGCAATGAGCACTACTCTCTGTGTACATGATGGTTAAGCCTCATCAGTGGGTCACGATTTCACTTAAATTCTGATGTGATTGAAGTCAATAGGAGTTTTGCCTTTGATTTAAACGGAGCCAAGATTTTATAGTAAGAACATTAGGTAATGTTGACTTATCATCTTACTTTCCAAGAACCTGAATTAAGTACAGTGGAGAGACTGAGATAAACTCTAAACTTTCTATGCAGCCAAGATTGTGTTTTCTCTCATCTGACCTACAATGCTAAGAAACAAATAAAGAATTTTAAATACATAACTTATAACTTAAATTTTTGTATATGTGCACCTCGGGTGGATGACTTGGTTTTTCTTAAAGATTATTTTGGCTTTGAAAAAATGAACCAGTATTTTGATTAAGTCATAGAAATATTGGTCCATAATTTCAACATCTGTGGCTTCCCTCCTACAAATGCTGTTTAAAACTTGTTTTTGTTTGTTTTGCTTAAAACCTGCTGCATGTGCAAATATTTTTTAAATGTTTGTGCTAGCCTGAACTTGTCGTTCCATAATCCCAAAGGTCACTGTTATTAAAATATGGTTACTATGAGCAGAGTTGTATTTCAATTATTTTAGGGACATTGACTCTGGCAGGTAATCCTGTTCCCAAAATGGGCACTCAGGGCATCTATACACATGACAGAGCTCTGCTCTGATGCATGCTAATTAGCAAACATCGAAACAGACTCAATGAATTGAGTTGGCTGAGAGTCTGCTGGAGCAGGCTAATTAGCACACTTCAGCAGCCTTTGCATCACATATATTCAATGTTCCCTCATTTCAAAATGGTGGCAGGGGTACTTTAACTAAAGCTTGTCAAATGAGCTTTAGTTAAAGCACCCCTGGAGCCATTTTGAAGCTGAATGGATGTTGAATACATGTGATGCTATGGGAATTTTCATTAGAGCAGCTCTCAGAGCCGCTCTAATTAAAAGCGCCCCTCTCCACCCCAGAGCACATGTATAAACACCCATAGACACCTGATAGAGTAAGAAAATCACACACATACAATAATCAGGTAACTCAGAATTAATTTCTAGCTGCCCACTCCCTCTCTCCCCTCTTTCTCTCTCTGCCCCTCCCCCTTTTTCCCTTCTCCCATTTTTTCTTCCAACTTTTCTCCTCTCTCTCTCTTCTCCTCTCCCTTTCCCCACTCTCTATCTCTGATCCACCCCTTTTCCATCCCTTCTCTCTCCCTTCCCCCGCTTCTCCCACCTACTTGCTTTTTTACTTTTCTTTCTTATTTTTACTGTGTTTGTCTTAGAGCATACATTTTCATAGTAAAACTGTTTAAAACATGCAGCTACTGCATATTAAAATTTTTGGCTAATGCTACCAGATGGAGGAATATTTTAAAGGTTGTCTAAGAAACATCTCCTATAATTTTTTTGCTGCCATAAAATTTACATTGTAAACTGAATAATAATAAATCTTTCTACTTCAAAGAAAAATAACTACTTGAAAAAGAAAAAATACTTAAAAAAGAAAAAAAATCTTGGGAGTTATGTCCTACAGAAAATGGATATTATCATACAGTGCCACATAGTTTATATGCAACACTCAGTAAAAGTGTTTGAAAAATCTTGGGCTTAAGTTTATTTTTATATGAAAAAACATATTACAATGCACCCCATCACTCCTCAAATTGGTCCAGAAATATAATCTACATTATGTACAACAGTGTATATATCTTTTATGCATGATGCTATGCTGCAGCTCTGTGAAAGTGCAAGGGTTCAATCACATGACCTATCTTGCAGAACTAGGTTGTCAAAATGTAGACATTTTCCCCAAATTTTCCTTTCTGTGTGTCCCAATACAATGGGTTCTTATCACTCCAGAGTCTTGTGGGTGTGACTTCAGTATCAGTATCAAACAAATACAATGGTTCCATATATTTTTAAATTTCCTCTACTTAATTAATTCAGAAAGCAAATATAACTATATAAATTTACATAAGCATTTATGAGTAATAAACCTTGCTAATATGGAAATTTTATTAGCATAGCAAAAGGCAGAATTTGAATTCCATGGAGAACAAGATTAGAGAGATTTATATTCAGGTTGAAAGTAAACAACTTAGTTTGATTTTTATCTATTTCATCTGGAAAGATATTTCTCTTCCTAAACTCCATGAAAATTAACTACGCTAACACTTAACAATGCCAGAGAGCTTGCCAATGTTTTATGAAAGTCCTGTTTCCAGGCCCTGTTCAACATCAGGATAATACTATGACTCTGATAATCCTGGTAGTTTCATAGTTTGTGTATGGCTTTACAACCAGTAGCTGATGTTCATTATTTCAAGGCTACTTCACCTCCAACAATGGCTTTAATCCATCTAGAACTAGATTTACCACTTGACTTTCATGAATGAAAGCCAGCAGTCCATGACATGAATTAAAAGAAGAATAGGCAACTTGATCAGAGTTGCTCTAGAAGAATTCTGTTAGAGGAATAAGGAGGTGCCACACATCCCTAGACCTCACCCAGCCCCTCCCCCAATTTATAAAACAGGAAGTAAATATGGCAAGGATACCTCACCTGAGAATTTTGTCACAAACATCTCCACAGCAAACCTAACTAAAGGTTTCTTTTACCAGCAGAGATAAAAGACAGAAAAAGTGAGACCTAGTCCACACCAGGGGTGAGCATGAGAGCTATTCTAGCTCTAGGAATTCCTGCAGCTTCTAAAATGCCAAAGAGGTAGGTCTCAGGATACAGTGTTAGTCAAAAGGACAGGTACATTTTAGAAAACTGCAGAATAAAAAAGAAAGGGTTTTGGAAGTGTTATAATTCCACAATTCCTTGAATTTTCTTTGACTGCTTTTGAAATGCTGGCTTGCCATGTATTTGATCAGTCCAACACCTCTGCCCCATGATAGGGCATAAGCTGGGCATACTGGGTCAGTATGTACAATTTCTTTCCAAAGATGGTGATTGGGAGGAGGAGGATAAAAAGAAAATAGGACTTTACTTGGGTACACATTAATTGTAAAAGCAGTACTTATTTTATGTTTCTCTTTATTCATAATTCATCTTATTTGTCTTGTCCTATTTTGTATTTTTGCCTAGTCAATAACTTTTTATAAGTTGCTTAAACAGCCAGTACTCTTCTAAGCTGTTTCTAGGACCTCCATTTCAAAAGTATTTACTAATCTTCAGCCAGGAGATGGTGGCTTGAAGAAAAACAACCAACCGCTTGTGAGACTTATATTTAAAAAATACAAGGATTGACGATGCTGGCATAGGTTTAATGTACCATTTAGATTCATTAGAGGTCATTGTTCAAAGACTGGATATTGTTGGTTGGATAATTCAAAGAAAAAAGCATTTGTTTCCAGAAAATATTTTGGATTTCAAAAAGTTTAGGTTTTCAAGTAAAGAGTCTGAACACTTGGATATTTATCACAAGCCCACACACCTTTGGGGTTAATTTCTCATTTTCACCCAACAATTTGAAGTGTTACTAGATTACCATTCTCCTGGCTCCTTGCTGTTTATGACTGGTCCCTTACCATATATATGGCAAATCCTCTTAATCTTTTGTTCATTCAGACCCCTCCTACTGCATGAGAAGCTGCAGCCTAAAAGCCCACAACTAAAAGTATTTATAAGCTGTCATCACATTCCCCATGTGTCTTCTTTTGTCTATACTTCATACATATGGCTTTCTTATTCTCTTCTCAGTGTTTTACCTTTTAAACTTTCCATCATTTGCAACAGGTGTTTCACAGCAAATGCAAAAGATAAAAATGGTCTGAAATATGTCTAATGAACCACAGGAAATGGAAGCAGCAAAGCACTAATGAAATTAGCACATACCCCATATAAGTTAATAGCGAAAGGGAGAGAAAAAAGGTTGACAATGAGATATACATACAGTGCATGGTCATGAATTATATTTGAAAGCCATGAGGAAATGGTAGTAATTAAGGGGCCTCCACTCTTCATTGCATTCCCTGGCTCCATGTCAAAATGATAAGTGCATAATAAACTAAGCTTGTGGTTTGATTCACCATGAAAGGACTTTGTTGAGTTCAACATATGTAAGTCATTTAAGCAGCAAGCAGATCACAACCTGGATGGAAATTAAGTATAATAAAACATGAGGCTTCATGGTCCTAACAGCCTTCTATTTCTCTGAGCTCACCAGCATGTCAGCATAGCTTCTGTCTGGAGCTCTGCATGTGCAGTCAGCTCTATAAGATCACAGATTGGTCAATGCAGGCTCTGCCCAGAGATCTTTCTTGCACACAGCTCCTCCAAAGCTCAGGGGTGAGCACTGCTGCTGTTTGGTCTTCTCTGCCCTCATTCACACAGCCCTCATCCCTCCACCTCCAATTTCAATATCATGGAAAAAGAGGGGACAAGCAGCTTGCAGCAATGTTCAGCCTCTGCATTCATGCAGCTCTAGAACACAGGAGCTGAGCACTGCTTGTCCCCTTTTCACTTGGGGTGGGGAAGTGAAGGGAGGGGTAGAGTGAATGGCAGCATTGCTCACCACCTAGGGTCCAGATCTGCATGCAAGTTGAAGCTCTGGCCAGGTCCAACACCAACCAGACATGTGGAGCTCCCAGCAGGAGATGTGCTGATATGCCACTAAGTTCATAAAGCTTCCAGGATCATAACAAGGTATTGTAGCCGCATCCCATTTTTAAGTGTAGCACATGCACAGTAAGCTCCTATTCCCATGAATATGTGGTGCATAGCCAAGTGAAGTAGCCATCACTGATTCTGGATTCACCCATGGGTTTGAATAATATATCCTAGGTATTGACCATCAGTCCCTTTCCATCTCTGTTGGTCTTCTTCTTGTGTCTCGACACCACATTTGACCATTTTGCAGCTTGTGCTTGTTTATTGTACTTTTCAAGGTCTTTTATTGTACATGTGCTTTGCTCAACCACCTCATTCACAGGTGTTTGAGCAAATGGTATAGCCCCACTTTTTGGAATGTCCAACTCCAATATGCAGGCAGTTGAGACATCATGACCTTTGCCATGGTTTGTCAGCCCCTAGTGGTAAGGACTCTGCTGCTAGAGTATATTTTTCCACCGTCAAGTATTTTCTTCAGCCTCTTGTTCCACATCTGTAGTTTTGTCTCTTTGGGTATGGCATCAAAAGGTTGAGTACTTTTGAGGAAGCTCCCACTTGACTTCAGACACTTGTCTTGATCATTGTATCCTGCTGGCTGCTGCTCTTCTAGTGTCAGGCAGAGCAATGCCAGCCAGCAGGTACACACTGTTTAGGCTGGTAGACTTCAGATGTCCTCTGATGCCTCAGCAGCTATAATTCAGAACGGGGTCAAGATGCCTATCATGTATGGATCTCTCCCATACAGAGCATGCATACTCATCAGAGAAGCTGACAGATAGCAGAGGTTCAGGTGGTAGAGAGGCTAGCTCCCCATTTCAAGTTAGTGAGCTTACATAGAATGCTGTTATAAGTGTTCATCTTTGCTTTCAAAGTTGTGTGGGTATGTGATATCTTGTTCTTTGAAAGCTTTTGGGGAGAAAAAAAGCCTTCTTCAAGCATAGGGAGAGTCTTCTCGTCTTTTCTCTATGGTTGAACAGAAGCTTAATTCAATATGCAAAATGCAGGTCTGTGAAAATTCAAATGTATCCCAGGGAAGATCAGAGAGGATAGGAGCTAATGTGTGTGAGACAGGTAGGTAACGGGGAAAAACAAAAGAGGGGAGTGCCGACAGGTGATACAGTGTAGCTGATGAAATGTAGAGGTTATCTGTGGTTACTATTGGATGGCAGACAGTCTATAATGTGCCCATGTCTATATTTAATCCATATTTTTTGTATCCAGCTGATTTATGAAGTTGATAGGCTTATCTATGAAAGGTGTTTTGTAAATTTCCTTTGAGGATTAGAACTGAGAGATTGGAGAGAAAGTGGTTGTTTTGTAACAAATGTGCACCATGGGTAATTGGGTATTTTTGTCTTTGATAGATTTTCAGTGTGTGTTCATTCTGGTATGCAGTTGTTGTTTGATTTGTCTTATATAGTTTTCATCAGGACATTTGGTGCACTGGATGAGATATATTACATTTCTGGAGGTGCAGGTGTAAGATCCGGGAATGGTGATAGTTCTATTATGGGGTGTAGTTATTGTGGGAGTGGTGAAGAAGTGTTGGCAGGTTTTACATTTTTTGTCCCAGCATGGTCTAGATCCATTTGGTGTGCTTTGGACCAGAGAAAATTTACTTCTGGTGATGAGGTTGGTGCGGTCCGAGAACGTTTAAAAGCCAGGATGGGTGGTTCTGGAAAGATCTGTTTAAGAACTGGGTCTTCTTTTAGTATAGGTCACAATTGTTTGAGGATTTTCCATATAGGTTCCAGGGATTACTAATGGTATGTAATTCATGGGGATTTTCTTTTTGTACTGCAGCAATTCTTCACATGGTATCCAAATGGCTCTTTCAAAAGTGCTATCTATCTCTCTAGAGCAGCATTTCTCAACCTATGTTCACAACCCAAATGTGGGTCACAGGAATATATGAAAAGCTCACGAACACACTTTAAAAATGGATCAACAAATTTAAAAAATGGATTCTCCTTTAAACGAGAAAAACATGGAATACCATGCATTTCCCTTTGCAGGCTAACAGAGTTCCAGCCTGCAAGGGATTGCTTGGGGTCTCCCAAGTCCCATACAGCCACTGTTTGCCCACACACTGCGGGCCTGGGGCCTAGGGGTAGGGGGCAGCAGGTCAGGAATGAGGAACACTGGGTTCAGACTGACCTTCAATGTTTACAAAAGTGTCCTGGTACAATAAAGGTTGAGGACCACTGCTCTAGAGGAGTGTCCTTGTTGACTGAAACCCTTTTGAGATTTGTGAGGTGATGATCATCAGTGTTCTCCCCAGTGAAAATTGAATGGGATCAGAGGTCTTGGCTGTATATTACAGCTTTCTTGGTGTGTTTTGGGTGATTGCTGGTTCCATGCAGATATGCATTTTGGCCTGTGGGTTGTTTTGCATATGGAGGTTTGTATCTTGTCATTCTGGATATTGACCATAGTGTCTAAAAAGGAAATGTTGGTGCTGGAATATTCCAGAGATAGTTTGATGAGGGGTGACGGTTATTAAACGTGTGATGGAAATTAATCAGAGATTCCAGGTCTCTGGTCCAAAATGATGATGTCACCTATAGATCTTAGGCATAGAGTGAGTTTGATGGTGCAGTTCTTGCAGAAATTCTTCTTCCCAGTGGCCCATAAAAATGTTGGCATATTGTGCGGCTATTTTGGTGCCCATAACTGTACCCGTGGTTTGGAGGAAGTGTTAGCTATGGAGAGTGAAGTTGTTGTGCACGAGGATTAAGTGTATACTTTTAGCAATATCTTTAGGTCTGTACTCTGACTTGTAATCTTGCTCTTGTAGATATGCAAGGTAGGCTTGGGTGTCATCTTGGTGTGGGATCTTGGTATATAAACTGGTAACATCCAAAATGGCTAAGAGGTGTTGCTTGGAAGTTGGTCTATGTTTTTATGTTTTCTTTTGTCTTCATGATGTGTTCTTTGTATGAGAGACTTCAATCAAAGGTGACTCCAAGGTAAAGTGGATTTGGAAAGTGGGATAGTAGGTTCCCAGATGATGTATCGATGAGCTGGCTGTTGGCATCCTGATTGTTTAGATGGAAGTCTGTATGGTGCTATGAATAACTTTCAGACAGAGCAGGCCTTGGCATGTTTGGTCAAGCACCCTGAGCCAACCACTTTTACTTTCACTGCTGGTTCTGGCTAAGGACCCACTGTTCAGGGTCCTCACCTCTGCTACAACTGACTTAGTCTATAGCACAACAAGACCACCCTGGATTTGTAAGAAATTCAAAAGAAACAAACAAAGTTCAACAAATAAACTGCCACTTAGCATTTCGCTGGCTCCAAGTCTCTGGTTTGCTAAGCTTTTCTCAGGCTTCATTCCTGTCCCTGCCTCTTATCTTTCAGAGGCTTTGAAGAGGGTTCAGTGCAAATGAAACAAACAAAGAAACAAAAGAGAAGCCTTGCTCACAGCACTTCCTGGCAATTGATTCATCTCAACTGCTCTCAGGTTCAGGGCAGCTACTTTCCCTGGCTCTGTCGCTGCAGCCACCCCCAGAGGCTTCTTTCAGCATCTTTTATTTTCCCTACTGCCAGTTAACATGGGCTGGCTTTTCATTCCCCAGCACCTGAGTTAGCTTCCTTGCTGGGAAGCTTGCTGTATTCCTAGACCTGGAACCACAGCTTCTGGTGAATCCCCCCAGGTCTGTGGTGGGCATGGGGAATGCTTCCAGGGTGTGGGGACATTCAGGTTTCTCCACACTCATAATAACAGGGCTGGGCCCTGTTACTAAGGCACATACTTGTGTTTTCACTGGGGTGGCACGTGATTGGTTTTCAATGTAATATGAAGTTAGGCCAATTAGTACCTTGCTTAGGGATTTGTCAACATGGTCAAAGCCAGTGTTTATGCCTGGGTCATCTGCATAGATTAAATGTTTTGTTTCCAAATCAATTGTCTGGTTATTTGTATAGATATTATCTAACAGTGGTGCAAGCACACTTCCTTGGGGGAGGCCATTAATCTGTCACCTCTACCTGCTTTGTTTCCCATCCAGTTTGACAAAAATTCTGCTTTTGAACAAGGTTCATATCGGCTCCGTAAGGTATGCGTCTTTTGTCATTTCCAGGATCTTGTGGAGTTGTCACCAGTGCTTAACTGTGATGTTGACACCTGTTAGGTTGACAATGTCATGTGTGGGAAGAAATCATGTGTTACAAGTGGACTTCATGTTCCTCAAGGAACAGCTAGTTGAATACAGGTAGTTGAATCTCATTTCATCTCTAGCGGCTTTAATATTTCAGCTATATGGATGACTCAAGTCTTTTTCTCATCCATTTTTGGAATGGTATTAACCATTAGTTGAAAGCATTAAATAACATTTTCTCTTCCCTATGACTCAACCATCTCTATTTACTTAGACTTAGTAAGGAAGCTGTGTGTCCTATGACATCAGTCATAATTCGACAAAATCCCAATAGCATTAAAATGACAATTTCAAATAAGAACTGAACCAGCCAGCCACCTACAAAAGTTCCTTCTTGCCCCTTTATTTCTGAGACACTGAGACTTTTTATCATGTTTACCTAAGGCAATCTTGAATGTCCAGCCCGGACACCCTACATACCACTGAACACAGCGGCTTAGTATAAACTGACAGGAAGATTTTTAAACAAGACTGATTTTTTTCTATGTTTGTTATCCTACCAATGCAAAGAGGAAGTATCTTAGGAAAACAAAATGATTTATTCCACCTGAATGAAACGATTTTGTTCAGTTTTTATACACTTATCATGATTAAAATAAAAGGTACTGAACTTTATCTTGAAGCAAAGGGGGGGAAATTGTGATGACAATCTTCTGAATATATTCAATGAATTTGGCTTGGATTCATAAACAGATTGATTTGCCCCAAAACTGCCCTTTTTGTAGAATAAATTCCAAATATTTTTTCCTGACAAATTCCATGCCAACAGCATCAGTAGCATAGATCATGGTTGATTTAGAACCTGAAATCTCTCTACCCTGAGACAATCCTCCCAGGAATAGATATTCTTATTATTTGGCCATTGCATTCTACTAAGAATTGAATATATCATGGAAACTATCCCTATGTCTTGATGAGAAATAGTAAGAGTTGCTATCTACTGCTGCCTCTACAGGTTACAGGTTCCATACAATTAACTGGTTAATTACACAATTACCTTGAAACCAGCTACAAAGTAGCTTTCGTTCCATAAAAACCTCTAATCAGCTATAATGTTAGACTTCAAAAATGTGTACCAATTTATAGCTGGTGGCTATAGAGCTTTAATTTGCACATGTAACAGGGTTCCCCAGCAGCTGGGAGCCTCAGCAGCTGATGGGATCTAAGCCACAAGGGTGCATGCAGCATACCCAGGGGGTGCTAGTAGCTTCACAACTGAGCAGGCTTTCAGCCCCAGCAGCTGCTGAGTCAATTGCTGCAATCCCCCACCCTCAGGGATACATGAAACTGAAGAGGAAGCTTGCTTCTTGCCAGTGCAGTGCAGGGAGATCCTGGGGTCAGCTCGCCCTGCAACAGCAGTAAAGCCTGATGGTGTCTAACGTGTGATCCTACTATCACACCCCCTGCCATTCACATGTGACATGGCAGGAGGAACAATTGTGTGGATCTCCCATTGCATCTTTACCTGCTCATGTAGGGAAGCCCTGTAAGTTGGATGCATCATCTTCATTAAATTATTCTTTCCATCATTGGTAATACTTTACCCTTGTGATGGAATATGCTCTATTGTATCTGCTGACTTTTTATGCTTTATATTTTCAACAGCTGTCAAAAGCAAATCAAAGAAGAATATTTATTATTATTATGATTATTATTATTATGATTATTATTATATGTACAACAAAATAAATCATTGTGGGGGGACGGGTGATGTTGTGATGACTGCTGGAACAAGTATCCTTAACAACTACCATTTGATAAAGATTTAAGTCTGCTTCATGCTTCGATTCCTTCAGGTATTTGAGGATTCAAGGGATTTCAGAGATTAGGACCTAATGACTAAAAGTATTAAGAGAGACTTAGAGAGGATTTTGTGTCACACAAAATAAAAGTGCTCAAGATATAGACCTCAATAAAATAAACTTTCTGCTTTCTGAATACAGCATGGATAGAAAAAGAACTGAATAGAAAATGGGAAAACAGAAATTTGTTTTATGTTGTACATACTCAATTATTCTTCTAAATCCTGTTTACATTAAACTTTAATGAAAAATATCAAGTGGTTTATTACTTAGTGATAGTAAAGAAAAAGAAAATGCTAATTTATGGGATTACATTTTGTGTTTGTATTTCATTTAAAATCTCAGAGTCTAAATTTTCTTTTGCTGAGTCTGAGTTGTCTTCCTTCCTTTACATTAACTTTGAAAACTGACCAAAATACAACTGATATCCCAAAAACTGATGACCTCTACCCTCTTTTTATTTATATACTTTTTAGTACAGTTATTACTTTATGGTTTCATAAGTTTATTACTGTTTCTGTCTCTGCACAAGGGTTGATTTTTTACAAATGGTCCCTGCCTGCTATTTTCCTTTCTTTGGAGAATTTGGCATCACTAGTGCAAATAATTATTTCAGAAGCAAAATTTTTATGAAAGCAAAAATTACATAGATTCAATCCAAAGAAAGACTTAATATACAAAATGAAATACATCGCAGTAATATAGAATCAAATAATAAAAAATAATAAAAATGAATGAAATTTGAAAGTAAAATGTATTAAGGTGGCTAAAAAATCCACAGTTCCACAACTGAGAAAGAGGTTATGTTTGTTTCACATTCTGTTTTAGTTCAGTGGCAAAGTGAAGGCAGAATTTTGAAATAAAAATGTAATATAAAAAAAATGAAAAAGGGACCATATAATTTACAATTTATGAAATGAATTAAATTAATCAAAGAAAACTAACCAACTCAGGGAAGCTGTATTTAGATAGAGGAAGTATGATGTATTCATCCTGTGGGGTTGGTAAAGTATTTCCTAATCCATTGGTAACAAGGAAGGATGTTAAATAACATCTGAGTGAGGAGATCGCTGCCTCCTGGTGCTAATTTTCAATAAATCTTGGGGTTCATGAATGTTTACTGCATCTGGTCTATGATCATATGACTTCCTTTCAGCCATTTGACTGTAGACAGGGATTGGCATGTACAGGTGTTCACTGAGGCTGAGAGGCCTGTAGGGAACCCAGTGTAAGTAACTGGGGATGGGGGAAGGGTCAGGCAGGATGGGGAGGGGTTATCAGGATGAAGGGGGCAATGGGTCCACGGCGGGGAGGAAGAGGGGTCTGGGCTGGGGACAGAAAGCATATAGGCCTGAAATTCTTTTTTGAGAACATTTTTAGCAATGGAAATGAACCTCTACACTCTACTTTGTCCAAAAATGTCTGTCTACATTTATGATGAAACATACTGTGCAACTAACTAAATAGCATGATATCTAGAGAGAAGTTGTATTGAGCCAGCTATCATAGGAAGGACACTGGGACATTATGACACAGTAAACAGCATTAGATTCTCCACAGCATAAAGGAAAATTTCCTTTGGCAACTTGCATTTTAAGATGCAGTCTTTCATTCCTTGGAGAATCGATGGTGAGCACAGCTTCTACAAATGCTCTTTGGCATTTATATATAGTACAGCCACTATTGGAAAGCTCTTTGCTCTGTACTTCTGCCCTCTTGCTCTAGGCCAATGCTTCTCAACGAGGATGCAATGGCACCCTGGGGTGCCTTGAGATCCTTTCAAGGGTGACACAGTGTGCCACACAATGTTAGCGCTATTAGGTGTGCAAAGATTATTCAAAAGATAAAACCAGAGATATCAAATAGAAATCCATAGATTTAAAAAAATCTGACTTGTTGTGGGCTTTTTGGCTAGGGGCAGAAGTTACACATAAACCAGTTTAAATGATCAAATCTGATTTCAAACTGTAACAGAACATAAGTTCAGTGCACGTAAATCAGTTTCAAAATGGCTGAAACTGGTTTAAGATAAACTTGGTTGAATGTCTTATCAGACTTAACTGATTTGGGTCAAACCAATTTATGGAACTTCTGTCCCAGACTCTTCCTGGTTTAAGGTAAATCAGAGTCCCCCAGCATGCTTTTCAGCCCTGGATTGGGCTGGGGTCTTTGCTCCAGAGAGCAGGACTGGCTTCATCCATCTTCTCCCAAGCCAGAGCTCCAGCTGGATGAGGAGGAGGTGGAGACTACAGGCACAGCAGCATCTACCTGGCTCCCCGCTGCCCCACCCCATCCCCCTCTCCACTCACTGCTCAAGCAGGGATGCCCCACCCCCCCACCATGCACCTCAGCATCACAGACACCAGCTGGCATCTGATCATAGTTACGCCACCCCAATGCTAGAATGCTGAACAGTGTCTATGTGTGTGTGCGTGCATGTGTGTGTCTCCAGTTTCACTGGAACAAAGGCAGACAGAAGAATGTCCGCTTAGGGCTTTTTGGAGCTAATCAATAGGACAGCTCGTAATGTCCCTCCATTCTTCCTTAAAAATGCTTTGTAAAAAAGCTGTTTAAGAAGAGCTTGAACTAAGGAGAGAGAGGCTTTGTTTTCTTGATGGGCTGATAAGCTTTGTGTTCTGATAAGCTTCCTGCTGGCTTGTTGTCAGGGTTCAACAGGAGACAGAGAGAGGTGTAAGAAATTGCCTGGTTTGCAATGAATGCAGTGCCTGTCAGTTTGCTGCAGACAGTATGAAGAAGCAGGGAGAGGGAGATTGAAAAACTCAGTATCAGCAACAGATACATGCAGTCCTTGTCCATCTGTTCCCCCCAACCCTTTGCCTCAGAGTGTTAGCTAGGGGCCATGGTCTGGCAATACTCCCTGCCCTTTGAGTAGTGAGTGGAAGGGATAAGTGTGGCAAGGGATGCTTCCCCCTTCCCCTCCAGGCACACCCTGGCTGGGGACTGCAGGCTGGGGTAGAGGTTTAAAGCCCTCCCTAATCATAGCATCCTGCTGGGGCCTAGCCATACTCCCCCTCAGCTTAGCATTGTGTAAAGGAAGGGAGGGCTGCTCTAGCACCATCCCCCATAGCTTCTAGCCTAAGCCACTGCAGGCACATGCCTGCATTTCCTGAACCAAAGATTAATGTCTATCCATTTATAATAAGTTCAATCTCTACATTTATAATAAGTTCAATCTCTACAGGTTAGACTAACCTTTATTCCTTTATTTTTCTGTAGTAAAAAAAAAATGTGAAAACTAAGAGTCACCATTTTGGGAGTGGTGTCTCATGTCTAACGACGAGTACTTTGAGTATAAAATGGTTAAGAACCACTGCTTTCAAAAGGCAGATTCAAGGCAGAATCACTCTCTAAATTTGTTTACATGTAAACATTTAATTTTATAGGCCTCAGATTTAAGCTTTTAAATATATTTTTTTAAATCACAGTATATTTTGGAGGTAAATATTCAAACAAATCTTATATCAAAACAGAGTTCATGGCTGCAGGTGTAACGATGGATCATAAAACCTTTTTTAGTAGGGTCTTTAAATAAATTGAGCAAATTTCTCCTTCCTTCTCCTGCCTCCCTCTTCAAGTATTTTTCTGTATTTCCTCAATAACTATGAAACCTTATCTTTTGTTCTAAACCAACGATAAAATTCAGGAGCATGAAATTATCTGTTTTACCTGCCAAAAAAATTCAGGTCTTATTAATTATTTCCCAAACAGTAACAGCTGGAAGTAATAAGACTCAAATGCTCAGAGCAAAAAATTGAGCTTCAGCTTCACTCTCCTGAAACTACAGAAAAAAACCCACCAGGAAGGTGCAATAAAATCTTAAGCACAGGAATAAACAAAAAGCACATTATTACAAAAAAACTTCAGTGGTCTTTCCTCTGGTTTCTTTCCTCCTTCATCCCCTTTTGGGTGCATATACATGAGATGTTTACAGTAGAGCTGCCTAATTAGTATATATTGACCTGCCTACTATTTAGGCAGGAACAATACATACACATTAAACATCTAGGTATCTACATGTGCAGTGCTATTAGGCCAGAATGAACTAAAATATTCTACTGAAAGTTTTTACTTGAAAGTTAGTACTTGTAAATACTATTAAATAGTACTATCCTGTGACAGTTTTTTAGTGTGCAGCAATGCACATGTGGATTCTGACAGGGATGGGTGTGGCATGATGTTGCTTCAGTGCAGGGCTACCTTCCAACTAGCCCCACACTGGAGTAACCTTGTGCCCCAGCCATCCTTTCAGGAGCACATCTGTCATGGGCCGGCTTCAGGGGTGATGCTCAAGGGCAACCAGCATGATTTCATTAGGGGCAGGTCATGTCAGACCAACCTGATTGCCTTTTATGATCAGGTCACAAAGGCAATGGATGCAGGTGTTACCATGGACGTAGTCTTTCTAGACTTCAGCAAGGCCTTTGACACCGTCTCACACGCCATCCTCATTAAAAAACTAGGTGACTGTGGCATTGATTCCTGCACAGTCAGATGGATTGCAGATTGGCTGAAGGGTCGTACTCAGAGGGTGGTGGTGGATGGGTCATATTCGACCTGGGGGGAAGTGGGCAGCGGAGTCCCCCAGAGCTCAGTCCTGGGGCCTGCGCTGTTCAATTTCTTCATCAGCGATTTGGACGACGGGGTGAAATGCAA
>NW_017729032.1:239719862-239726925 GCF_001723915.1 Gavialis gangeticus
ACTGTGGGTCCTAAACCTGTTCAGCCTTCACAAGAGAAGGCTGAGGGGGGACCTGGTGACTGTCTATAAACTCACTAGGGGGGACCAGAAGGGTTTAGGGGAAGCACTGTTTCCCCTAGCGCCCCCTGGCATGACAAGGAACAATGGACACAAATTATTAGAGAGTAGGTTTAGATTAGACATCCGCAAGAACTACTTCACAGTTAGGGCGGCTAGGATCTGGAACCAACTTCCAAGGGAAGTGGTGCTGGCTCCTACCCTGGGGATCTTTAAGAAGAGGCTTGAAGACTACCTAGCTGGACTCATTTGAATCCAGTCTTTTCTCCTGCCCAGGTGGGGGGTCAGACTTGAAGATCTACAAGTTCCCTTCCGACCCTACTTCTATGATTCTATGATTCTATGATTTCCGCAGCATGTTGAAATGGGTCGGAGCAGCCCTGGGCTGACAAGCTGACCCTTCACACCCCCTGCTAGCCAAGGCTGTTCCAACCTGGCTCAACAAGTCGCAGTCCTACACATATATTCAAATTAGATGCCCAGAAGCAATAAACTGTGGTGCAAGATGCACCGGAGTTTATTGCTGCACATTAATAGCACATGTCAAGGTCCCCTTTATGCATATTAGATGTAAACAATAATATAAAAGTTTGGATCCATACAGAAACTTGTCCTAAATAAAAGGTAATTATGTCTGGTTTTGCAGTTCACATTGAACACTATGTAATTGTTGTTGTTTTATTCCCTTTCCTCTCTATGTACTTCTATTGTTTTCCTATATGTTCTTTGACTTTTTGTTTTTCACAACTGCTTTCCATTCCTTTTTAGAAAAACAAGATGCTTTCTTTTATTAACTGCTCCCCTCCCACATACTTGTGTCTCTGATAAACAGAATAGAAACAATAACCACAACTCTGCTCCTAGACTACATACAGACATGCAAAAACCTGAGGCAGAATTGATCTAAGTTACACAGTTTTCTGTAAATGGCAGCATTTAGATCAGTAGTGAACAGGACAAATATTCACTGCTTGGTGAGGGTGGGGGGAATCTTAGACTGGGTTCCACCATTTTTAAACCAATCTATACGTGCCAAACTTCTGTTTTGTTATGTGCAGTTTTGGGTACTGAACTTCTATTCTGTTATAGGTATTAACTGGTTTCTAGTCACTTATATCAGTTAAAGGACAATGTCTGTACCTGGCCCTAAATTACATCAACTACACTGATTTGAGTTGCACCACTCATTTGATCTACAGAATTTACCGTTTTTATGGAGAGAAGCAAAAGCAAACATAAATAGAAGTTTACTTTCATGGATAATAAATATATATAAGTTTACTTTTATATTAAGTACCTTTTTAAATGAAGGAAATAATTTTACATGCCTCATTCTACTGTTTTACATGCAATAGATATACATACATACTAGTGGTCAGCAACATTTTTGTGCAAAGGACCAGAATGACCCAACTCAGGTCCAAGATGGACCAGCAACAGTAGCTGGCTGTTGCTGCCACCATCACGCCATTGCACAGGCAAAACTCCCTGCCACCAAATGTTTCCAAGGCCCCTAACCTCCATGGATTATGTCGCAGTTCACAAGGAAGTCAAGCCTAATGAGTGAAGTCAGAAGTGAAGACCAGGAAGTGGATTGGGAGCAACTAAGGGCAACCCAAAGTCGAGCCTGAGGGGCAGGGGCCAAAGCCTGGAGTATGAAATGAAACCAGAAGACTAACCAGGAATTGACAGGCAGGAAGCAAACCAAAGTCATGCCGAAGATAAAATGCCAAGCTGGAGGTTTAATCAGGAAGTAAAGGTCAGGAAGCAAGCTGAGATCAAACTGAAGCTCCAAAAATGCTACGGCAAACAATTAATCAGGGAGTCAAAGAAGTTACCTGGTGAGGAGCTATGTAAGGATTGAGACGAGTAATTTGAGCATCAAGGCTTAGGTGCTGGAGGAGGTCCTTAAAAGTAAGTACAGACCCAGAGGGAAGTGGCTGGGGAGGCAGCTAGCCTTAATTAGTCATTACGTGTGGCTGACCCAGTTACAAAGACTGTAGGGCAGAAGCCTGACTGAGGCTTACAGTCAGAGCTGACCCATGTTACCAGGCAGGACCCTAAGGGCATGTTTACACATATCAGACCTCTACTCTGAGGTGTGCTAATTAGCATGTGTTGGAGCAGATTCAATTAATCAAGTCTGCTGGAGCGTGCAATTAGCATGCTCCAGCAACCTCCACATGACATATATTCAGCGGCTCTGTGCTTTAAAATGGTGCCAGCTCATCAAACAACCTTTAGTTAAAGTGCTCCCACCTCCATTTTAAAGTGCCGGACACTGAATACATATGATGTGGTGAGCACTTTGATTACAGCAGCCCTCACCCCAGCTCCATCCTGTACCATGTGTAAAGATGCCCTTACAGATTAGATCCAATGGCAGCCCTCAGGTTGTAGGTTGCAGATATTTGACAATGAACCAATGCATCGTGCACATATTCCAGAGGGTCACAAAACCTGCAAGGCCACAGAGAATGGAAAGAAAATTAGAATTGAGGTAGCTTTTAGGGTGGCAGTGCATGATTAAAAGAAGCAGAAGTATTGCTACTGTAATTTCACTGTTTCTCCTCTTTGCCTCAGTCTCCACATCAGGTTCCTATCCACAAGCAGATTTGTAATATAAGCAGAGATCAGTACTGTACCTTGTCCTGCAGAGTGTGTAGTACATATCCCAAAAAAGCATATCCCTTTATTTCCATAGCAGACCTACAAGAATATAGCAAGCCAGAATAACATCAGCAGAATGAAAGATAGGTCCTATCTATGACTCATTTATTTTTCTCCTTCTGTTGTTATGTTTAAGCCACTTTCAATTGCTTAAGAAAAGCCAAATGCTTTACCTTAAAATTAGTGTTAATTTATCTTCCTCAAAGCAAACAGGAGCCCAGAAAACTTGATAGTCACATTAGTAACCCTGTGATTTAGCTGATTGCTGAAAGAAAAGAACTGTTTCCCTCATTGCTTCAACAGTGAAAATAACTAAAGGGAAATATAGAGCGACAGGTAAAAACAAAAAAGTGTAGAAGTAAGAAAATTGTCACAAGAGAAAGACATGGAGAAAGATTTAAAGAGACAGAACTGACAACTAAGTTAATTATTTATTTGCAGTTCCACTCAAATGTGACCTGTTTCATTATCTCTCATTAAGCCTTGAACCTTGCTTAGGCATAACCTGCTGCACTACATGTCTTCACAACTCTGTTTTCATCCCAAAAGGTGTGCTGCTCCTTGATGTGACAGATTATTCACAAGCAGTTCCCTCTCTTTGTTTATTTTTCATTTTTGCACATCAATAATTTACTGTCATTTCAATCCCTCCGCAGAGTTAACTTTTATTAGTAGAATCAACTTTTGTTCCACAGATGGTTGCTCAATGAACAAGCCTCGTATTCCTGCAAATCAGAGATATACAGCTATGATATCAACCATTCTTAACACCAAATAGCCAACAGCATAACTGAGTTGGCTGACCAGGGCAACAGGCCCAGGTCAGCCACAGCAATAGCTGCTGCCCCACCAATAGCTGATCACACCACAGCAATCAGCACAGTGGCAGTCAGCATTGTCCTGTGCATCTCACCTGCCCTAGGCATGGAGCAGCCTGGCTATGCCTTTGTAAATAGCTATGTTTGAATAATGAACAACTATCTCAATGCACTTAAAGGGCTAAAATCATGCTAGTAATTCTGTATCTAAGAAGTGAGGCAACAATAGCTGTGGTTATTTGGTTCTGTGAATAGGTTTGAAAGAATTCAGAGATTTTGGCTGCTGACAGATGACACTTGGGGGGAGCTTTACCACAAGCATCAGCACATTAGGTCCACCTAGCTCTTCAGTGTCTGTATACATTGGGTGCAAAATCTGATTCAATCACCTATAAGATAAAAGCACCAAAAAAGCCCCACTGAAGCACCCAATCTATACAGACATTGAGTGAGCTGGATAAAACTAATATGGGTGTACCCTGGGTTTAGTGCAGGGGTGCATCAAGTTTAAAGAAAAGTGTCATTTTGTTTGCTGTCTGTAAACAGACTTACAGTTTAAGGTCTATTCAATCAAAAAATCCAAAGAATCCCCACTTCCAGTATTTCCAATAAAAATAAGTAAGCATTTAAAATTCACTCTCTACTGTCAAAATAATTCTGTTTGTTCCTACCATAGTTATGGATGAATTTAGACAGTTCTATCTGGAAACATAGTAAATTGCCAAAACAAAATACCTCTCAAGTTTTACAAACAGTGTTTCTTGGTTTTTAAGACACCAACTATAAAATCAATTTCCTCTTTTGGTAATGAAGCCTCTAACTCTATAAATAATTTAAAATAGGTACCATGTGGGAAACAATACTTTCCATCAGCAGCAAGATTGATTTCACTTTGTAGTATCTCTGCTCTCCAGAAATGGCCTTTTTTAGTTTAAATTTCAAAGTTATCCTAATAGAGCACAAGAGTTGGCAATGTGCAACACAGGTAACATCTGTAATTCTCAGATCTGATCCACAGTCATTAGTCAAAGTAAAAATTACATGAAAGCCAGCATTAAACATTTTTACATAATAGAGTTAAAGGAGATTTTGCAAGAAAACAATATTTTTAAAACCAAAAATTAATAAAGACCATCAGTATATCTTCAGTTTTAAACAAGAGCAAAAAGGGTAAAATGTACGTCAGCATTTTGGCAACCTTTTGCTCTCTTAGCCACAATCATTTAAGTTTATTTTACTCTGTTTCAGGGTCAAACACCTCTGACCAATGACTGTATACAAGATCTAGGTGCCATGTAGATCAGGTGTGATCAGACACTTGGGAAAATCATGAATTTTCTCTAACTGAATTAGGGTGACAGGTGAACTTAGAGTTGCCATGTTTTTTAAAGGCTAGACCAGTGGGGGGCAGCCTTTTTGGCAGAGCTGCCACAAATTAGCCACATGTCCTCCCCAAGTACTGCTCCAATCCTCATCCTCTGCTCAACCTGCTGGTCTGCTTTCTCCACCCAGCCACGTGAACCCTATCTGACCTACTGCTCTTTCTGCTTCATTCCCCCAGCTTCCTGCCTGCTTTACTACTTTACTTCTACTTCATTCCCTATCTGCTGCTGTGCTGCCTGTACCCTTCCCAAGCTGCCACATGCCACACACAGGGCTAACTGCCACTTGTGGCAGCTGTACCATAGGTTGGGCACCATAAATTAGACCATACCCTGAAAGATACCTTTCAGAGAGGAATCACCTTCACCAGTTCATTGCTTATCCCTTCTTATGGCAGGCATTCAGGAATGGGAAAAGGAAAAAGCTTATTTGTGCTAGCAACATACACAGTATGTTCCTTTGGTTATACTATCAATAGGTTTGCTCTACCTGAGAATGTCTGACTTGTAAGATAACCAAGCAGGTTTAAAAAATAAATCATATTATCTTGCTAATGTTAAATTACACTGCTCTTTATTAAACACAGAGAAGTATAACTATCACTCTGGTTATAGTATGCACTTATTCCTGCAAATGAAGAAAATTTAAAAAGTAACTTTAGTTTACCCACTTGGCTTTGGGATAATAGTCAAGGGTACTCTAATAGGTTAGGTATTTTTCTACTGATCAGAAAGGACTTTGATGTCCGAATGGTGTATGTGTTGTACAAACATGGTGGAATTCTGAAAGCAATAGGTTTCATTAAAATTGAAGCTATATGGATTGGATACCTATTCCATTACTGGATCAGAGAGGCTGATATTCTGTATGCATAGCTATTTTCTAAGAGCAGCTTTTACAACTTTGCAAATATAAAAACGTGTCCTTGGACAAAGTCAGACTGGAAGTTCTGTAATTCACATAATTTGTGCAACATACTACAGATTTTATTTCTGGACTAGTTTGCCTGTATGCAAAACACTGTAATTAGATTTTATTCAAAATCTGTAGATGACCATAATAAATCTTTTTAACTTTGGATGGGCTTTGGATCAGGTCATTATTATAAGACTTGCAGGAATTTTAAGACAACTCAACAAGGTAAACCTCATAAATGTTACAAACTTGTTCTGAGTATCTCTAAATAGCCTAACAAATATGAACATTGATTACATTTTTACCTGAAATGTTGATTAGTGCTCCTCATTTATGTCTTATTCCACAAAATCCACAATCTCCAAATGGCTTTAAAAATCAGGGTATTAAAAAAATCTTACAGTTTACTTGTCCTTCTAGTGTGTCTACACCACGTTTGACCATTTTGTTATACATGCTTGTGCTCATTTTATACTTCGTTAGATCTTTCATTGTACATGCACTTTCAAGCATTGATAACTTGTTCATACTATAAGTATTGACATAATAGTGCTAGGTCCCAGCTGAAGGACCAAATCCTGGTCTTTCACACAATGCCTAGAAATAGAAAGTTTGTGTGTAGGAATTATAATTTCTCCTGGACAACCCAGCAGAAAGGTGGATGGCAGAAGAGGAATAAGTTCTCCATAGTTGGCATTTTGGTTCAGCTGATCTATGACACAAAATAATTTATCACCTTTCTCACCTTCCAAGTATATATCACTGTCCTATGTGAAGAGTGCAGCTGCATGGCAGAAAGCAGATTACAGGCTTCATATAGTTGTGGGTGCCTATCTTTTGGACACAGATAACTTTGGTTTTCATTTAGACCAATGTGTCTTTATACTGTCAGAGTAAATTGTAGTGTTATGAGTATCCAGGCCTATTTTATTGTTGTAGTTTTGGTCTTGTGAATCCTTGCAATTGTAGACGTAAGTAAGGATATTAAACTTTGATACTAATGTAAAGTCTTCTTACGGTGAAGTTACATGTTATACTTAGATTGTACCAAGTCCATGGAATGTTAAGCAGTATTAAAAGTAGAATATGCTATGAGCAGTCACACATTAAGTGTTACTACAGTTTCTTGCCTGCACAGCACTGACTTGCCACTACAGTGTTGACAAGCACATGAAAACCTCTTACCCCGCTCGGGGGGGGGGGGGGGAAAAAAAAGGGGG
>NW_017729032.1:239727011-239762982 GCF_001723915.1 Gavialis gangeticus
AAGAAAGGGTTGGGGCTGGGAGCAGTGCATCCTGGAGTGCAAGAGGATTGCAATTTGCTTGTTTTAATCT
This sequence comes from Gavialis gangeticus, assembly GCF_001723915.1. Taxonomy (NCBI): domain Eukaryota; kingdom Metazoa; phylum Chordata; order Crocodylia; family Gavialidae; genus Gavialis; species Gavialis gangeticus. The sequence goes on from NW_017729032.1 coordinate 239,727,082, forward strand.
CCAGGGAACAGACTGATGTTTTCCTAATGCGAGCTAGGTAGCACAACCCAGAGTTAAACCTTGCCTGAAGTGGCGTAACTTTGAGACATTTAGAGACCACTGAGTATGAATCAAAAAGATTTAACATGCACATGCTCATTTTGAGTGCCTTTAGTATAGTGTAATTGTAAAATGTAACTTCACCATTAAATTATTGTTACTTTACTTTTTTTCTCAGAAAGAATAAACTTAAAAACAGGCACCAGTGTTTCCGGCTTAGTCCAACTTACTCTGTGCTAAATAATTTAACTGCAAGCCTATTAGTGTGAAATAAAACTTTAATATCTGAATAATGACTGCTGTGTCCTTCACATATGTGGTGGAACCCTGAAAGACTTTTTTAAATTCATTGGCTTTTCATTAAAATTGAAACTATATCACTTGCCATTCCAATCCTTGCTCAGAGGGACTGGTATTTTCATGGTTGTTTCCTGAAACTAGTTTTTCACAAATTTGCTACTGCAAAGAATGTAACCTAGGGAAAGGTCATGATGAAGCAATCCCAGTTTTAAATGGGAAGAGAGATTTGGTGAGAGCTTATTTAAGTTTTATTCTAACTTCAGAAGATTTTTTCTTTTTTAATAAATTTGTCTTCATTTCACTTTCATACCTACCTTTACTAATAGACTGCTTGGAAACTTTCAGTGAATGGTTTTATTAAAGCAAGCTAGGTGACCTCTTGTGTTTTTAGAAGCACAGTTGGAAATTGGTACAACTGAGAATCATGATTAAAATGAGTTTTAAACGCATAGCTCCATGTGGTTGGACAGAAAGCACTTTTGGACTCTATCTACATATTTTACAGTTTGTGCTAGACCTTCTAAAGATATTTTATAGTTTGAATACCTTTAGAAACTAAATAATCTTTACCTCTAGTACATGCCTGAGTTCTCTGAAAAAGTGTAGAATAACCTGGGGGAAAGGAAAGTGTATGCACTGACTTACAGTAAAACAATGGGCAATAGCTTTTTAAACCTTTGATTTATTAATTAACCATCATGAACTGAAAAAGTTGAATTGAACACATTAATAGGAGGGAAACAAAAATCCCCAATCCCCCACTGTGTCTGACAGCTGTTTCTTCTTGTGTTGTAATCTCATCAGATTTCCAAAGCTAAAAAGATTTGGTTACTTAGAATGGGAAACTTATTGCCACACCTACAAGATGCTGTGCTGGCAATTCTTTAGATTGCACTTTCCTAAAAAGAATATAGTGGTAGTATAGTATTGTCCAAGTGGGGTGTGTCTACATATGAAATTTAATGGATATTAGCCTATTTTAATGTAATTAAAGCATTACTTTAAAACCATGCTATTTAGTTAATGAGCGTTAAAATAAGTTAATGTACATTAAGCATCACTTAAAAACCACGGGTGTTTATACACATGCTATGTGGGGGGGAACTTTAGAGAGGTTCCAAGAGATGCTGTAATAAAAGCACCTGCTGCGTCTTTTGTATCAGTATCCCCTTGCATCCCAATGGCAACAGGGCTGCTTTAACTAAAACTCATTTGATAAATAGTATGCTCCAGCATGATAATTAGTATGCTCAAAGCATAATTACAATGTGTCAGAGCAGCCTCCTAGCACATCTACAAACACCCTCTGCTCTCTAGTTAATGTGCATTAAGACAGGGTAATGCACATTTTCGTAGTACCTCACAATGAAGGTACTAAATTTAATGCACATTAACTAAAGCATGTTAATGCACACGTGTACATGCCCATGTTATCTTGTGGTTGAGATTTAAAGCTGATTACCTGATGACTTAACATGTAATCTGATTTCTGTCTGATCTGATTTTCCCCTGATGTGTACCAGGATCATACTAGTATCATGTCTTTGCCTTTACTGGAGTTACTTCTAGTTCATGGAACTTTGTGAACAGATTTTCCAGTTTGCTCACAGTCCCAAAAATCATAGGTTTTTAAACTCTTTAATGAAAGTACAGGAATTTCAAAATTAAATCCTGGTTCAAATAAATGTTTAAATGAAATATTTAGACTTACATTTCACTCATAAGAAAAAAACTTATGTCACCAAATAGGCTTTTTCATAGAAAATCTTTCATAACCCCTGCCATCCAGTTTTATGTATTTAGATAGTCACAAAAGAAGAATCAGTTACATCAGGGGTGGGCAAAATACGTCCCACGGGCCACATCCAGCCCATGAGGCCATTCTATCTGGCCCATGGGGCCCCTAAAAAATTTAGAAAATTAATATTTATCTGCCTTTCGTTCCTGTAAAAAATTACAGGAACCAAAGGCAGTAGGATCCAGGTGAAGCCCAGCAGGCTCCCACAGCAACAGGGCCTGCCCGCCCACCCCTCCCCACCCCCAGCTGGAAGCCCCAGCTGGGGCTTCTGGCCTGGAATCATGTGGCTGCCTTGTGCCGGAACCTCAGGTAAGGGGAGGGGGAGAAGGGCAGGGAGGGGCGCCGGGCAGGGAAGGAGCGCAGGAGGGGAAAAGCACCTCCTCATCAGCCACATGGCCAGCGCCCCAAAAGCTTTACAAGCTTCATCAGGCTAAGGAAGCATCTGTATTTGGTGTGTGCTCTTCCTGGATGGAATGAATAGTAAAGAAGCCAGAGGCTGGTATATGCTTCCTCAGCCTGATGAAGGGTATTTATACCTAAAAGCTTGCAAAGGAGAATTTTTACAACTATTTGAACTTGTCTAATAAAATATATCAGATTTACCCAAAGAACCTTGTCTGCCTATGTCCTTAGATAAACATGGCTACAACCTATACCCCTACATAAGGGTGAGGGAGAAGTAAGGAGGCAACTCAAGTAAGAACCTGAAGCTTGGTCTCAGTGCTTATGTAAAATCAAATTCATGCAAAACTCTTCCTACAATTATACAGAGTGACCTCAGGGGCGTTATACAAGCACATCTGTGAGCAAAATTTGATTCTTTGTGCCCTGGCTCATAAACAGAAAGAAATTTTCAGATCCTGCCATTACAGACACGTTTACTATGTCTGTCACAATACTATAAAAGCATTCATAAACATGAAGAAAAGTAAGTGTTTTAGGTCAAACTGGCCAAAGAGAAGAGAACAGTGCTGTCAGTTAAGGCAGAAACAATGGCAAAAAAGTGTGAGGATATGATATGCATTTTGCCCACACCCTTTTCCATTTGAACACATGCCATGAAGAACCCTACCTGCCTTGTTTGAACACATTAATTCTTACACTCTTCTCTAGTATTCAGTCCTTGACAAGTACCACGTAGAAAATTTTACAAGGAAAAAAAAACCAAATCCCTGTTATGTAACTAGCAGATAAAAGGAATTGTTGGAACACAACAGCTAAAGCTTAATAGGAATAATGAAGAGTAGAGGTTTCTGTGAATAAATTCTATGAAAAAATCCATAATCAAACAAATAGCATATTAAAAGTAGGCATGTAGAACTTACTTCTTCAGGACATAAGACAACCATGTACAAGTACCTGATATTTCAGAGGATGATGCAAAAAACCCTGCAGTCTAACTGTTAAACAATCTACTTATGTTAAGTCTTTCCTAACTTTCATTTAGTGGCTGTCACACATTCTAGAGCATAAGGATTTAAATACATTTTTTATCTGCTCTAATGTAATGTTGTACATTCTCATTATCTGTAGAAATAGAGGTGTCTATTCTGTGCGACTCCTACCAAGCTCTTGGCCACAATGATGATCTGCAGCAATAAATTCTACAGATTAATTGTGTGCTGTGCAAAACTCTTAGCTTTTGCAATTTCTTTTTCTGTTCTCATACTATAAGAATGTAAAGAGCAGCAACTTATTAGCATTATGCCATTCTTTACGTTGCACATCTTTATCACGGCCTGTAGCAGGACACTAAGGTGCCTGCTACTGGTAGACAGTAAAATGGGCTCAGCTGCCAGTCACCAGGGCAGCACAGGTGCGGGTTGCCGGGGCAACCAGTCTGGTCAGCTGACCAGAAGGGGGCAGGGCCTGGCCTTTTTAAACAGTCAAGCTGAGGCTGGAAGATCAGTTCCCCTCTGGCAGTCAAGGAAGGTGGAGCTCTGTGGGAGCAGGCACAGTGGAGAAGGCTGATGGCCTGAGCCACTTACCAGAGAGGATGCCAGGTAGAGGAACTCCTGGCAGGGATGGGAATGATGATTAACTAGAGGGATTAGAGGTTATGTCTTAGCCACAAGGCTTATCTTTGAGTTGTAGCCAGTTGGCTTATGATATTGTTTTGTTGTTGTTACACCGGAGGACCGGGTGAGGCTATTAGGGGTGGAGGAGGCCTCATAGGAGCTCCACGATAGCGTGGGGTCTCCTGCACTGTAGAGGGCGCAGCTTTGTTTGGGGGCACGTTGCTCCAGCCCCGGAGCGAGGGGGCAGCAAGAAGCCCCGGAGCAAGAGGGGGCAGCAGGGAGCCCCGGAGTGAGACATCTGAGGACCAGGTGAAACTGTAGGGGTTGGAGGAGGCCTCATAGGAGCTCCCCAGCAGTGTGGGGGTTCCTGGCACTGTAGAGGCAGCTGTGTTTTGGGGTGTCCTGACCCCGGCCCCAGTGTGGGCAGTATTTGGGAGGAGCCCAGTGTGGGCACAGGCAAGAAGCCCCAGTGGGGCGTAGGGCCCGGAAAAGGGGTCTGGGAGCCAGGTAAGGCTGAGGCCGCCTGAGCCCCAATTGTGGGAAAGCCCCAGTGGGCATAGGACCCAGAAAGGGGGTCCAAGGGCCAGGTAAGGCCAAGGCCGCCTGAGCCCTATTGAGTAAGGCCCCAGTGCGGGCGTGAGCGCAAGACTGGCCCCAGTGCGGGCGAGGGCTTGGAGTGAGGCCCCAGTGCGGGCGATGGTCAGACTTACGGGTAGCCCCTAAGGCTAGAGTGCACTGGGGCAACTGGACATCAAGGTACCGTGTCAAAGCAGATAGAAAAGGCAGCCTCCCCTAAACATTTAAACCATCAAAGATGTGGCGGGTGAGATTGGTGAGGGTGCATTGACACCGGCTTGACACGGTAGCCAAGAGGCACTAGGGGACGTCACGGCACCCCTAGGTCACGTCCTGCCACACGGCCCCTCTTATAAAATACATCTGAACAAAACCTGATGTCAGAGCCTTGCTTTAGTTATATCCACAGTATGATATATAAAGACATCTCAAAAACACATAATGTAAGAAAAACATTTGTATCTAACATTTGTATACAAAGCCTTTTTTTTAAATTCCCGAATAAGTCAGTTTCTGAAGTTTTTAGTTTCCAGCACATTATCATGATGTACAGAAAGTAGTACAATGGTACACTGGTATCTTCAACAATAAAAATAAAGTTTTGCTAAACTTTTTTGATAAAACTGTATTCAGTATTTTAAAACAATATAAAGCATATTGCCTGTATTATTCCATAATTTACAACACATACTATGCAGACAGTAAACATTGTACCCCCAACCTGCTGTTTTGTTATTAAGCAGTGACTTTTGTTTTTTTAGTCCACTATGCAACTATATTACTGCCATGCCCATAAGAATCCCACTTACATATAAGTATGAAAGACAGAAATTAACTTCAGCAGTTAATAAGGGAAATACTTTGTCTGTTTGAAAGTACAAACATTATTCGATTATTGTTTCAAAGCTTTGCCATTTTTATATTCTGTTTATCACTTCCTTGTCTGGGGTCTTACCTGGAGCTGTCAGCATAAACCTTTCAATGCAAACTGACCAAATACATGGAATATAACCTTAGATGTATTAGTAAAATTAGGTTTCATGGGCATAAGTTCATTTTTAAATGGGAGCTGTCTGTATGTTTTAAGTCAATAAACTCCCTCAGGCTAACACTGCCTCTGCTACTCAACCTTCAATTCCTCACTTGAACTTCAGAGACAAGGGATGTGAATTATTGCACAGTTGAATAATGATTATTCACCACAACCGTCTTCCCTTAAAAACAAGTTGTCTCACTGGATGAGCCATAAATATTAATAAAAACCCTCTGTTGTAGGAATCAGTGGTAAGATCAGAGAAGTGAGAAGTATCCAGAACCTCTGTAGTAGAACTTGCCTAAGGGGAAATGATTCTACCTAGGCCATGATGGATAAGTGTATCCATGATGAAGGTGGATAGTAAATCTCTTGAATCAAAAAGAGAGCAATTTACAAAGAACAGTGATACTGTTAGGTGCAATAGAGAAAGCTGCAGGATTTATCCATGCTTCAAAACAGAAATGCACAGTAGTTTAAAAAAACAGTAAAACAAAGATTTTGTTAATATAGTTTTGGAAAAAGGTAGATTTTAAACTGAAAACATGTATGGCCTTTAAATATGTATAGTTTTTTAACACAGCAAGACCAGCTTACAATAAGGATATATATCAAGCTATGCATGCCTGGGGCAGCATGTGGCTGCCCTGCATGTGTATTTTTTTGTCTCCAGATGCTGAGAAACAGTGGGAAGGGTCAATCTGCCAGTGGTGTGAGCTAGAGCTGACCTCACTTTCTTGTTTGCACTGAATTCCAACTGCTCTACTGCGAAGCTAGAAGAGGGTGCAATGGAGTTGTCCTCAGCAGCTCTACATGACCTAAGAATTTCCAAATGGGCAAGAGAAATGGTCTAAGCCAAAGTACGATTTCAAGCACTGAGCTGGATGAAGCCAAAGTATTTATAAAAATGTTAAAGTTACATTCTTAGGATTGAAAGGGACCTCAAAGGTCTCCCTGGATAAACTCAGAAATGCTGTTCCTAAAGCATTCCTATCAAATGCTTCTAACCTCACCTTGAAAATCCCCAAGGAAGAAGATACTGTGACTTCCCTGCTCTGTTCATTTCACTGCCTTACTATGAAAAATAGATTTTAAGCATATAATTATATTCCAACTTTAAAGTCAGGCTTTAATTTAGTGGGAGTGTATATGTCCCAAAACTGTTTTTCTTCCCAACCAAAAAAAGAAGACTTCTTTCTAGGGTTATAATATTTCCAGTTCCAAAAGAGGACACCTGTCAGGAGGACACGTCACACCTACCCTACAGCCTCCTGTCCCTGCTGCTGCCCCTCACTCCCAACCCCAATATTGCTGGCCGTGCCAGTGCCCCTTACTCCCAACCCACAGTTCCCTGCCCCCCCAGGCCATGCTGGTGCCCCTCACTCCTGACCCGCAGCCCCTTGTTACTGCCAGTGGCCTACACTCCCAACCCACAGTCCCCCATCCCTCCTGTGCCCTCACTCCCAAATCATAGCTGGCCCCCCCTCCCAGCCCTGCCAGGGCCTATTACTCCTGACCTGGAGACTTCTGCTCCACCCAGCCCTGCTGGAGGGGGCTCCCAGCTACCCCCACCCCGACTGGGCCAGAGCACAGTGATTTCAGTTCATGCAGGCAGTGACACAGCAAGTCCAGCCCCAGCACAGACAAGAGGAAAGAGGAGGGAAAGCCTGTGGCACTCCCTGCCCTGGGCTGAGGTTCCAATGCCACACCAGGTACCCTGACCACACCTCTCCTCCCCACCAAGTAGCATCTCCCAGCAGCACCCCCCCTGCAACCATGGGTACCAGCACCTCTGCGGCTGGCCTGGCCACTCGGCTCTCCACCGCCCCTTACCTCCACTGGAGGGGCAGGTCCCTCACCCCCCCACACACTCACCTGCCCTGATGCAGCCCCAGCATCCAAACAGCTTTCCCCAGTGCCAGCAGGCATCTGTCCCCCCTGCACACACCCATACCCTCCACACACCCCTGCATGCATACACACACACACACACACAGAGGCACGCGTTCGCGCGTTCCCTGGAGAGTCCCCCAAGCCCTAGCCCTCCACTCCCCATCCTCCCATAGACTTACCCACATCCAACAGCCAAGGCTGTTCCCACCATGCTTCATGTGCATGCACACTTGCGCATGGTGCCCCTTGTCACAGGCCAACTAGGTGCTGTGGGTGTATCAGCCATTAGGCTGCTGGGTTCGGGATCTAGGAGGCGAGTCGGGAGTGAAGTAAAGGCAAATTTACTTATAGCTTAGCATACAACAGAAGGGTTAATGCAAAAAACAGATAGTACAGTAATAAAGAGCTAATAGTGAATAATAACAGCAGATAGACAGAATGATGGAGTTCCCACATGGGGTTGGCAACTTGTCGGCAGTCCCTCTATGTCAGGTGCGCGCCAAGTTGTTCCAGGGAAATTAGGTGTCCCCGATCAATGCTGTCTGAGGGGTCCCTTGGTCAGGATCCAGTCCTTGTTTACATTGGGAATCCGGGGTCCAGGCTTGGTACAATGATGGTCCTTCTGTCCCGTCCTTTAAACTGGCTACTTGACATACACATTCCTTTATGTCTTATCTTATGCTAATCTGTTGGCTTTAGAACCACTCACAATCTTGCTCTATAGCTGTTACCCTATGGGATTAAAAGGTGTTAGAAATTATCATGAAAGGTTACCACCCAAACTCAGGTTCACCCAGTAAGCAAATTACACCACATTACTTTGAGTTTTGCAATTAGCATTACTCTGCCCAAGCTCAACCCCTTGGTTTCTTATTCCTTGGATTCCTTGGAATGTGCTAATTATATAGTCTTGTTATGGCTGACCTTTAAAAAACCTGTTAGATCAGCTAATCTTGGAGTTTACTTATTTTGGGGCCCAGTCAATCCCATGATCAGTGCAAACTGTTAGATTCAACACTTTGGTTAAATTGTGACAGACAAATTCCACTTGCAGATTGCAAACTTGCAAACTTTGCATTAGCTAATCTTAACTGCTAGACAATTGCCTGGATGTCTCCAAGAGCATATATTTATTGCTCATGGTAGTAACCCCTCTGGTTCTGGCCACCACAGCCCCTTGCCTCTAATCGCCCTCCCCCCACTCCTGTCAGTGGAGCAGAGCAAATCACCTGGACAGAGATTGGAGGATCCAAAAAAGAGGACATGTCTGGGACAACCTGGATGTATGGTAACCCTACTTCATTCTCATTTCTTATAAAAGTCATGTCATCGGGGGAGGGAGAGAGAGGATTGTGAAAGAAGTACAGATGGATGGATAGATGGATGGACTTTTAAAACTTTTATTATAAAAAAAGGTGAGAATAAAACATGAGAGTGAAGAAGTGCCTTCCACCCTACTTGCCCCTGCACTTCCCCCCATGAAACACTTTTCAGTAACAAATCAACCATATCACCAGAGATTGAAGTCTTTGCCCCACAGCACTCTTCATGGGGTTACATATTTAAGACATGTTTCTACCTTGAAGAGTGCCTCCTCCAATTCCCAGCATAACACAAATGGTTCATATTTTATGGCAAGGTGAAGTATACAAACTCAAATGAGATGCACACCCAGACCTGGACACAGAAAAGTTTTAAGTTATCATTGGAGACAGCTCCAGTGAACCAGTTTCTGTGGCTGTTCAGGGTTACCATCTTGACCTGGCCTAGCAGGAAATTGGCTTGTCAAATCATACTGCCCTCAGCCACGTGGTACCTGATAAAGAAAACGTACATAGTCTGAGAGAAGTCCAAGTCCAGAGTGACAGAGAGGGTGCTGAGGGAAGCAAAATGTGATTGCAGTCTGAGGCAGTTCAGGAAGGTACAAAAGGAGGTGAAAGAGACCTTCTCAGAAAAGGAAGGCCACTGATGTCACTGAGTCTAAGTGATGGACAAAGATGCCAGTGGTCAGGGCCATGTAGAGCTGCTGTCACTGAAAAGACCATTTTTCTTAGTGATGGGCAGCTTGTACAGGGTGCACCATGCTGGGTAGGATTGCACTGGTGTGTCTCCTGCTAGGTGCTGCCCCCAAGTCATATTAGGGTGAGTGGCAAGGAAATAAGTATGATGCAGTTTGACTGCCCATGTGTACTGGGCGTTCCCAGGCAGGATCTCAAAGCAGATCCAACCACCATTCTCACTGGCCATGGGGAGGGATAGGGTACTAAGCCCTGTTCATTACCAAATAGGCAGTAATGGGGATGAACTGTTTAGCAAGATGCCATTGAAAAGGGCTCACCATGTGCAGAAGTGGTCCTTCAGGGTAGAAAAAGCATCTTTGCGAAGGGTGGCCTTTACTTCAGCCAAGAGGCAGGAAGCAAAGTAGATAACATGAAAGTCCAGCAAGTTGTCCAGGGCCTTTGCCAACAGCCAAGCACACCAGACTGAGTCAAGGAAGTGGATCAGTGTATGGTGTGTGACTAGACCAAGGAGGCAATGAGGCTTCCAGAGGCAAGGTGCTCCCTGCTGCAAAGTCAGGTTTATAGAATCATAGAAGTAGGGTCAGAAGGGACCTCGTAGATCTCCAAGTCTGACCCCCTGCTGGGCAGGAGAAAAAACTGATCAAATGATCCCAGCTAGGTAGGCATCAAGCCTCCTCTTAAAGACGCCCAGTGTAGGAGCCAGCACCACTTCCCTTGGAAGTTGGTTCCAGATCCTAGCCGCCCTAACTGTGAAGTAGTTCTTACGGATGTCTAATCTACATCCAGGTTGTGAGCAAAGGTCTTGTTCAGCATCTCTGGAAAATGAAGGTGCCTGGCTTCAGGTCTCAGATAGAAGGAGCCCCAAGGGGTGAAGACTGTGGTAGAATGATGGGATGGCTTCCAAGCCAAAGTGATCAGGATTCAAGAAGGAAAGTTTCAGAAATAGGCCAAGGTCCCGCTCCCAGTGAAGGAAAGCAGAGGATATCCTATGCCAGGGAAGGATTCCCTAAAGAGCAGGCACTTAAGGTCTTACAGGCAGAAAGCACTCAAACAGGCCCTTCCTCCCACCCCACCTGATTGGTGGGCAGCTAGAGAATAGCTCACTTGAGCCAGTAGTGTCTGTTCCAGATGGTCCCTTTGACAGGTTACCATCTCCAGAGGTAGCCACAAAGCCCCTAGAGACCAAAAAACCCCCAAATCTTTACCTTATAGGGCCAGTCTGCTTTTGACTTTCCTGCCATGCCTTGATGGTAACTGTTAGTAAAATTCAGGAGTCTGCCCTGGTCTTATTGTAATGACCACCACATTTATCGTCAAGGACTTATGGGCCAATTGTGCTAGTTCTTGCCTATGCTAGGCTACAGGCCTCCAGGCCCCATTTCAACCTCACCTCTGGGCCTCCCAGTCCTGGATCTCTCTCTTAGACCCCTTTCTCCTACCCAACTCCTCAGATGGCCCTGCATCAGCCATCTGCATTCCTCTTGACCCCTTCCTCTCTGGCTGTGGCCACACATAGATCTTCAACCTGACCAAGGCCCTGGCCCCACCTCAGGCCAGTCAAGATCCCCAGCTCTTGCAGTCTCTTCTGTGGTCTATTTCAACCTTTTGGTTCCTCTTCGTCCCTAGGCCCACATGGGCCAGTTGAGATTCCATGGGTCAGCCCTCCAGCTGCCAGTCCTGTCTCATCTGTGGGTCTGCCCTCTTGGGTCCTCTCTAAGTGAGCCTTTTTGGGTTCACTTAACCCCCTAAATAGGCCTCCATATACCCAGCCCCTTTCTCTGGGCTCATCTGGACCCCTCAATAGGCCCCCATGCATTCAGTCACTCAGTGCTCTGGACCCCAAACTGTGTCCCCAAGAACCTCCATAGTTCCTCTTCAGATGTCCAGACTGCTTCTTGCTCTTCTCTCCTTGCTAGCATTCAGGAACTGAAGCCTTTCTGCTGGACCATATTCCTTCACCAGCTTCCAAGATCTTACTGCTCTCTCTGCTCTCAGGATCTGGGTTTATATCCTGCATTACTCCATTTATGCACAAGGAGATTCTGGAATTTTTCAAGCAGGATCATTGTCAAGTCTACGATGACAGTTATGACACACAGTAGCACCTGCCAGGTTGATGGTGACCAGGACCCAACCATAGTAGGAGAAGCTGGATAGGTGCCAACACCACCACTTTAATTGCATCTCAGTCTCTTCCTTAATCACTTGACAGTTGGTCTAGGAAAATATGCAAAGCTTTGAAGTCATCACAGCACTCCAGGCAGGTCTGGGGGATGATCACTGGCCCAGGTTTCTAGCAGAAATATGTCTCTTTTAGCCCAGTTGCTATAGGTTGAGGTGTTGCACTTGTCCTGATGGCACTCAATCAGGGACAGGGCATCACTCTCACTGCTCACAAAATTAGTCTTGTCATCAGAAAGAGAAGAAGTTTTTTTTTCTTGAAAAAAAAAACATTCTGGTCACCATTTCATGTTCTGAAAATAAAAAGCAAAGGAAATGAAAGGGTATACAAACAAAATTGCTAGAGGATGAGATAGTCACATCCTTTTATTCAATTGTTCATTGGTTAGAGCATTGACCCAGGATGTAGAACTCCTGAGTTCAATTCTCTCTTCTGTCTGAGGTAAATTCCCAGTAATCTGTGAAAGGTGCTTTCAATCTCCCAATCACTGGAGGAGGGACTTGGATTCAGGTGTTCCACTTTCCAGGTCACTGTCCTAACTACAGGGTTAGAGAGTTATTTTCTCTCTCAATCTGTTTCAATAAATATTTTATTGCCATACAAGGTATCACAGTCCCAACAGGAAGGTCTTGACAAAGCTTGATTTCAGACAACCTAATAGTCTAATAGTAAAGTAGTCCTTGGACTCATGGGATTTGGAAGTCCAAGTTCAAATCTACTCATTGCCTGATTTCAGGGCAGTGATTTGACCCCAAGCTTCCCACATCCTGCTGAGTATCCTAATCCAGTGGTTGGCAGCTTTTCCTAGGCAGGCCAGAATGACCCAGATCTGGCCCAAGGCAGGCAAATATTAGGACAAGCCTGTGCCACCATTGCATCTCCCTACCACTTGGCAAGTGCGCAAGTAAAGTCCTCCCACTGCCTAATGTCACTGAAGACCCCAAGGCCAGATCTAATAGCCATTGGATCCTATAGCCATGGGCCAGATCATAATCCATAATCTGTGACATTAAAGGGACCAGGCCATTGACCAGCATTCTCAGTTACAGCAGGGAGCTGCACTTTCATCTGCACCCATTGTGTAACGCCCTGTATTACAGCAGTTCTATGATAGATGCATTTGTTCCACAAAGGGGGCAAATTTTATTTTTAGGGGGGAAACGCTCTAAAAATAACAAAATACTCTTTAAAAAAAAAGAGGCATGATGTTACTTTAAAGAGTTATGTCTTCCCCACCAGGGGTAAAGGGAGCCTAAACCTTCTGTCCCTACCACATGATCCTTCAGGGCAGATAGTTGAGCTACAGGAGAAATAAGCCTGCTGCTATATCACATCAGAAGGCATGTGAGTTCACGAATACTGTGAGTAAAATGTGTTGGGTGATAATATCTGCAGCTAGGTATCTATGCTGGGTAGTGCAGGAGACACATTACTGCAGAGATTGCTTGTGATACAGCCACAGTCACCAAAAATGTATCTTTGAAAGCCTGAAAGCACCTCAGGCAGTAATGGTGAAGACTGGAAAAGTTCCTTCAAGGTTTACAGAAGTAACAGAAAGGGCTGAAAGAACACCTAACAACAAAGAGAACAAAATAAGAGAGCTGGAAGATCATCCACTTTCACCAGTGAGTTATTAGGAGAGACAGGAAGCATCAGAAGCAGTATCTTACGCATCAGCAATAGCACTGCAGAATCATCAAAACCCAGGATGCTTTAGTATCATTGAGAACATATTTCAGTAGCACTACACCTAACTTTCCCCATTATCTAAGAACACTTTTGGTAGTTTGCATTAATTTCATGTCCATTAAAGCTGGACTTAGGCTTTGATGTGCTGTGCATTCAGCTGTATAATTATAAGAAACATATGGTATCAATCAGAACTCCTCAATGTTACATTCCAGTAATGACACTGTGTCAGCTGTGCAAAGTTATTGGAAAACATATGATGCTTGCAATTTTGCCAATGATGATCTTTCTCTGTGGAATAATCAGCTCTGAAAATCCCATAAATACTTTCAGCTTCTTTTAGAGACTAGATTATTATTTTTAATCAATTGGCAATATCATTAAATGACTGTTGTTACTTTTTTTTTAAAGGATTATAATGCTGCCTTCTAGAATAGTGAGATCTATTTAGGGAATAGTAAATTATAAGGTGTTCTAAAGTGCAACAATGTATACACCTCAATATTTTACATCGCTGGAAACAAAACTGTGCTGGAGACATTAAAGGGGTGATATAACTAACAATTCATTTGCTTTTCCAACTTGAGTGCTTTCTGAAAAAATAAAAAAGATCTCTTTGAAGTACAATGAGATTCATGACCAACAATAAAGGATATCTCTAATATAGCTGGCAATATGAAATGATATCCTGCTAAAACTATAGTGTAATAAAATATTATTAAAGTCATGATTTATTCATATATGTTTTTCAAATAGACAAAATGCTTTAATATTCAGTTTACATACACAGGAGTCCACTTATATGCAGGGACAACATGCCATGAAAAGCTATCGTACAAGCCCAATAAATGCTCCCTTGTGTTTAAATTGTTATTTTACCATAGCCCAACACAGACAGCAGTTATAATAAACAGATAGCTAACAGAAAAAGGAAATGAGCCCACAAGAAAATCAAGTATCAGCCATAAAAAATTACTGCAGGAGCTTTGAAGAACATAATTTTAATGTGCAGAAAACTAAGGTCAAATGGGACAGGGTCATAGGTTATTCTGATTTTTATTCCTTATCTACTCTCAAAGACCCTGGTATTTTTAACACTTACTTTTTTCTGAAGTATCAGTAGTACTGCTGTTTGGGTTGGGGTTCCAGAAGCTCCTTGGATAATCAAGTGTATAGCTGATCACTGTTGCAGCAGTTAAAATTGCAGCATGGACTTAAATTTTGTACATTTAGTGCTTTTTGTCTGTGTGGTGCATCGTGTTATATAATTATTGGGGAAGTCTGGGAGATCGTAATCTAAGGAAACAATAGAGACCAGAACTATAATTCCTGGGAAGGCAATGCCCTATTGGATAGTATAGGTTTATACTGATATCACTAAAAAGGAAATTTCTGGGTCATATTAACACAGTGAAATTAAAATATGTAGATTTTTGTTGAGGTACTTCATTTTAAAGTATCAAAAAATGCACTTCAACATTTCTGAATACATATATGTTTAATTACATGCAGAGAACATCTTGAAATTAGTGTTAGTGCTGAAATTCTGAAAATCACTTGGCTTTACCAGTCACAAAGAAAATAGAAACCAAAAGCAAATGCCAAACATAGTACTTTATATTTTTTTTCTCAATAATATCTGTCTCCATTTATTATCAAAATTTGACACCAACAGAAGCAAAATCCTTTAAAAAAAGTTATTTCTCCTCCCTCTGGCACAACAGTTGAATAGCTTCTGTCAAGTGTTTTGTAGAAAATACATCAGACCTGATTTCTAAGGAGGATTTTTGAAGGTGAGAACACTGTAAAGTTTTTTTTTAGGGAACTCTTCCCCTATACAAGTTGGTGAACTTATACGAAATGTAATACTGTCTGAGAAAAAACTGGATGAATGGACAATGAAACTTAGCATTGTTAGCAAAAAAGATTTGAGGTCAAGAGTTCACTATGGTATAAAAGACAAGAACTATGGCAAGGTTAAATTGAGAAACACCTTAAAAGCAGTAAGTAGTAGTTTGTATTTGAGACAATGGAACAAGGAAATCCAGTGAAAGACAAGAAGAGAAAAAGATGATCTTTGCAACAGTGTTTTGAATGCATTTAAAAGGAGAAGAGAGGAGCAAAATGTCATTATGACCTGAGATAACAAGTCATGCAATAATAATAAGATACTCAGCACTGTCAATTCCTTTTTATCTATTATTGTCATTAAATATTTTGCTCATAAAAAAATAGGATATTCTGTTCAGCTTAGGTAACTTTCTGAATAAACCCTTCACTTGTATTTTTCTTTCATAGCTTTGGGGGATTTCTGCTGTGAAGCTGTTGCAATAATACACATTCCAATGTTTTTTCAGTAAAATGTACTCTTTTATACATAGCTTTATTATTGGAATGCTCTTTTTTAATTCAGGAAAGGATGGGATGCACCTGGATCTCATTAACAATTGTGCAGACAAACACTAATGTCCACTCTAATTAGGGTGCCATTACAGGTTACCTTTAAAATGTTTTAAATCTGTGCATTGTTATAGTGTTATAAGGTCAGAACAGTTTCACAGCAGTCTCAGGT
This sequence comes from Gavialis gangeticus, assembly GCF_001723915.1. Taxonomy (NCBI): domain Eukaryota; kingdom Metazoa; phylum Chordata; order Crocodylia; family Gavialidae; genus Gavialis; species Gavialis gangeticus. Next base: position 239,743,203 of record NW_017729032.1, read on the forward strand.
TAAGGCTTAGATCTACACAACTGTGACTTGCCACTAGGGAGTCTGGCAAGCAGGGGTGTGGAGGGTGGCAAGGATGCTATCCCTCCTTTGGGGTGGAAAAGGAGGGGGAAATGTGGCATGTAGCTCCGAGGCTGAGAAATCACCATCGGAGTTGTAGCTTCCCTCACTCTGCAACCATCAGGAGGCAGTTACAGCAAATTTTCTGATTTAAAAAAGTAACCCAAAATCCACATTTTTCCATGATTAAAATGAAACACCACTATATACCTGACGGAGGTAGGTAGTAGGATTACTAAAGGAACCAGCAAACCGGTAAGCTGTACCTGGATGCTCAGAGTGCTCAAAGTGGGCATCTTTTGACATGCTCAAGAGGTAGGGAGAAGGGACACTTTAATTAGAGCGGCTCCAAGAACCACTCTAATTAAAGCGCCCACCATGTTTCCTGTATTCAGTGTCCCACACTTCAAAATGGTGGAGAGGGGCTTATTGGATGAGCTTTAGTTAAAGCAGCCTGCCGCTAGTTTGAAGCATGAGGACACTGAATACATGAGATATGGAGGCTGCTGGAGCACACAAATTAGTGCACTCCAGCAGACTAGAGTAATTGAGTCTGCTCCAACACACTGTAATTACAATGCATCACAGCAGCATCCCGGCACGTCTACAGGCACCCAGTCTCCTGGGATTACACACCATTGGGCAAGAAGGCCTGTTAGTTTTGTGCCAGCACTATCCTACTGGGCAGCAGAGTTCAGGAGGGTTGAAAGGCTGCCCATGGAGCAAAGGAGTGGGAAGGGTTGGGAATGGTGCACCCTAGGATGCTGGAAGAATGAAAATAGAGCTTTGTATAGCCCCAGAGTGGACTAATAATATCCTACAACCTGGGTAAAATGGATCAAAGTTAACTCCCACTTAAACTGGCATAAATTTAAAATGTTTTGAGGGCACTTAACACAGTTTAACACCCTTTAATGGGTGAATGCTCCTGTTTTAAGTGCCTTTATGATCATTTAAAGGTAATCTTTAAACACTACCCTGATGGTGCTGCATAACAAACCAATATAAAACCAAACGCAGATCAGCGTTACTTTTCTGATGCCTTCTGATTATGGTCCCACTCTTCCACTCTCTGGCCAGTATGAAATGAGCTAGTCATAAAACAACTAAAAGCAGTGTGTGTTTCAAAAGTTTTAAATTTACACTAGAATCCAAATATTCATTAAAATCCAGTCTTTGAGGCACCTTAGCTCATTGCCTGTTCATTAATGATCATTTATTATTTCTTACTCCTTTATATACTATTTAAAATGAGAAGACATTATTAAAACATCCTGCAGTTACCATTTCCTAGCAACAGAATTTCCTCTTAAGCTGGCCTGTGTCATCTTCCATGGTTTGCATAAAGCTCACATAGCCTTTCTGCAGAACTATACAAAAACTTTAAATCAACTCCTTTCCTTGTAGAAGTTTGATTTTCTATCAAAAGAGTTTAATTTAGTTCTTGAATTGACCGAGTGACTACAGTATTAAATGAAATCTAATTTTAGATCTGTACTGTATTACCATTTCAATGATCTATATGAACTATTAAAACCATATAACAAAAGTAGAAAGTTATTCTCTTGCACAGGTATCAGAAGTCTGTTTTGGCAAGCTACATCTTAAGTATTAAGAACAACCTTACTATAGGAAATAAGTAGAACTTATCCAATTGTATTAGTTTTACTTTAATTAAGTCAGGATTTGTATAGCACTCTTGATTCTAACATAATACTAAAAATAACAAATATTATTAAGCCCCATCAGTTTGGGACCTGCAGCCCTGGAAGCTTGTTACTTGCTAGTGCAGCAGGAACTTGGGATTATGATCCTGGGCTCCCCCTGCACTGGCAATAAGGTGTGACTGGATTTGATGCTGGATCCCACAATCAGGTTTTCTGATATACATGTGGCATGTAGGAGGTATGCTTGTGTGGATCACACATCAGATCCTATCATGCCCTTACCTGAATGTCTAGAGGGGCTGTCTGTGTGTGTGTACATACACACGCCTGTGTTTAACACAAAAAGGGAGCCAATTGGGAGTTTAGGTTAAAGCCAGCTTGACTGAATTTCTTGTGAGGATAATGGTTCAGTACTGTTCAGGTACAATTTCACCCCTTGTCATTGTTACAGAATTGCAGTCAGAACATTTCTCAGTGGCAGAAAAACTGGCCATCATAATAGAAGGGAATGAAAAGGAAGCGTTATCCACTAACAGAAAAACAATAATACATTTACTTTTTATTTGATAAGTTTGAGCTTCCAACTTTATGAGGTGCAACGTCCAGTGACTTATCAGCTACTGTTTATTGTACTGTAGCAAGAAAGCATTATTGTGGAGAGCCTCACAGAAAATCCATTTAAGGAATCATTTTTAGTATAAAATTCCCAGAGCAGGATGTCTTTCTGTGCACACAGATTGTCAGTTTAAGGCTTGCTCTAGACTTTTGATGAAGGGAACCACAGTTGCCTCAGCAGTTGAATGGATCTTTCATTGCTTTGATTTCATAGTTGTTAGGGGCTGGAAGGGACCTTACAGATCATCAGGTCTAGCCCCCGTGTACTTGGGCAAGAAATACTGCTGGGTTCAGATGACCCCAGCAAGGTGGACATCAAGATGCTTTTTGAAGATCACTAGGGTGGATGACTGTACCACCTCTGGGGGCAGTCTTTTCCAGATCCTTGGCACTCAACTTGTAAAGAAGTTTTTTCTTACGCCCCGTCTAAAGCAATATTCAATCAGTTTGTGCCTATTGTTTGCAAGTGAAAGGTGGCCAGCTATTCCCTTGTATGCCATTGGCTACAGATATTGGTGTGCCTTAAACAGGCTAATCCAGTGGGTTGCTGGACTTGGTAAACCTTTGGCCTTGACAATACATGGAATAATATTAACATGTAACAGGGGTTGAAAATTTTAAAATGGAAAATTAAAGTGGCTAAATTTGAAATATCTGTCACAGACAAAATAAGGATAGTAAAAAAAATGACATTAAGATTGACTATAAATAAATCCCTGGTAAAACTGGTTATTTTGTAATGTTCCATTTGAGTAATTTATACCCCAAAATATTTTTACAATTAAATTGATTTTTATTTCTTCCTTGACACACAAAGCATTATAATGGTCTATATAAAGTGTTTACAATGGTAACAGGTAAAGTTAATGTGAGCATGTTTTAAGAAGAAAGATTTAGCAGTATTGTGTATATATGTATAACATTTCTAAATTTGGACTATTTGTTATATTACATAAGGAAAATGTTCAGAAAGAGAGATCCCTTTTGATTACATTTAGGGACCACATTTCCAAATATTTTTGGATTCCTAAAGACTACTTAAACCATTCAGTATATAACTATTTCAGGAATTAAATACCCTGGTAAATCTGACCTTAGGGCCTCTTGCCTAAATCACTTTTGAACATTTCGTTCTAGATAGATAGATAGATAGATAGATAGATAATCAGGCTATCTATCTATCTATCTATAGATAGACAGATATGGTGATGTGACATTGTGAGAGACAGTTTGTGTTCTGTTAAACTCACCGTATAGGGCTGTTTATAATGTTAACTGAACTCATTTATCCCATAAAGCTACATAATAAAATACAATCTTTCTAGGAGCAATGCAGATGGGTGGACAGAGTGCTATTATGTCATTTGGGAATAAAGAGCCACTATTGTGTAAAGAAAAACAATCAAAGTGCTACTAGAGCCTATTCTTCAAAAGGTGCATTTCCTGTGTTGCAAGTTCCAGTCTACTTTAGTCCTGAAAATACCGTGGATGGTATCATGTTATTTATTGCAAGGTCTGCCAGTTGACTCAGATGCTTCTATGAATTAGTTATGTTTGATTACAGGAGGCTGTACCTACCACACTCAACCATATTCAGCAGCTTCTAGTTAAAGGAAATGAAGACAAAAAGGAAGAAAATGAACAAAGAGCAGTTGGGAAATTGAAAAATAAAAGCTTCAAAAAGTCTCTCTTCCCTACCTCTCCCTCTTTTTAAAGATTCTCATCTCACTCTTTGTCAAGTAACTCTCAGTTACCAAAAAAAAAATCAGAGGTGAATCTAAAACTATCTTACGAGCTGGGATACAGCCAAATATGCACCATTTGGCAAGCAAGACATGTATTTTGATTTTGCTTTCTTCCCCCTTGGCATCAGGAAGTGAACTGAAAAAGAGACATTTCAAATTTTACCATATATCTGTGGGGTATTTTTTTCCCCCAAATGGATACAAAATTGTGTAAGGAAAAGAGGAAATTAGAGAGATTTTTCTGGGTTCTTGTTGCTTGGGAAACCACTTTCTTGCTTCACATATTCAGAACATCTGTCTTACTCTGTTCATGTCTCCTTGAGAGAAAACCTTAAGGTGTTTCACAGGAAAAAAAATAAACAGAATGGGGGGCATAAATGAGAACGGAATAGCTTTTTTTGTAATGCAGTTGTTGACAATGTCCTTTGTTCTCATTTTTTTTATTTTGAGCTTTATTCCTATATATATTCCAAGTTCTAGCTGGCTGGTTTTGTATCAGTGTGACACCTCAACTAGTGCTAGAAATGATGGTACAGCATTAATTTGAATTTGTTTCAATTCACAGGATTTATTGCCATCATATATAAGTAACAAAACGTGTATATATAAACTGTCTTCATAAAATATGGTACCAAGACTGTGCTTTGTCAAATACATGTGCATTACACATCATGCGTCATAGTTTGTTTGATTTTATCCATTTTCCTTTACTAATGGGCCATATAGATGTATTACCTGATAGGGCCTAACCTAACCTGTAAAGTCACAGTGGGGAAAAAACAGAAGTGTGGAGATGCTTTCTTAGGATCTAAAAGGGCTTTGTGATTTGTAATAAAGCTGATCTCTGATGTGGGGAAGTGCCTTAAAACTTTAATTTGACAGCATGACCAACACTATTACTTTTCCTGCATCTTTCGTATTTTCAGAGAGATGGGTCAATACTTAATACTATTTGTCCCAAAGTGATCTTCACTCTCGATTTGCTCTTAGATAAGCAACTGGAGGCCATTTTCTCAGTTTCTATCTTTTCTCTTATAAATAAATGACAGTTGTGAGCTTTGCTTGTTGGCAGATGTGCCACATGAGGATAAATGCCACCCTCTAAGGGTGGACATCCTCTCTAGCCAAAATCCATTTTTTATTTCAGCTCATTTCTGAGATGCAATGTTTTTCTGCTGCAAAGGAGTTCTATGGGTAGCTTGCTATGGTGTAGGAGAGTACTGCTTAAAATTAGTCAAGAGAAGCATTTGATGTGCAGCCTCTTCAATTTATAAAGGGAGGAAGCAGCTGGCAGTATATTTTCACTGAACAGGTTCAACTTTGGAATTTACTACAATTTAATTCCCAGCCACGTTGGAAAGCTTTAGGCTTTTAGGAAAGAAGGGAAGCCCGACAGTCTGGAGAATGCTGATTACTTTTAGCTTTGAGAGTATGGGCTGCTTTCTTAATTTGCTATAGCACATTTATCTGTTCCTTGAAGTGTAAGATTTTCTTTATGTAAATAAATTATATCCTGAATGTAAATTTGTGTGGTTGTATAAATCTGAAGGGGAGCAAAGGATGAATGACTACTTAAGCTCTTTATAAATTCAAATAGGTCCTGCAAGTCTACTTCTTCCATAATATCTAAAAGCACAAGCACAAGCCTATATAATTACTAAAGCTGGTAGGAAAACATCTGATGAAAAATCCTAGTTTTTTGGTTTTTGAAACCCAGGTGTGCTCTGCAAATGCATTAGAAGGTTTCTGAGGTTCAGGATGGAATATCAGGCCACAAGGCAATAGAAAGAGGAACCAGAGTAGTTCTGTGGTTGTGGGCTTTCTTCTTGACTGTAGATGACTCAAGTTCAAGTGTATGTTCTAAATCAGGCTGATCAGGGTTTGGCTTCAACAAGCAACTGAAGGCCTCATCTCTCCTAAAAAAGTACTGTAAACACTCAGCTATTGGCTATTCTAAGGCATCTCTTTCAGACATTTTTTTTATTTAAAAAAATGGAAAGTTTCATTTATTTTAATTCCATTACATATTCTGGTGATTCTTCCTCATTATACCATCTTCACAAAACTCATCCCCCTCAGCTGTGATATACCCTTTGGTATCTGACTTTTATGTTTTAGGCCTTTTCAGTGGGCCATTGCTGTTCATTGCTGGAATAGGTATGTTGATTTTTCTTTTTCATTGAATGCCTAAGTCCATTGAAGGTAATGAAAAAAACCCAAAAACCTTCCACTGACTTCAAAGAGCTTTGGATCAGGTTGTTAAATTCTGCAAACACTTATGGATATGGAAAATCTTCTGCACTGCAAGTAGCTACATTGTATACAATGTGATTATCCATACTACATAAAGTGAATCATGTACTTAAATCTTTGGCAGATTGGGAACTTAAATTGCAAATTCCATGGCTGGATCCAGACATGCAGGCCTGTGCTTTGTAGTGCCACAAAACTCTTTGTGGTGCTACAACCACGAGTTGCACATTAATACATGTGTGACACTGCTAATTTGCAGTGCCAGAGTAAAATTTTCTACTAGGATTGCCTGGGAGAAAAAAAAAAAACAACCTGAAAAGAAAGTTGCATAAAGCACGCCAAAGTGGTGTGCACTGGGACAAACTCAAAGACGGGGAAGCAGACAGCCTAGGGCTGCCTGTTTCCCTGCCTCCATGTGCTGCAAAGCCCCTGTGCTGAGGCAACCTGTGCCCCACCCAGACGCTTCCTGGCTGGCTGGGGTGCAGGGTGCCTTGAGACAGGACAGCAGGCAGCCCTGGACTAGCTGCTCCTCTGTTTCTTCATGCCTCAGCACGTGGGCTTTGCTGTGGAGCCCCCATGCTGAGGGATGTGGTAACAGGGGAGCAGGCAGCCCAGAGCTGCTTGCTCCCCTGTCTCAAGGCACTCCGCTCTGCAGCAGGAGTTCAGGGTGGCTCAGCATGGGGGCTCCACAGCACATGGAGAGGGGGAAGCAGGCAACTCTGGGCTGCCTGCTCACCTGTCTCCATGTGCCACTCCCCAGCTGGCCAGGACACAAGGTACCTCAGTACTGGGACTGCCTGGAGGCTAGCATTGCTCTGAGGCACCCAGTGCCCCAGCCAGCCCTCCTCCTACAGCACATGGAAAAGCAGGACAATGTATCCTGCTGCAAAGGGATGTGCACTGTGGCACAAATTTGTGCCACTGCAAACTCTCCCCTCTGCTTGTGCGGACATGGCCCATATATTTGCTTTGGCTTTGTAGTGTCAGGCAAGCCATCTACCATACTTACTGAAATACAAGACAACCCAGGGAAGAGGGATGCTGCCCTAGTGATAGACTATGGCTTGTAAAATATAGAGAGCTTACCTGGGGTTATCAGATGGTAGGCAGGTTATAATGACCCATAAATCCAGCATCTATATTCAGTCCATGATTTTTTGTATCCAGTAGGTTTATGAAGTGAAGTTCGTAGGCTTGTCTATGAAAGGTGTTTTGTAAATTCCCTTTGGGAATTAAAACTGAGAAATTGTTAAAAAAGGATGGTTGTCTTGTGAGATGTGTATAACCACAGGTAATTGGGTATTTTTGTCTTTGATAGATTTTTGCTGTGTGTTCATTCTGGTACACAGTTGTTGTTTGGTTTCTCCTACATATTTTCCATAAGGGCATTTAGTGCACTGGTAAGATACATTACATTTCTGGAGGTGCAGGTGTAAGATCCAGGAATAGTGATGGTTCTGTTGTGGGCTGTAGTTACTGAGGGATTGGCGGAGGTACATTGGCAGGTTTTACATTTCTTGTCCTGGCATGATCTATATCCATTCAGTGTGTTTTTTCCATATTGGCTTCTGTTGTATCCAGAAGAAAACAAAACAACAGGAGATTGTCCATATGCCTAAAAAAGGCTGTTTGTTGCAAAGAACATTTTTGCCAACTATTTAGTTGGTTTAATAAAAGATACCACATTTACCCCCAAAACATTGTCTGCCTATGTCCTTAGACCAACATGGCTACAACCAACATCCCCAAAATTTTATATGTAGATGAGGCACAGGGAAACCAGGTCTGACTAACTTGTGGAAGGCAGGGCCACACTTATCATATGTGACAAGCTGAGATGGGGGGTGACTAAGGGATTCTAGATGAACTGTTTGGGGCCCCATTTGGTGATTATTGGAGACATTTAAGTCTGGTGAAGAAACACAAAGCATTAGAAACTGGAAAGAAATGTAAAGCTCAGCTGTGGGAGTGAAGAGGAAATCAAAATATATGATACATAGTGGATCACCATGACTTGAAAAAGAGTTGGTGGTAAAAGGGATTGCACTTAATGGACACTACCATATATCATACTCAGATGGTCTGTACTAACCTGTCTTTGTGGTCAGGATCTTGGTCTTCTTGGCTAAAATCACATGGAACATGTTTGGCACCAAGAGAAGGGTGTCAGGGCTGGCTCTGCCCCGCCTGGTGCTGCTCTGGTATTGCAGTACATCCAGGCCTGGTGCCAGTTCCCTGCAAAGGTAACACCCAGTCATTTTTTCAGGGTTACAGATATACACACACAAAACCAAAAAAGAAGTTCCCATCAGTATGTTTGGTCAGAATGGGCCATGTGTTTTATAGTCATGCTCAGTGTTGGCTGCATTTAATCAACTTCATAACTGGTTTCCATTACTGAGCACATGCTGCTTTTGATGGCAGTTTAATGACAGACAATGTATTAATGAGGCTTCCTTGTATGAAAATATAAGATGAGAGGCTTTTCCCCCTAAGCTAAGTTGGATTGGGGAAGTGGGGGGGACACTTCATCTTGTATTCACGTAAATACAGTACTTTTAACAAATACTAAGGAATAAATGTTTGGCTCTAACTCCTCACTTTCCAGTATAAAATATCATTTGACTAATTTTCACTGCTGCAATGACAATCTCTATGTCTATTCCTATCCCACAAGGAAAGTCAACTACTGTACAGGTAGGAAAAGCAATATGGTACAAACCAGTGTCCTGCATGGTTGATATAGCTATACAAAAATGCAATTTTACTTCCATCTTTCTAAATTTGTCTTAAATTTAGGCTGCTATCATTTTAATGTATTGACTGGAAGACAGTTGATTTTATTTTTCCCTGGGAATAAACATGTAAAAGATCATGGGGATTAGGAACAGAGGTGGGAACTTAGTTTTTCTTTCAGCAATAGCAACAGTAATCTTCTCTTGCCATGGACAACAATATGGCTGCTTTAAAAACCAGAAAAACTCTGTCATTATTCCATGAATAATTTTGAATTATGGCACTAAAAGTTCAATATTAATGACAAGGCTCTTTTATCACTGTTATTTTATTTTAATGTATCAAGGAAAAGATACTGTTACAAATTCCCTCAAAGCCATTCCTGCAGCCTTATCCATACAAAAGACAAAGGCCTTATTACTAAACTAAGAGATTCTTAGTATGTACTGACTTACAGTATATAATAAAGTCTGGATTTCTTGCTTAATGCTCTGAGATGAAGGGGGAGAATAAAATTGAAATAATTAAAGAGCATGCTGTATGTCTTGCATTGTAATAGGGAAAAATGAAAATTGAATCACCCTTTCTGTAGGTATAGGATCATGGGTACAACAAATATCAGAACTGTAGGAATGGAGGCATGAAAGAAAATGTTTCTGACTGTGACTGGCAGCTGGAAAAACATGCATTACTGCTCACCAGAATTAAAGTAGGCTTTAGCTGCTGGGAAGATTAGATGGGGAGAGCTTGTAACTGGAATGCATCTGGTCCAACATGTCCTTACTCCCTTGTACCTCATTACTATCCTTTCCTCCTCCTTGCTCCTTAAGCTTATCTGAGAGTGAGGGTGGTGCAGACTCTATGCAGCTACCTACCATTACCACAACAGTGCTCAGCATTCTTAACACATTAATTTTCCACAATTTTCAATAATATAAATCTTTCAGATTATTAATGACACTCTTTAACAAAATCAGTCTTAATATCAAGCTTGTTAGAATTTTTCTCCAAGCATACACATTTCTCTTTACTTTTATCCTTAGCTTGAATTACTTTAGCAAACATTTCCCAGCATTTTCATCAGTCCTTTTCACTGTTTCAGGATATTGTGTTCCAGTTATCAGATACATTTAAAAAAATAAACATATGATTACCCCTTTCTATTCTTTCACTATTTGATCAGTCTATCAATTTCTGCTGGGATTTACTCCATATAAACATATTTAACATGTATTTTTTTATGTATGATTTCATTATCTTCTCGAAGAGAAGCTGCCAACCTAAAGCCAACATATCAAGCCTGCAAAGAGACCGGATCTGGTCCATGTTTTACTAATGACTGATAATCTCCTGATACCATCCAGTTGTACTTGCTGTGTGTGGAGGGCTGCTCCCTCAGTCCACACAGCAGCCTCTCCTTATTTTCGCTACCAAAATAATTAATTCAAATTGTTGCTCACACTATCTTTTGGCAGCATGTTTTTTGGTGGAGCCTCCTTGGGCACAGGGTAAGGAGGGGCATTGAGACAGGAGCCCTCTACACAGAAGTGGGTTAAGTGCAGCAGTAGCTGAGAATCAGAATTACTGCTCAAAGCAGTAACTGGGTTGGAAGCTTTGACCTGCCATTAGTAAAGGTTGCCAAATCCTGCTCTCGAAGTGTGGCAACATTTTATAAGTAGTTATGCCATTATTTCACCTGAGATGCGCTTGCAAGATTGCTGCACTTCAGATTTAGTACTAGCATTTGATTTTTTTTTCCAATTCCCAGTTCCCTCCTGATTCTTTGTGACTTTTGAAATATGTGTTGATGATATAAAGGGAGTTTATCTGTTAATTCTCTTGTGACCAAATTCTGCAATCTTTACTCCCACTGGTAACAATCTATTTTCATGATTGGCCAGTGGGAATAACTGTGAGTAACTGTAAAACTGTTAACCCCATAGATGTGATATCTAGCACTTAATCTGTTTGTTAATTCCATCAGTAATTAAACTACAGGCTCCTTGGTTTTAGAGGCATCTCAGGACAGTGCAATCTTATATGCCATAGATAGAAATACTGTTCTGTAAATTGCTGAGATATAAATTTAATAGTTACTTCATATTTCTTCTTCTCCACTAGATGTGACATACTGATAATTCTTACAAAGTTTAAATCTATTTCAGAGGCAATTTATTTCAGTAGACTTTATTTCTTTTTTTTATTAGCCCACTGCAGTTTAATTTAGAAGTTGAAAGCACAGTTCTTGTAAAATCTGAGAGCTATTTTTAATACTTCATAATTTATACATTAATAAAAACTAGAGATTTGTGTGTCCACACCCAATATCTAAGTTATATGCAAACTGGACATATAGATACATACATACACAAATGTCAAGCTGCCAGAAAAGATTCCTTTGCAAAAATCTAAACTATGCAGCAAACAAGGGACATTAAAAGTTGGCATGGTTAATGTTCTAGTTTTGCTGGATAAAATGCAAAGATGGCATTTTGTAACTTTTTTGTAGGTTTTTTTATATTGTTGTTCCTTTTGATGTTATTTTAGAAGTAAAGTTTGATTCAAGTATTTGAACACATATGAAATATATAAAACTATAAAAATGTGAGTTAACAACTAACACCTCTCACAGAATCTTGGAGTGAGATGAATTTACTTCAGATCTCCAGAAATGAAAATCACAGCTTCCATACATTTTTCAATTGTCAAAATAAAACTGTTATATTAAAATACTTGGGGACTTCATGCTTAAAATCCTGAATACAACCTTTCCCCAAGTCTGGGACAGTTAGAGTTAGGACAAGGGTACTGTGGCAAAGCATAGGTTGTGCCTGCCATTTTAAGAGGTTTCAGGAAGGCTCTGAGTAGCTAGCAGCTGCAGTTTAATTGGCCCAATTAAATGGTCACATAACCAAAAGGGGGCCACCAGATTGGAGGAGGGCTAAGCAGCCTTAGCTTAGCTGGTAGTTACATCTAGGGAGCCAGAGGAATAACATCACTCAGCCTGCAGATTCAGCTCCCAGAATATCTGGAAGTTAAGGGTAGGAACTATGGGGATGTAGGAGGTTCCTGGGCATGGATAAAACCTGAAACTGCACCCTGCTGGGGTTGGATGGTGTAGGGTTGCCTGTGGTGCAGCAGTCTCCAGGAAATGCAACTCCAATGCCTTGGTAGTGAAAGGTGAGTATGGGGCACCAGAAAGCCTTAACCTGGTGGGTTATGCCATAAAGGGTTTGGAGTCCAGGTACATTGACAGACACCTGAGGCCTGAGTGGGCCATAGACTGAGTTTGGAATGCCCAAGGCCAGAGAAAGCCAGGGGCTGGAATCAGCCCAGAGTGTGGGGTAATAGGCCTGATGTCCTATCATACAGTAGGGCCTGAATTGGGTGGTATGAAGTCTGCAAGGGGCCAGGAGCAAGTGTGAGAGAGATAAAGCCTGACAGACTATATGGAGTATGGCTAAGGGGACCTGAAGAACCATACAGAGTAGTGTAGGGTGTATCTAGCTCATAGTGGGGCAAGAATGGGTGTTCCCCAGTAAAAGGGGCATTGTGAATGGGACCCAGTTATGGGGCATGAAAGAGGTGCAACATAGGAGCAAAGTTCAGCCCTGGAAAGGACTACATGAGAGTCAACTAATTAGATGTGAGGCATGGGACGCAGTGTACGGCTAGTTCAGATCCATGTATTAGACCGTTGACATTGGGGTAGTAAATGGGCAGCCTCTCCACCTGTGAACAATTATTCAGTTCCAACAAAGGCATGGCAGACGAGTCAGGTGAGTGGACTGCCCTACACAGGTGGTGAGCCAACGATTGGAACAGCCTTGAGACAGTCCCCTGTCACAGATACAAACTCAAAATTGAATTCAAATAAGGAGTTCAGATTCAGTTCTGTGAACATTCAATCCCATCTCTACATCACATAGTTACATTTATATGCTTACTTGTCCACAGTTAATACATTTGCACATGTACATACATAATAAAAGGAATAGGACTTGCAGGGGGTTAGGCACTTTTAAATTTTTTTTATGTTTTTCATTATATCTAGGTTGGAAAACTTATATGCGTTTAAAAATACATTTTATAATAGCCATTGTTAAATATATCCAAATGTACATGTGAATAGATACATATTCTTCTAAAGAAAATACCTTTATCAATTGCTTTTAAAACATATGAGGTTTAGGTAATCATTTGTAAATATTGTGCTTGTTTTCAACTGCACTTGTGTAAAGTCATATTTAGGCCATAATAATTGGCTACTCTTCCCATATCTCAGCTATTGAACTGTTTATTTTATCCAGTGAAATAAATACATGAAGAGTTTCCATGCTGCTTTAATTTGTCAACATGATAATATTAGATACAAATTGTTTTGACAGACATTGTTCTGTCCAGACAATGGTCACTGGTTCAAAAACTGAAGTATTTAATATAAAAATGGAGAATTCCTATTGCCATTGGAGAATATATTCATATTTGAGTAATTACTGTCTTGCCAATTACTAATCGTACTAATACTATTTTACTAGAGATGTACATCATATTGGATTGGCACCAATATAAGGAAAACTGACAGTCCTGGCAATCAGCTTTTATGACTGATGTGACTAATAATGTTGCCAATAAATGCCCCATGCATGTGTGCAGCTGTAGTGCAGCATGCAGGCAGCCAGGAGTGCATCCTGGGAGCATGGAGAGCAGCCGGGTCTGGCTGATAAGCCTGTTGTGGGGGAAGGAGTAGGGAAGGACATATCGAGGCCCTAGCAGTGAGGGAGGGAGTGAGGCTGGTGCTGGGGTGGGGGTAGGGGTAGATACATCTGGGACAGGGTGCAGGACAGAGCCACAAGTGGCTTGTCTGGGGGTGCAGGGAGGACAGGGGCATCTCCTGCCACTGTACACACCCCGGGAGGGCATGAAGGGTGTGTACCCCTGGATCTGTGTGTGGGGTGAGGGCAGGCTGCCACTGCAGACTAGGGCCAGGGGCAGCACCAGGTTCTTCCTGATTGGTGGGGGGGGAGGGAGGGGACTGGACCAGGGCTGCAATCGAGACAGACAGTAGTCTCTACTGCTCCACTGGGAGGGGGGATACCATGAATTTTGTGGTGGCTGCAGTGCCTTCCCATAGCCCCTGTCCCAGTGCCACCACCACCCACCCCAAACACAGCCCAGCCAGCCCCCCCACCAGGAAGGGCTCAGTGCCACCCTGGCCTGAGCCCACAGAGGCAGAAGCCCATCCCTGCTCCTGCTATACCCCTGAATGAGCCACTCATGGCTCTGTCCTATTGTCTGCCCCAGCTGTGCAGTCCTTGCCCCTGAACCTGCCCCAGCCTCACCCCAACTCCCTCCCTCACCACAGGGGCCCTTGATATTCTCCACTCCACACCCCTTCCCTCTCCCCTTGCCCCTTCGCCCACAACAGACTTACCAGCCAGATGCTGCTCTTCTACCTGTCTGGCTGCATATCAGCAATCAGATAGGTATCAGCCACTATGGCTTATTAAAAATCAGCCCTCGCTACTGGCCCAGAAATTCTCTATAAGTGCACCCTTATATTTTACTAGTCTCACTAAAAACATAACATAGTAAAAATGCCCTAAAATGACAATGGACTTGGACAGCATAAGAATCTTGATTTTTATCTTCTTCATTTTCCAGCAAGTTTTTCCTGCACTCTATCAGTTTAGGCCCCCGTCCTACGAGTATTTAGGTACATGCTTGAAGGTCAACAGGATTGTGCATGTGCTTCTAATGAAGTATGCACTTGTGACTACCCAGACAAATAAACACTTACCGTTGGGAGTAAAGGAACAGAATCTGGCAAAAACCTGTAAACTTGCTAAGAAGAATTTTTGCAACTGTTTGAGCTGGTGTGATAAAAGATATCAGATTTACTCAAAAAAACTCATCTGCCTAGAATCTGGCTCACGTTTATATTTGGAAAGTCACAGAGAACTAGGAAAGTACTAGAAAAATGAAATATATATATATCATTAGTCTTCACTTATTACGTGTTCTGAATCAAATGGATAAGGCTGGGCTGGTACTTGAATGGGCTATCTTTACTAGATTGGTGGTAACTCAGGCAACAAATAGATATTGCTTTCATCCCAGGAGAAATCATTTAATTCTGGGCAAAGTGCAGTCATCCACATCCATTGCCCAGAGACAAACCCTAAAAAGTTTTATGGAATAAAAAATGTTAAGTTTGTCCCAGGACCTCAAGCAGTGATTCTGAACAGTTGTCCTGGGATTGTATCACTGAATGCCTGGTGGAAAAGTACCTTCACATGCTCACTAAACCCCAGTTAGAAGGGCAGGATATGTACATGCTAATCTCAGGACTTTTCTGTTCTGAGAAAAATACAGGCACAACTTGTCCCAGGACAAATACAACATATGTTCCTTGTCTTACACTTTCCTCAGTCAATACTGATCAAGAATTCCACCTTGGTTTCAGGGGTCTCTGTGCTGATAGACACAATAACTTTTGGAGATTCTATAATGGGCATTAGTGGTAATTCACACTGCTTTGTAATTTGTTCCATCATTTTACTATTTTTCTCATACATTCTGAATTGAACTGACGATCCTTGTCTTCCTATTACAACTTTGCTTGCCTATTGAAATACACATAGTGATTTCAGTGGCCTTCTGTTAAGCCACCCATTTCAATCACTCCTTCAATACATACATGCATATTTAACACACATCAGCCTTTTCCCTCCCTACCATCTTTCCAGAAGCCTGTAACTTTCTTCCTAATATGATTAACTTTGCTTCCATCTTCTTTTCCTCTGAAAACTTTTTCAAACAATACTTATTCCATGAAACCCATAAACAATAGTCCTTCCAACAATGGTGAGGAAATTTAAATTGCAAAGTAATAAAACCCCAGCCACAATGCAGGTAGTGGTAGAAGCCATGAGAACAAGGTACAAGCTAAATGTAATTGTTCAAAAATGTTGCTTTTTTAAGAAGCATTCTTTCTCTGCACTAGTTTTTGTCTTTTGCAGATATACTTGCCTCATTTCAGGGACTTTGACCATGATTTTGAGAAAAAGACCAATGATTTGGCTGTCTCAATTATTGTTTTCCCCACATAGAAATCTCAAGAAGCCCCGATTTTTCAGGGAATGCTTATCAACAATCGACTGAGAAATCTGAAAACTCTTGTCTCAAAGTTTTATGTATAGCAAAATGGCTACTCTTGCTTTAGGACTCCATACCATGGGGTAGTTCTAGGAGGGGATGGAGTGGTGCAGTTGCACCCCCCACTTTGATTTCTTGTACACCCCAAATTTAAAAACAACTGCCTGGCAGTGGCAGGAGCATTTCTATTTAGGCATCAGTGAGGGAGTCAATTGATTTCATGGCCCATTATAATGTACATGATTCCTTCTAAACTCTTTAATCTATAGGTGTTAATGGTCTTGATGGTCTGGTAATCAAGCTGTCCTTTCTTCTGCAATTCTGCTCCCTATTGATGGCTCCTGGTAACATTGCTCCTATTTCACAGCCCTGCAAACTGTTTTTAAATCTAGCTTAAAAACATTAAGGTATATGGACATGTTGACTCAAACATGAAAATAACTTTCAGTGAAGCACAGGATGCACTGTCAAGATGCCCAAGAAGTCTAGACTTTGTCTTATGAATCTGAAAAGAGAAAGAGAGAGAGAGAGATGTGTTTTTTTTAATTCCAGTGACAGCAGGACTAATGAAACAACATCTTTTATTTTCCACCTATTTTCTGCTTTTTAATACTGCCTGATAGAACAAACTAATGCACGTTCCAATAAAGTTAGACTTTGTTCTTACTTTGTTCTTAAACTGATTAATATAGCTCTAGACCCTAGCATATCAGTAAAACTTCTAGTTTCTTTTAAAGTGTGCATGTGATGATGATGATGCACCACACTAGGTTTAATTCCCCCCCCCCTTTTCACAATCCTAGATCTGCCCATATCAATATCTGTTGAACCACTGTAATTGCAAGTTGCCTACATACACCCATAGCCAACCTAGGAGTTGGGTGCATTATTCACTCGCAGTTTTTCTTCCAGATCTCACTTAAACGTGTTTCACTGGTAAGAAGTGAAGCTATATCTTAACTCTCCATGAAAGAGATGCTCTACGTTATAAAGTTCAGATGTGTTTGGGAGTTTATAGATACAGAGTGACAAGAAGGAACAAATGGACTATACCAACATTCAGTGAAAAAGAAAAAAAATGAGGAAATACTTTCAATGTTTAAATAAATATTTACATAAAATACATCTTTGAAGATTAAAGATGTAGAGAGATTTAGTAATTATTTTAATCTCTTTAGGTGAAAATGTTTATAAAGAATGGAAAGAACTAATTTTGACTGAGGGAAAGTAGATTTTCTTTTGTATTAATGACCAGTACCCAATGAAATAACAGCAGTTTTTCATAAAACATGATTATTGAACTCTGGTCTGGTCTAAACCATACTGATGTCAATGAGTCTATTGATTATCTTCTGCTGGGTTTGGATGAGACCCTCACCTTTTCTCTCAAGAAGAGAAAGATGTCATTTAATGTTTGTAAATAGATATTTTTCTTTTATTACTGAATTAATATTCATTCACCTGCTACTCTGATCAGCAGGCTTACCTTCTGTTTTATATAATTATACAGAATGACACATAGTGATTCTGATCACCACCCAGTGGACTGGGAAATGCTGAAGAATAAAAGATACAAAAAGAGAAATAAATGTGAGGAACTGTTATTCCCAAATCAAGTTGGGGTTTTTTGCCAAGGACATTCAAGAAGTGTTTTAAAAATAGATCAGATTTGGTGTGTCCCTCATGGGCATCCCAATTAGAAGCAATTTGCTGCTGCATTGCATTACAGATTGTTCAGATAAATTCTCCCCTCCAATTTTAAGCACATAAGAAAAAAGGAAAACCCTTAAGTCCTCTGCTGCAGTTATAAAAAGATATGAATGCACTTTGTTAATGATTATGTAAGGCATTCTAGATATAAATGCTAGATATTACTTGGGAATTCTGATTGGCCTTAAATGATTACAGACTTCTGTTTGCAGTCCTAATTACAAATTTTTCATATACCTAATTGTTATTAATTAATCCCATTTCTTAATAACAAAAAGGCATCATAGACATGGTATTTCTTGGGCATACTTGATCAATTTATTGTTAAAAATTCACTCAGTTCTCAGCTTTGTGCCTTTATTCCTTTAGTAGTGACTTGATAGATTAAACCATTAGAGAAAGGAAGGGTTTATATCTTCTCCCATTAAAACAGTTTTCCTATCATGCATATGTCCCACTTGGTATGACTACAGGACTCCATTTCTCACTCCTGATTTTATAAATTCCATGCATAAAAAGGCTGCTTAGGTCCATTATTCCCAACAAAATCACATCAAAGAAATCAGGTATACCATCAGAAAAGTATGGTTATCTTTAAGTGCACTGTTACAAGAGATAAAATATTTTGATACCAGCCTTTCCTGAAACAGCCCTATGAATAAAGATGTTCCTGTTTCTGGAACAAAGTGCCATTCACAACCTTCAGCTAAAGCAACTTCTGCTTCACTTTTTTCCTCAGAAGTCTTCATCCGTGACATCTTCTGAAGAAAGTATCAGAGAGGTATGCTTACAAGCTGAAGGAGAGAGGAGTTCCTCAAAGCAATTTACTTATAAAAAGCAATGAGCTTCATTATAGATGTAATTAAAGCAGTCTGTTTTGCAGTGGATACAAAATTTTTGTGACACAATCTGACATAGTTTGAGAGGGATACAGGATTATGGCATGTCAGGGCTTAAATGTATTGTCGGAGGTACATGGTTTGTGCATCACAGGTAAACCAGGTCTGGGATGTACTATTAGACTTTCACTTTCTTGAGTGCTAAATATACTGATAATTAGAATAAACTCAAAATCATTCTAAAATCCACCATCTATGCTGTAAACCCTTATGCTTAACTCTTAGGAGCAGTCAAGGTAGATCCTGGAAACTCTACTGAACCTTTAGGTTTGAGACTTACCATGCCCACTTTTGCTTCTTAGCCTTCCCCTTTCTACCATGTCTTCAGAATTTACCCAAGTAAGGCCTTAAACACAGAAAGCCTGCCAATAGGAATCCCACAATTTCCTGTTCCTTTCTTCTGAACGTTTTGTACCCTGCTTTTTCTTTCCATTCTTTTCTCTCTATTTTATTTCTGTAGGTAGAGACAAATTGTCCATAAACTAATCCTTAGATAGTTTCTTCAAGGGCTCAGTTGTCACGCTGGGTCATGGGCAGCTAGGTCTGGAAGTCAAGGTCTAGGGAAGCAACCAAGATCAGAAAGAGTGTATAGAGACCGAGTGGGTGCATCTACATGAGACTCTTTACTGCTCAGTAGAGCAAATTACTGTGCAGTAAGTGTCATTGACTGGGTGCATCTACACAAGGTGTTTACTGCACAGTAGCCTAATAATGAGAGATCCTGGTTTTCTCTGATTTACAAAAAAAAATCCCCATTTTTTGGATATAAAAAAGTATGCCAAAATCCACATTTTTCCATGATTAAAATGAAATGCCACTAATACATACATACAAATATATATAGATATATAGATATATAAAAATCCATTAGAATGTGGATTTTGGCTTACTTTTTTATATCTGAAATATTGGGGATTTTTTTTTTTTTTAATCAAAGAAA
>NW_017729032.1:239767982-239768539 GCF_001723915.1 Gavialis gangeticus
ACAAATATATATAGATATATAGATATATAAAAATCCATTAGAATGTGGATTTTGGCTTACTTTTTTATATCTGAAATATTGGGGATTTTTTTTTTTTTTAATCAAAGAAAACCAGGATCCCCGCTAAGAATACTGCACAGTAGTGTGCTGGTCAAAAACTGTGCTATTAAGCTACTGCACAGTGTTATTAGGCTACTATACAGTAACTGTCATGAAAAAAAATGTACCAACACTAATGCATAGTAGCTATAGTTACTGCACATTTAATTAGTATTTCATTAAGTGAGTACTAAACTAAATGCACAGTAACTACTGTACATTAATGAATGTGTAGATGCACCTAGCATGCAGTGAATTGCTGTATTTGGGAGTTAATTTGCCACCTGCAAATACAAGTAGCAAATTAAGTCTCGACAAGTTACAGTGCAGTAACTCACAAGTAGATGCTAACTGGGAGCAAATTTGCTCTGGGTCAGCCCCACTACCAGGGAGCACCCTCAGGCTAGCCCCAGGCCATGGGGCTGGGAGCTTCTCTAGCCCCAGGTCTAGGGCAGCTT
>NW_017729032.1:239768550-239774550 GCF_001723915.1 Gavialis gangeticus
GTCTAGGGCAGCTTTTGCCTGCCCCAATCCCTGGTCCTCAAAAGCTGGTGGAGATGCTGGGGACCTGAGCCACCTGCAGGCAGTGTCTGTCACTGCGTTGCACAAGAGAGGCTCCCGGCAAGGCACAGCAGCTTGCCTGGACCCCAGTGCTTGTCCTAGAACCATGTTGCCACACGGCTACCTATCCCATGTCATCATTTCTGCACTGGATGCTAAAAGCAGCTGCCAAGCCTGACAGCACCTTGGGCCACCTGCAGCCAGCCTCTGGCCACCTGCAGCCAGCCTCTGGCCACCAAGTGCTGCTCCAGTGGCTCCAGGCCAGCAACATCAGCCTGCCCACACCCTGCTACTGGTGCCTGGCACTGCACCATGATATGCCTGCCTGTTCCCCACTATGTCGCTGGTGCTGGACACTACAGGCACCCGTCCAGGCCTGGCCAGCACCTGGACTGTCATGTGGAGACCTAGTGAGCCATTGAAGGAGCCAAATCAGAACACACCACCTCCCAGGGCCTCAAATGGTTCCAGGAGGAGACCATAGACCTCATGGAGCTGTGGAGCAAGGCCAAGTTCCTCAGCCAGTTTGCCTGGAGCGGGTGCTCCAATGCACATGTTTATGAGGGCCTTTCAGGCCACAGGTGGGAACATAGGCACAATGAATCAGCGCACCAGGGCCATATAAAGTTCAAGGCATTCTGGGCACAGTGTGTCACTGACCACAGCCAAAGGTCAAGGGCTACCCACAAGTCCATGCCCTTTATGCAGCAGCCATATGAGATACTCATGCTCTGGGACCCTGGCCTGAACCATGTCATCTACTCAAGCACAGGTGGCCTGCTCAAGCCTCTGCTGCAACCTGACATCCACAACAAGACATCAGTACAGGAGGGCCCTTTGGGCCACCAAGAGCCCATCCTGCCACACTTTCTGTCCCTGGCCTCATCCAGCAGCTCCAGGAGCCTGGGCCAGTGACTGCCCCGCAAGCACCCAGGGCACAGCCCTATGCAGGAGGCCAGGCTGGCCATGCACTGCCAGCCCTCAGCAGATACAGCTTCTCCCCAAAGGGACCATCTGGCCAGGCAGTCAGGCACCATGCCCCTGAGCCCCAGGACACCACAGGGAGCCACATGTCCTCACCTGTGGCAGGGACAAGCCACTGGGCATGCCTGTCACACCCATGCATTAAGCCCCACATTGGGGGAGCCCTCCTGACCCCTGCACCCACCCCTGCCCCACTCACTATGCAGCTGCACTTCCCTGGCCCCTAGGCTGCCCCCCTCCAGCACACATGGAGATGGGAGACGGTGCACAACTTTATTGAGCAGCCTGTACCCCATCAGCTAGGCAGATATGGGTGTCTCACATGTGGAGGAATGTACCAATGTCATCCTCAGCTGTGGGGGTCACTAATGTGTAGCTCAGCCACAGGTAGCCCTCTAGGTGTCAGGGGAGGTGGAGAAGCAGCATGCACTTGCCCACCACACAATTGAAGCTCAGGGTCCCACGCCAAGTTCTCAGGTGCACCTGGGGACCATGGTGAACAGCAGCAGCAGGGTGTAGCGGGTTGGGCACCCTTCATTCCACACGAACAGTTCCTTGTGGTGTGCCCAGGCCAGTTTCAACAGGTGCAGGGCTGGTGTGTGTGTGGGGGGGAGGGGCTGGCCCCAGGGCACCTATTCAGAGAGGTGCCTTGGGGGCAGGCAGGGGCACCACCAGTCCTGCATCCTGTTCAGCTGGGAACCCCTCACCTGCTGAGCCTAGGCACTGTAGTCTCAGTGGCAGCACAGGAGATAGGCGGGCCTACAGGAGGAGAAGGTTGGGGAGTGGCTCTCGAATTTTGACAGAAGGTGCTTTTAGGACCCAGGCTTGTCCCAGCCTGGGAACAGCACCCAGCAGCCCACCAGCCCCCATGGAGCAAGCAGGGGTGGGGCTTGAATGGCAGCTGGGTTGAGGTGCTGGGCACCTTTCCCTGGACTCTTCCCCCTAGGTACCTCCACCCCACTGCCTCCCTTCCCAGTAGGGCCTATTGGGCTGATTTACCATGGTCCGTGGGCACCTGTGCATGCATGAACCCCAATATGAGACTGGGCAGTGCACAGCCCCCTGGTATTGAGCATATTATCTCAGAAATGTTGCAAACTCTCATGAACATCCTTTTTATCTTCTCTCTGTATGTCCTAACTCTGCACATGGGAGAAAGGCACCAACTGGCAGCCAGGAGGTACCTACCTTCAGGTCACCACCAGTCACAGCCACCTATTGAAGTGTGCCTGGTAGGGGTCCAGCTGGCTGTTGTAGAGCCACATGAGCCTGGGGAGGAGCAGGTAGTCCATGATGACGAGGGGTGGGAGCACTTCCATACCCAGGTGGAGGTCCAGCACCATAGATATTATGCACCACCTCACCATCAGGGCTGGAAAGGTGAAGTTGTGGGCATCATGAGCACTGCCCACCCGGCCAGAACTCACACTGGTGAAGGTGCTGTGATGATTGAAAAAGGCCTGGAGCATGATAGAGTGGAAGCCCTGCCAGCTGTAGTAGAGGCAGTTACCAAGATGCAGGTGGGTGATGGGGATGTGGGTCCTGTCCATGGCCCGGATGCACTGGGGGAAGACCAGGGCACAGAACCCCACCACCATAGAGTGTTGTGCACCCTGAGCACAGTGTACCTCATCATGTACTGGAGGATGCCACACGCTTCCAGAATGGCATCCCCAGTGATCATCTTGCCTATGCTGAAGACATGGCCAGCATAGTGCAGGCTGGCAGATATGGCTAGCTTGAGCAGGATGATGGGTGTCTGTGGGGAGGGGTGCAGAGTGGTGGCCTGCCTCTCCAGGTGTAGGCAGAGCTGCTAGAGGAGCTCCTGGAAGGTGGCCCAAGTTATGTGAAAGAATTCCACCCACTGCTGGTCTTCCCAGGTGTGCTGGATGATATATAGCCACCAGTCCTGGCAGGCCCACATAAATGCATGGACAGCACAGGTGGTAGTACCCAGGTGCCCATTGTTGGGGTCTAGGCAGCAGCAGCACAGCAGCAGGAGGGCTGGGATGGCTCAGTGAGCCCGGGTAGGTGACCATACCATGGGGCGGGTGGGGGGCTTCAAAGCTGAGACTGACCTGAGCCAAGTGGCAGTCACCACGGCAGTGCAGCAAGGTAACCAGGGTATCTGACAGGTGCCCAGAGTACTAACCATTGCTTCTAGACATTGGTGCAGTGGGCACAGGCACAGTGTTCTGCAACTGCTCTGAGCTAGGAAGGTGGATGGCCAGGGAGCAGGGGGAAGGGCTGCCTTTTAAACATGGCTGCCAGCTGCAGACAGCTGCACCCAGAGCCTCTAGCTCCCCCTGGCTGCTGCAGGTGGCTCATGCAGTGCCAGACGGGACGGGAGCAAACTGGTACCAGGAGCAGCTAATCTGCTCCCAAATGATCACATGTGTAGATGCCTGCCCAAGATGTGTTTACTCCAAAGTAAATTATTCTAGAGTAAATCCATCCAGCAGCATTTGCACATGTAGACACACCCAGTGTAGAGTAGCCAAGCAGCCAGAAGCCAGTAGATCTGTCCGTGAAACTGAGCCAGAAATCCAGAAGTTCTGGCAGAGTATGAAGTAAGAAAGGCAGCCAGGTCAAATAACCAAAAAATCAAACCAGGATTTGGGTTAGGGAGCCAAAGGGTTAATGGGGTCAAGTAGCTAGGATATCCATCAGAGAGGTGGTAGAGATGCAAGCCAATGGCAAAGAGCACAGATTCAGCCCTTCATCTTTAGGGTCAGAAGACCATGGCCTGACACCAAGAATATATTTTAGTGCATTCTCAAGAAATAAAGAGGGCTTTGGTGAAGGCTGAAGATAAGCAATAAATGTGGAAGGGCTGCTTATATGGCTGGGGCAGGTTGGGGCTGACTTAAAAGTCAATCCTAAACATTAGTGCAGTCATATCTTAAAAGCCTGATCTAAATGCTCTCTAAGATTACTGGTTTGTTTTTTTTAAAAAAGCAATAATGTGTTCAGTCATTTGCCCAATGTATTTATCTATCTTTTGGGGAGGGAGGGGGAGGGAGTAATGGGTTGCCAAAATATCCATCATTTAAATGGGCCAAAACATTTATCTGATGACACTAGTGATTTAATAACTTACTCAGTAAAGCTTTTCATGTTTATTAGGAGGCTCTAATTTCTCCATCAGGTGGACTAGAATATTTAGAAGGAAAATCTGAGCCATTAAGTTAGCCATAGAATGAACTTCTGCTAAAGCACATACACGTCTAATTGCTGATAAACTCTGCAATAGCAAGGTAAAAATTCTATTTATCTGTATGATGCCACCACTATCCCTAGCAGCTTGAACAAAAGAAAAGATCCCTCCACTAAGTAATATTAGATTTGGTTTACAAAAAAAAAGACTGGCCTTGTCTTGTTGCTTCCCTCAGAAAAATAAATTACATGGCAAAGGTGAAACTGTCCTTGTTATAGCCTAAAATATTTTATCTGTTGAGAGGTACTTCAAATCATTTAATAACTCAAAATTCCCATGAAAAGAATTTCAAAATAGTACAACTTCCATTCAATTTCTGCAAACTTTTTCTGTCTCTCAGGGACTTCATTAAATACTCACATCATTTAACATTTTCCTCACGGAGAAGTTCTTATTATTTAACAGAACCATTACAGATTTATCTTTTAACATTTCAGAAAATTCTATAGAAATAAACCTTAAAACATCCTAGAATTTAGGAGAGAAAGATAACTTAAATACTGCTTATAAATGTATTTATATCCTTGCTGTAGAAATGTGTAACTAAATTTAAAATTAGTACAGTAATGATTTCTCTTTCTTGTAAATTTTATAGGATTTTCCCATAAATTTTAGGACAGATTATGGCAAAAACAACTTCTAGAACATTTTGATCTGAATATAAAAAGGGGAAAATTATCCCCTCTGAAACTGTAGGAAAAATTAAAGTAGAAATATAAATCAATTTGAACACCTAATTATATTTCAATGAATATTAATACAAACTATGTCATGAAAATGTGAAAATGCTCCTCATTATAAATTAGAGATAGAACAGATGTTCAGAAGTATCAAAT
The DNA here is from genome assembly GCF_001723915.1 of Gavialis gangeticus. Taxonomy (NCBI): domain Eukaryota; kingdom Metazoa; phylum Chordata; order Crocodylia; family Gavialidae; genus Gavialis; species Gavialis gangeticus. Next base: position 239,773,645 of record NW_017729032.1, read on the forward strand.
TATTTCTGTAGGACCTGGTTCCTTTCTATGAGCACAGTGAGCTTTACATCAGACCTTAAGAAGTGGAAGGAGAAAAGTTAATGGAGACACAGCAGGAATTAAACACAAGGGCATCACTATGTTTATTATAATGCATTTTTAGAAATTTGGCAGTAACACCATCACAAATGCTGTCCATTCGCACAACTGTTTACAGACAAGTAACAAGGAGCACAAATGGAGGAAAACCAAATTCACTTTGAACATGTATTTCAGGTTACCATTTTCAAAGTGTTATTAGAAAAGCATTAAAATACTTGAGGACGGAGAGTTTTTTCAAGTATGGTTTAAGTTTTGACAGCAACCCTCAGAAGGAGTAAGAAAAGCAGGGGCATGAGCAGGGGTAAACGTTTAAGCAATGGCTCCTCTCTTGGGTATCTAATACTGCAGTTTATCGGTCTCTCTCTCTCTGACAGTCAGGGATCTTGCTTTTGCTGGTTGATCAGTCTCAGTGACTTAGTCATTTTGATAAAGTAGCACCAACTACAGTTGGTTGAAAATTTGTAATGAAAACATTTCTTTGCTAGAAAACCAAGTTTTGTCAGTTTTGACAAAGTGAAAGTTTTGATGAAAATATCTGCTCTCTCTCAAAAAAAAACCCATTGAAAGTAATGAAAAAATGCCCCTTCTTCCTTAGCTTCAGACAAATATTTTTACCCTGTGTTTTTAATGATAAAGCAATTTTAACTAAAAACAAAGGTGTTTTCCAACCAGTTCTCATATCACCAAATTGGAATTATTGCCTTCCCTCTACAATAGCTCTTATATCCTAAAAATTAAGCAACTATGCTTTCTGGCCTGATTGGTTCTTTCTTTAGCCTCTCCCTACACAACAACAGCCTATGCCTGTTTGCCCAGCTCTTTTCC
>NW_017729032.1:239774561-239785700 GCF_001723915.1 Gavialis gangeticus
CACAACAACAGCCTATGCCTGTTTGCCCAGCTCTTTTCCAAGCTTCCATGAATCCCTATGAGCAAGGTATTTATTTTTTCCAGGTTTCCTGATTTCCTTTTTCAATCTCGCTTCCTTTGAGCTACATATCTCAAAAGTACCCATGGAAACTAGAGGCCCAGAATGCTTAGATCTTTGGCTGAGACACTAAAGATATCTGTCCATTAAGGGCAAACATACCCTTATGTAAGTACTGTCTGACCAAAGAATGTACTTAGTTCAGAAAGAGTATCTTTGTTAGTCTTATCACATCTGTGAACAAATTATTGTAGCTTGTTTGCACCCTTCAAAAGGGAAGACCATAGTGAAACTATCAAATTTAAGCATAAAAAGTTATTTGTTAGCCTCTTCTTCCATCCTCTACCCCAGAAAAAAACCATGGATAAAAAAAATAATAATTCTATGTATCTTCTGGTTTCTAACTCTTTAAGATGACCTCAAGGTCATGATTTCAAGCTTTCTCTGCTAGATACATACTTTTTCCTTTCAGATAAAACCTTAAGGTCTCACAAGCCATTTGAATTCAGGAGCTGAAACTAAGCGAAACAACAAATATTGCAATAGCCTCCAAAATAAGAGGCATAATGTTGGTAGTTACCCATGTGAAGGTGTCAGACAGGTGACCATTATTCTGCTGACCTTATAAACAAAGAGTAACACACAAATTTCTTTATTTCTCAGTCTCACTGATTCATTTCAGATGAAAGATAAATACTAACAATTAGAAAACAACTATAAAGGGAAAGAAATCCTCTACCTGTATAAATAGGTGTAGCTACAATGGATTTAAATCTAGGTCATTTTTCAGCAGAGGAGACTCTGATCTCTGGTCTCTGTGAGAAAAAAAAAGCACTAGCTTACTCTGTTACTTCATTCATTTCACCTAAAAATAAAAGCAAACGGTTCTAGTGGAAAACATACAGGAAAAAAAAATCTACATTTCTTTCCAGCTGTATGCCTATTTCCACCTCAGCCATACTGAGTTAAACCTTGTTCACATTCTTCTCTTGTCCACATCTACATTAAGTGCTCTCATTGGCATTTTAACTCCAGCAATACATGATTAAGTCAAGTCATTTACTAATGATTCCAAAACAGCTACCCGATGATCCATACTTGTTTAATTAAAACTCATAAAAAGTGTTATTGGGGAAATACATTAAAAGTAAAGAAGCAAACCCTTCTAGTGTGAAACAGCTACAGAGTGTGATAGATTGTTTTGCATTAAGATTCCCTGGACACCATGGTGACCAAATGCATATGTGGCAGTGATTTAACAATATATGTGTTTCAATTTTGAAGGTAAATAAAAGTTACTGGATATAATGTGTGCCACTGTGTTCTGTTTAGTGGCTAGAAGATTGGTTTGTTAGAATCAGAACTGGCCAAAGACCCGCTATTACATTTTGCAAAACATTTTGTTGCAGAATGAAAACAAGAACTTTCAAAAGTGTTCATAGAGGAAAGCAGGGGAAAGGAGAAAGGGGAATGGCAGTGTACTAGGGAGCGGGGGGGAAGGCAGGGGGAGGGAGAAAGGGGGATAAAAATGTAAGAGGGAGATTCAGTAAATTCAGCTGGCCATGGGCAGGCTGGTAGCTAATACCCAGGCTAGCTGTTTGTAAACCAGCTGCCAGCTAACAATGAGACCTGTAGCCACATAGGTGGTAGTTGCTTTGTGGTGAGTAACCCTGCCAAAGAGACAGTCACAGAAAAGTAAGCTGCAAACAAGGCAGGGTTAGAGTTGTTGTCAGCTTAGCCAAGCTCTAACAGGAAAAACAAACTAGACTTCAGGCACAAAACGGGAACACCTATGCGTGTCTGCAGACTCACATGACTGGATGGGGCTGTACTTAGGAGGCACATAAAGCCATGACCCCAGTGTATCAGTCTGGCCCTGAGAGCTGTAAGGGAAAGAGCTCTAAAGCAGGATGTCTGAGGAGGAGCTAATGCAGAATATCCTGCTATACTGGGGAATTGTAAGCAAGGACTAAGGTCTTGCAGGTACCTGGGACCCAAGACAGTAGGGTTTGAATTCAGAGACCTCAACAAATTGGAGAATTGGACCAAAAGAAATGGCATGAGGTTCAATAAGGACAAGTGCAAAGTCCTGCACTTAGGATTGAACAATGCCTTGCACCAGTACAGGCTGGCGACTGACTGGCTCGGCAGTGGATCTGAAGAAAAGTACCTGGGGGTTACAGTGGACAATAAGCTGAAGATGAGCCAATGATGTGCTGTTGTTACCGGGAAGATTAATGGCGTACTGAGCTGCATTGGTAGAAGTGTCACCAGCAGATCAAGGGAAGTAATTACTCCCTTCTATTCGGTACTATATCTAAAGTACTTTGTATAGTTTTGGCCCCCCACTACAAAAAGAATGTAGACAAATTGTAGAGAGTCCAGCAGAGAGCAATGAAAATGGTTAAGGAACTAGGCCATGCGATTTACGAGGAGAGGCGGAGGGAGCTGGGCTTATTTAGTCTAGAAAAGAGAACACAGCACATCATTGGCACATCTACACATAGATTATGTTACCGTGCATTAAAGTGCCATGTAAAAAATTTTGACATTCTGCTACTTTACAGTAAAATAGTCTATTGTGCATTAAGCACCACTAAAAAGTGTGTATATGTGCTACTGTGCAGCCTAAAACACATTAATGTAGTACCTCATACTGGAGGTACTAAATTTAATGCACATTTGAAAAGGAGCATTAATTCACATGTAAACACACCCACAGGCAGGGTATTTAATAACAGCCATCAACTACCTAAAGAGTGGTCCTAAAGAGGATGGAGCTAGACTGTTCTCAGTGGTGGCAGGTGATAGAACAAGGAGCAATGGTCTCAAGTTGCAACAAGGGAAGTTTAGGTTAGATATTAGGGAAAAACTCACACTAGGAGGGTAGTAAACTACTTTGACAAGTTACCCAGAGAGGTTGTGGAATCTCCATTCTTTGAGGTTTTTAAAACTGGGATAGATAAAATCTTGGCTGGAATGATATAGCTGGGGGAGGTCCTGCTTTGAGTAGGGGGTTGGACTAGATGACAATCTGAGGTCCCTTCTAATAATCTTATGATTCTATGAGTAGGGTTTTGTTAGCAAATGAGTAGGCTTAGAGTTGTGTTACAGCCTGGGGTGGCAGGGAGGGGAACAGGCCTTATATTTTGGTTAGCTGTTTACAACAGTGGACACATCTAGCAAAAAGGTGGTGAGCAGCCAAGTTGTGGCAACTGAGGGCTCCATCTTCTTTGGAATCACCCTTCAGGTAGTTGAAGGTTGTTATTAAATACTCTCTCAGTGGGCACGTCTACACGTGAATTAATGTGACTTTTCTAATGTGCATTAAATTTAGTACCTCCAATGTGAAGTACTAAATTAATGTGCATTAGCTTGCGCTAATGTGTAGTAGCATATTTGCACACTTTTTTAGTGGCGTTTAATGTGCAATAGTCTATTTTACTGCACATTAGCATAGTATCACAATTTTTACGTGACACTTTAATGTCCAGTAAAATAATCTACTGTGCATTAAAACATATGTGTAGATGTGCTCAGTCTTCCTCTGTCAAGGTTTAGCTCCCCCCTGAGGGAGACATAGCAATTTAATGCTAGAGGGGCATATGAGGTCTGGAGCCATGCCATGGGCAGGGCACATGGCACAAATGGACAATAGTAGGCCTGAGACCAAAAGACCTGGAGCACAAGCCTGAGAGAAGTAAAAACCAGGACCAGGGGCCTGATGTCCAAGGCAGAGTGAGAGCCAGACAGGGCAGAACCAGATCCATGGCCCATAGCCAAAGCAGATAGACCCATAGCCTAAAAAGGCAAGAATCAGGGCCAGGAACCTGAATCCCAAGAGAGGCAAGAAGCCTGTGAGGGAGAAAACTGGAGCCTAAGAGGGCAAGACTGTGACTGAAACCTAGAAGCCAGGTCCCAGGTAGTGGGCCTAGGTGAAAAGGCTCAGCTAAAGAACAGGGGCAGTGGACAAGAAGATCAAGTCACTAACAAAGGCATAAAGACCTGAAGTGGCCAAGAATTATCTTGGGGTATAGTGCCCCACAAGTGATGAGTATTAACATATGCAAGGCTTAGACAAGACTGTAGGGGAAGCTAAAGTCTGTGAATAGATCTTAAGGTGATCAGAGTGCTGGAAGGTGAGGTAGGGCCAGGAGGGCCAGAATTAGCACCTAGGGGTGAAACAGAGGTAAAACTCTGTCACCAGATGTGCAGGCACTGGTGAGGCAGCTGAAGGAGAGCATCAGGAAACGGCTTGATCCCTTGTGGTCCAGTATGGTCCACGTGCTGGCTGTCATATGTTACCCAAAGGTGAAGGGTAGCATATGCAGCAGCCAAAGCCTGAATCAGTGGATGGAGGTGCTGGTGAAAAAGGTCAGGGAGGCAGAAGGGCTGAAGAAGGGGGACGTGGAAGGGGGGGATCTACTGTGCTGTGCAAGCACAACATCCACCAGCCAGTCTCCTCCTCCACCATAGGTAGTGCCAATGTGGGCCAAGAGCATGGCTTCCATGCTGGCATCCAGAGGCACCAGACACCGCCATCAGTCAGGTAGTGCTCAGGCCTTGGTGGCTGCCTATCTCGCTGAGGATGTGGAGCTGCTGCTGTGTGACCCTTTGGCCTACTGGGCAAGCCACAGCCAGATGTGGCTGGATCTGGCCATGGTTGCCCAGGAACACCTGTCCTGCCCATCAACCAGCGAGAGGGTGTTCAGCATTGCTAGCAATGTAGTGACACCCCACCACTTGCATCCTGGTTTAGTGGAGCAGCTGGTGTTCCTGAAGGTGAACCTCCCACTGCTGGGATTCCCCAAGCTCCAGATGCAGATGGACCCACCTCACTCCATCCACACATTTCATTTTTTCATTTTTTAAAACAATTTAATGCCCCACTCTCAGAGCTGGAGGTGGCACTCACTGCCATCACCAGCCAGCAGGAGAAGAACATGTCCCTGCTGAGCTCCTGTGCCAGGACAAACTTAGAGATATGTACTGGGGCTATGGGGAAGGAGGAGGCCCCAAGTCCTGGTCATGACCACTAAAGCTGCACTCTGCCAGGGTCAGGAGGCGTGGTGGGCAATGTTCCCTCTAAGGAGCAGTGGTCCATGAGCCTGCCACCTCAGTCCGGTGTGGGACACTTACCAAAGGGGGCTGGGAGCCGGGGGCTGGGGCCAGGGGCCAGGGGCCAGGGGCCAGGGGCTGGAGGCTGGGGCCAGGGACCAGGGCCTGGAGCAGGCTCTGCCAGCTCTGGGGAAGTGCTCTGCTTGCCTGCATCAGGGCCAGGGAGTGGATTACTTCCCCAGAGGCAGCGGAGCCCAGGCCAGCCCCCTGCCCCAGCCTCCATCCTTGCCTTGCTTTACCTCGGGGAGAAGCCACTGCCTACTCTGAGTGAGGCTCTGCCAGCTCCAGGACACTGTGGGACACACCCCCGGAGGCCATGCCGGGAAGCGGAGCAGTGTCCTGGAGCCGGTAGAGCCTCACTCAGGGTAGGCAGTGGCTCCTCTCTGAGGTGAGGCAAGGCAGGGATGGAGGCTGGGATGGGGGGCTGGCACGGGCTCTGCCAGCTTCGGGGAAGTGCTCCACTCCCTGGCCCTGATGCGGGGGAGCAGAGCACTTCCCTGGAGCCCACGCCGGGCTCCGGCTCCAGCCTCTCCTGGTGTGCAGCCTTGAAAAGGCCATGCGCAGCTGCACTTTTAGTTGTGCGCGGCAGCGCATGCACACACTTCAGAAGGAACCTTGCTGGTGGGACTGCCAGTGGCACGGCAACTGCAGGAAATGCCAAGACCAAGGATCCCCCGGTAAAAAGTGGGTAGGAGGCACCATAACCTCCAGCTACCACACACACGCACACAGACCTGGCTGGTGAAAGCCCAGACTCATCACATCTTTGACAGGCCTGAGACTTGCTGGTTGCAGTGGAGTTGTGAGGCTCCAGGTAAGCTCCTGGGATACCAGCTTTCGGGTTGAAAATTCATCAGGTTGAGGAAGTACTAACAGTTGGTGTGTCTGCTGTTCCTGGATGCAGGGTTTTTCAACCCAAAGGCTTGCTAAGATATATTTCTCCAACTATTCAGTTGGTCTACTAAAAGATACCAGATTGACCCAAGAACCTTGTCTGCCAGTGTCATGTCCTTAGACCAACACAGCTACAACCTACATCCCTAGTACCTGTCCCTGGTCAGCTGAACAGGAGGAGGCAGGGCCCTGGGCACATCTAAGCCCCAGGGCTGGGGCTGGCAGGGAAAGTTCTCTGGCAGCTGCTGGAGAAGAAGCTCCTGCAGGAAAGGAAAGAAAGTCTCTGTCACAGTTTGGCTGCCTGAGATGCTGCTAGTGCTACTGTGCTGCTTACTTACCTGTTGTTATTTAAAGTGGTGGACCGGGCTGAGGCTGTAGGAGAGGAGGAAGCCTCATTGGGGCACTACCATGTCATGTAGAGGCTTCTGCGCCAGTGAGGGCACACCTTAACACACACACACAGTCACATGTCACAAGTTTTGCTTCTCAGCAGCTTGAGGTGCAGTTTACCCAAAATCCCTGCACCTATCTCCTTGAAACTTGAAAAGCTTTGTGGCCGCAGCAGGGGCTACCATTCCTGCTGTTTTCATTCAAATCAGGAATGAAATGACAGTTATAGGGAATTTTGTGATTCTCCATTATAGCCTGTGGGTGAAATGTTGAAACGTCTCGAAACAGCAGAACAGTTTTGACGAAACGAAATGGAACAGTGCTTCACAACTAAAAGAAATGTCAAAACAAAACCCTGTGAAATGGTGAAATTGAAGTTGAAATGAAATGGTGCTGCTTTGCGCAGCCCTAATATATAGCAGGTTATGAAACTCATGTTATCACGTAATGTTGACAAAATAGATGCTCCAAGAAAATTTCAATGGAAACATAATGGAATAATCTCTAGTGGAGGACTCATGATAGCCGAGAGAATACAATATTGATTCAGCAGAACCTATTCACAGTTGAAACTCCCCAATTGCCTACAGTGACTGCTATGAATTGTGGTATCATGCTGCATACTATGAATGGACTGGTCCACCCCTCAGAACTACTGATGGGAATTAGTCCTCCTCCCAAAAAATTTCATTGCACCTTGTGGCCTGGGAAGTTTGAGGCTGAGCATTTTTGGAGGACTGATATAGCAGCAGGTTGTCAGGAAGGGGCAGGCTGTGAGGGGATTTACCTGCCTTAGATCCTAGAATGTACACATCAATCTCTGAAGAGATTCAGCATTTTTTCACTGTAAATTTCCCTGGATGAATCCATGGTGCTCGCAACATGTGTCTTTGCCATACATGTATATAACTTTCATATTTCTTCTCCTATTTCAGCTACTAAAGGAGTAGTTCCCCTTCAGAAGTGTCAGGAAGAAAATTCCTTCTTTCAAAAGTTTCTATACATAAAATGCTCTTTGAGCAACCCAAATTGAAATGCTGCAAAAGTAGTCCCATAGTGGTAAACTGTTTTTATCAATTAGTTGGATCTTGTAATTTATAGATGTGAAGTCACACCCTTGAATTATGAAATGGCTTCATGGGCTGCCAGCTTAGTTAAAGATGCTTTGAAATCAAATTTCAAAGTGCATACAAATAAAATAGTTGCTATTACCCTGGTTCCATCTGTTACGCTGGATATTACCATTATAATGTGGAACAAGCACAATGAGGAAAATTAAATACTTTGTTTCACTGTTCGTGAATGCATACATCTTCAGCTAAAGTCCATAGGCCCATCACTGTAACAATAAGCAGAATGATTCCAGTCTGCCTTAGAGACTGAAAGAATGGTAAACAAATGGTAATTCTCTGCAAATCCACTGCTATCACTGAAATTAAGCCCATTTTTTCAACACAACGTTTAATTAAAGAGGAGTAAGGAAATGAATGAGGGGCTAATGCTGTGTGCTGACAGTTGCCCAAAAAGTAATATTTTCCAGTTATAGTTACTAAGATTTCTGTACTCTGATCTACCATTTTAGCATAGAGGATTTAAAAGCATCTCTCATCCTCAGGCTAAAGCCCCAACATACCAGACCAGGGCTATCCAACCTTGGTGCAATTGGGACCAACCCATGGCACTGGAATGTGGCCCTCCAGTTTATACACTGAGTGTTTTGTACGCTGCTGTGGCAGGTCCCCATACCACAAGGGCTGCACCAGTAGCATGGGACCCCCAGCTGGCAGGACATGACCCCCCCTCCCCAGTCCCACCATATAGGCTGAACAGGAGGCATGGCCCTCCCACCATTCTCTGCTAGGGGAGTTGAGCCAGTGGCACGTGGTCTCTCCTTCCCCACCTCCAGCTGCCTCTTCCCCCACCCTGTGGGCTATGCAAGCAGCAAAAAGACCCCCAATTCTTGCCCCACCTCACAACAGCAGAAGAGGCAGCTGCCAGGGCCCGTAGGCCACAGTTGGACAGTTTTGTGCTAGAAGATTCTGGGGTTGTTTTATCTTGACAATAGATGTGAAAGAGGAGCAAAGGCATTGAACAAGCAGTAAGGCAGTAACATACTGTCTTCAGTATTCATTTAATTTCTGAAAAAGAAGGGATGAGCTATGTAGCTGATACTGATTTTTATGCAAAGATATTGTTCAATTCCCAAAGACAACAGAATACAGTACTTTAGAGGGAAGAACATGTGATTACAAGATAACTATGCCCTAGCATTTGTGTATGATAGTGGGAAGCTGCAAGGAAACCAATGACTCCTTAGTAGACAAGATAGTGTTTAGGTGTTTTGTCTCGAAGATATGACAGTTTTCTAGGTCACCGTATGATCACAAAATAAGGTTTTCTGGGCTACTATTTCTATAAAAAAAATACTGACTGTGGTTGTTAGATGACAAAGTTACCTTTCAGTACTCTTGATAGGAGAAAGTCCCCAAAAATTTATCTTGTGGGAAACAGAAAAGGTTGAACAGTTCAGAGGTTGAAGTATCAGTGTTGGGGGTTGAGGGACCAGTTACATAGGAGGTTTCCTAGAATTGCACCTAGAAGATGAGTAGAAAAAAACTTAATAGGACCAAAAAAAACCCAACAAAAAAAAAATGGATTTTGATGAAAAATGTCTTTTAAACAATTCAGAGAACTTTTGGCAAACTATGATCATTACTTCTCTTTTCTAGTAACAGATCATCTTTCTGGGGACCAAATCAAACTGGTGCTTCCTCTAATAATTCCTCCCATATTAAAGTAGACCAGGTTGTCCAGAGTTTGTATCAGCTGCGGTGGGGTGCAGAATGACATCATCATTTGTCTATGAAGTCACTATACAAACTGAATTCTAATTATTGTTTTGTAAAATAATGAGACCCCTGAAATACTCTCACTACTATTATCAAACTAAATTTGAGTTTATGTTAAAACTTAAATTTCAGGAGTTTTCCAAGACCAAACAGGGATCCAAATTGTCCATATGTGGGTGAGAGGAAAGACTCACAGCAATTTTGCTCTCTGCTTAAATATCACTGAAAGAGTAATTGCTGAGGCTAATGTGAGTTGTTATTGCCATTCAAGCCTATAGGGTAATGTATGAACATTAATACTTTTAGGCTTGTAGGATCATTAAGACTTATTGCATTTAAGGAAAAAACATCCAAAGTTGCTCATTTAGGGGATCTGTACTCATTAGCCTGTTTCATTTATCTGAAGCCATAGTAAGCAGCAAAGCTGTAAAATGAATTAAAGAAAGAAGATGGAGGGAAAGAGGATTTGTTCATTTTATGGAAAACCATACGAACTAAAACCAAACAACACACAAAGTCATTTGAAAGATGCTCTCAGTCCAATTTCCTCTGTTTCCATACATCAACAGTAGATTACAATTTTAAGATGCATGTTACAATTACTCACAGCGCTTATCTGTAAATGAAATTCCAGAACATGACACGAACATAATGTGCTGCCAGGAGACGCTGAGACACAGCTAATCTGCCTCTCATCACACATTATGTCACTGTTTCCATTCATAAGAGAAAGAGTGCTCTTGCTAGAAGATACATTATGGGTCCAATCCTGCTCTCCCTGAAGTGAATGGCAAAACCTCCTCATGACTCCAACTGGAACAGGCAATGAATATGTTTAAATTGCTACTGCAATTCACTGCAGTATTTTTTAACCATATTATTCAATAGTTGTAAATAAATAGTGCACATTAAAAATGCCTATCTTGGGCTCCTAGCTATTTAGTTGTTCCATAAAAACACACTACTTAAGTGTAAAGAAACGCCAAAGTTTCTTCTTCTACTGAAGTCCATACAAGCACTGCAGAGCAAAATGTAATTTAGGTATCAGAGGGTAGGTCTACACAGCAAGGATCTCATTGTCCCAGGTGTTAGCATGCCTATGACTGTTTAATTTACCTGGCAAGGAGTTACATTGGGAGTGAAAAGGTAGCAACGAGCACTTCAATCAGATTATATACCCAGAGTCCCTGGAAAGTTTGTATTTCAGATGCTGGCACAAGTTAAAAATACTTGCATCTTCACTGCTATTTGTATGTGTATCAGCTAAATTAAATTAGCTCAGATTTTTTATTATGTAGCACACTCATACTTTCATATTTTGTAGTATAGGCATACTTTTTCTGCTCCTGCCCTTTCTGTTCCTCACCATCAATTTGTCAAAGTCACACTCTCACTCTCCAATTGTCTACAAATACCTTCCCATAAAAAGAACCTATGCAGTGTGGTCAGCAAACCAGGGCCATTTTCATCCATGTGAATTCCAAAATTGACAGGTCCCCTTGGAGCTTAGCTTGTCAGCTCTTCCAGCTTCAAAGTGGCTCCACCAAGAGCATTTTACTTCTCAGATGCGACAGAATACTGCTGTCATGAACTCACAGTAGGATAAGCTACTTAAGTAGCAGTCTAACACATTTTGCTTCTAACTTCTTTTTCAAATGGATAGAAAAGGCATCTCTAGTTTACTGCCATGCAGTCTAACAGGGCAGCTGGCATGGATTATGGTAGTTATGACTGAGGAAAAAAAGCATGGCTCTTTGATTAGCTTAACTTGTCATTTTGGCACTTTGGGCAGGGACGCCCAGAAGTGCATGAGTGCGGGGGGGGGGGGGGG
>NW_017729032.1:239785802-239787428 GCF_001723915.1 Gavialis gangeticus
AAACCGGGTCTTTTTGTTTTCCTTAATTTTTCTTTTGGGCCCTTGGGGCGGGGCCGCCCGAAGGGGAGGGGGGGGGGGGGGGGGGGGGTGCTGGAGAGTCTAACCCAACCCCAAAGACTCAATACCTTGCCTCATGAGTTGCCCGCACTTTGGCTACAGATACAGCTGCAGTTTCTGCCACTGCATGGGCTTCCTAAGAAATGCCATTCTGGCACCTCTCTAAATTGGCCCTAAGGCTGGTACCCTGCCCATCCTTCCCTAGTTATGCTACTGTTTCTTTGCCAGATTCAACAAAAAATCATCATCACCAATTGATCAGGTGCTAACTGATCATTTTAAAGTGACTGAGAATTTAACTAAACTCCTCATTTGTGAACTTTAGTAGTCAATAGTGACTGAACTGTCTGAATCAGGAGAGACACTTCAAATACTAACCATTATCCTTAATAGTTTACAGGATCAGGTACTTCAATTGCGAGCTCCTCAGGGAGAAACGTCTTATTTGTTCATAGATCTGTATCTCAAGTAACTTTTATAGTCCCCATTGGTACAGTATTTGAATCTGTCACATTCATTTAATGCCATTATCATCACACATACCTGTGAAATAAGAAAATGCTATTAAAACTGTTACTATTAAGACAAAGGCATAGAAAGGCTGAATGATTTGTCCACAAAGGAAATAGGGGGTACAAAAAGGAGATGGATGTCTCTGATAAATATTCTAGGCCAGTGTCTGAATCACTGGACCATCTTTCCTTTCTTGTTAAGCATCTATCACCATTGAATGCCATGAAAGTAAACAACATATGAAGTCAAGTCAGGTTTGGGAATCACACACATAAACTAATATTACTTTGCTTACTGACTTCAGTTTTTAAAAAAATATATACTGTTGAATATACATTTAAAGCAAGCAGTCAAAGTTCCTTATTTTAACCTTAGCTTACAATTGAAATTATGCAATAATGTTCACAGCTTTAAAATGCCATGTATTTATGTTTTTGGAAATTGTCACGAAGTGAATACTTAATATTTCATTTGGCAAGAGATATTTCTTCTGCAGGTAGCAAACTAATCTGGAACATCTCCAACTTTCACACAATTTCCCCCCCCCCATTTTTCAGATTTATGAAAATCTCCATGGTGATTGTCACTATGGTATTTTGAGGCAGTCTGAAGATACCTACCATATGCAACATGTTGTTTCTGAAACCCATGTTATGATTACATTGATTCACAGGATTTGGGGTGCTGAATTCTTGGTATTTTGGTGAAAAAACTAGGTTATGCTTAATGACTTTGATGATGTTTCTTTAGAAATAATACTGATGTTTTAACAATATGAGAGATCATAAGAATAGCATAGGCTAGCCTAGCTCTATAATCATAACAATAGCCAGGGCTGGATTAATGTATTGGCAAACTAGGCACATGCCTAGAGCCCTGAGCTGCAGGAGGCCCCCAGTCCTTTCCTCCATGGAGGTGGTGCAAATGGTCCTGTCCACCTCCCTTCCTTTCCCTTCCCTTCCCCTCCCCTCTGCTGCCCTCACCACCAAGGCATCTGCTTCCTAGCAATGGGTCAGAGCACCACCCCCCACAGGCAACAGTGCTGGGGGGGGGGGG
>NW_017729032.1:239792428-239804058 GCF_001723915.1 Gavialis gangeticus
CCCCCCCCCCCAAGGCATCTGCTTCCCAGCAATGGGTCAGAGCCCCCCCCCCCCCAGGCAAAAGGGCTGGGGGGGGGGGGGCTCAACTGGCCCAGGGCCCACTAAAGGGTTAATCTGGCCCTGACAATGGCTAAACTACTCCAACAGCATTCCTTCAGGAATAGTTACAAAAAAAAATGTAAAACAATATTTAAACACTCATCTGTAACATAGCAGCCATCACAGAAAGAATTTAGAAACCCTTAATCTCCGAAACCATATTTCCTTTGTGGCCAAACCACTGAGAATTTCTTTGCCTCTGTATAATAGTCTTAATAGTATTTTCTAATTTCATAGGTATGTGTGATGATAATTGCACTAAAAGAATGTGACAAATTCAGAAAAATGTGAAAAGATTAGTTGAATAACATATATATCTTCCTTACAACCAACATGTTTTCAGCCTAGATACATCCTACATACTTGGCTTCTCTTTACTTCTACTTACCCTGTCCTTTAAAATTAGAGGTTTGAAATTCTTATCCCGAGGAAGTATTTTCATGTCATTTTCTCTGAAGCAAACTAGAAAGCTTAATACTGGCCAGTCTTGAGTTAAGGACCTCCAGCCTTTTAATTTAGAGGTATTAAGGACTATTGCTCTGAAACTTTTATAATTTCAATCGATTTTTTTATGAGCTCTTACATAAAACCTTGTTTTGAGATTTATCAAAATCCCTATACTACAATTATAGCGTGTAACACTAATCAGTTCTGAAAAGCTTTATGGTGGCAAAAAAATATTACATTTACTTCTCATGCCTTAAGGTAGGAAGTCTGATTATTTTATATTATTAATTTTACATAGTTCAAGAATTTAACCATGGTTATAAAAGTGTCCAGTCCTTTTTTAATTCTAGATGAAGTGTTTGACTCATTGACTTTGTGTGGTTCTGAATTTCAGGGATAACTATAAGTATGTAGTCTCTCTAAATTTACTGATGACCAGATTAATTTATTGTGCTCTTGCATTATGTGACAAGGAATAAAAGGAAGGAAATAATTTTCACTTTTCCTTCATAATTTTGAACACCTCTGGGCAGACCTCAGGTCAGAACACTCAGGAATTTAAGTAAATAATATTTTGTGGTACTAACAGACTTTTACTTCAATAGTTCATTTTGGTCCCAATTTAGCATAGCACCTGCTTAACCTTTAAACACGTGCATGGTTCAGTTGGATTATTCAAGTGCTTCAAGTGAAGCAGATACTGAATTAGAGCCTTAGGGCTGAAGTATGGTTTTAAAGTGCTAGCCCACGTGGGAGCAAGACAGAGCTAGTCTACCTCAATGACAGCTCCTGGAGGCATCCTGCCTTTCTTAGGCACAGAGAGAAATGGCAGTAGCTTTTACAACTCTTCAGGATGTGAAGTGTATATGGAATGAATTAAGATCCAACAAAATGAGTTTCTGTTTATATACTTCCAAACTGAGTACCAGGCTTAAATGGCTGCCCTCTTTTTTATATTTGAATCCTGACAGAGTATTTTTTTTCAGTTTGCTGTTTAACTGAAGAAAGATTATGATGTTCAATTTTCCCCACCCCATGCCGAAAACCATCATGGCTCTTGGTTACATCTGATGATCCAAGTGATGGAAAGCTTTACTTTAGTTCAGTTATGTCTCCTAAGACAAAACTCATGCTATTATCCTGCCTCACCTATACTCAGGCAAAACTCCCTGAGGCATCACTGAGTACTTTGTTTGACTTAGGTTTGAGCAGCCTGACATTACAAGAAATTTCTATTATGTAAGGATTATTTCTACCTGGTTCATGGATTCATAGATGTTAGGGTTGGAAGGAACCTCAGTAGATCATTAAGACTGTCCCTCTGCCCTGGGCAGGAAAGAGCGCTGGGATCAGATGACCCCAGCCAGGTGCTTGTCCAGTCTCCTCTTGAAGACCCCCAAGGTAGAGGAGAGCACCACCTCCCTTGGAAGCCCATTCCAGATTTTGGCCACCCTTACCATAAAGTTCTTCCTGATGTCTAACCTAAATCTGCTGTCCATGAGTTTGTGACCATTGTTTCTAGTTACCTCAAGTGGTGCCCTGGTAAACAAAACATTTCCTATCCCTTGCTGTCCCCCAGTGAATTTGTAGGCAGCCATAAGATCACCTTTCAGCCTTCTCTTGCAAAGGCTGAAGACATCTAGGTCCCCCAGTATCTCCTCATAGGGTTTTGCCTGCAGGCCTCTGACCATATGAGTGGTCCTTTTCTGAACTCTCTCAAGATTCCCTGCATCCCTCTTGAAGTGTGGCACCCAAAACTGGATGCAGTACTCCAACTGACCAGTGCCACATAGAGGGGAAGCATCACCACCCTGGACCTGCTCATCATGCATCTGCTAATGCATGATAAAGAGTGGTTAGCCTTGTTGATCACTTTGTCACATTGTCAACCCATGTTCATCTTGAAGTCAGCTATGATTCCAAGATCCCTTTCCACTGCTGGGCTGCTGTAAGTGTTGGTGGTTCTTTTCGCCCAGGTGCAGCACTTTGCACATGTCTTTGTTGAACTGCATCCTATCTTGTTTTGCCCATTTTTCCAACCTGTCCAGATCCACCTAGATCTGTTCCCTACCCTCTGGTGTGTTAACTTTGCCCCATAATTTGGTATCATCTGCCAGCTTGGACAGGGTTCTCTCTACACCCTCGTCCAAGTCACTTGTGAAGACATTGAACAGCACCGAGCCTTGTGGGACTCTACTGCCTACATTTTTCCAGATCAATATCCACCCATCCACCACCACTCTCTGGGTGCAACTCCTAGGCCAGTTTGCCACCCACCTGACCATGTAATCATCTACATCATAGACTGTCAGTTTATTTATGAGAACGGAATGTGATACCATATCAAAGGCCTTCTTAAAGTCTAGGTAGATGACATTTAAACTGACTCCTGCATGTAAGCATTTTGTGACCTGGTCATAAAAAGAAACAAGGTTAGTCAGGCAGGATCTATCTGCAATGATCCCATGCTGATTTCCTTTCAGCATTATTTCCCCTGCTGGGCTCCAACAAATGTGATCCTTAATGATTTTTTCCAGAGTTTTCCCAAGGATAGAGGTGAGACCAACTGGCGTATATTTTCCCGGTTCCTCCCTCCTTCCCTTTTTGAAAATAGGGACCGCACTGGCCCTTTTCCAGTCCTCTGGGAGCTGACTGGAACACAATGAGTGCTCAAAGAGCCATGCCAGTGGCTCTGCTATGACACTGGCCAACTCCTTCAGCACCCTTAGATAAAGTTCATCTAGGCCCACTGATTCGAACACATCCAACCCCTCCAAATGCCCCTTCACTAAGTCTGCACTAACAGCTGGTGGGCTGGTGTCACTCCTGTGTCTATCTATGATCCAATTGGGAGATTTGTCTTGGTCTGTGTCTAGGAATACAGATGCAAAGAACTCATCGAAGAGCTCAGCTTTGTCCCCCCCTCTCTGTCACCAGTTGCCTTAGTTTGTTCTGTAAGGGTCCTATGCTACCCTGCGCCTTCTTTTTGCTCCCTATATACATGAAGAACATTTTGTTGTCCTTAATTTTTCTCACCAGCCTAAGTTCTAATCCTGCTTCCTAACTGATTCCCTGCAAGTGCGAGCCAGAGAGATATACTCCTCCTTGGTAGCTACCCCCTATTTCCACAGCCAATATACCTCTTTCTTTGCCCTTAGGCTTTCCTGAACTTCCCTGTTCAGCCAAGAGGGCTTCTTGGCCACTGTACCCCACTTTATGTGCAATGGGATTGTCTCCTCCTGTGCCCATAGGATTGCTCCCTTGAGGAATGACCACACTTCCTGGACCCCCATTTCTCCAGTGGTCTTGAGCTTTAATGCCTCACTAAGTAATATCCTGAGCACACTGAAGTTAGCCTTTCTGAAGTCTAGCACTTCAGCCATGCTGGTTAGTTTACCCACTTCATTGAAGAGTGAATTCAGTTACTTGATGGTTACTATCCCCTAGGTCAGAGGTTAGCAAAATATGGCCTGCAGGCCAGATCCAGCCCACAAGGCCATTCTATCTGGCCTGTGGGACTCCTAAAAAAATGTAGAAAATTAATATTTCTCTGCCCTTGGTTCCTATAAAAAATGACAGGAACCAAGGGCAGTAAGACCCAGGGCAAGCCCAGCGGGCTCCCATAACAGCGGAGCTCGCCTGGCCCCACCCCCCGGCCAGAAGCCCCAGCCGGGGTTTCTGGGCTGGGAGCATGTGGCTGCCTTGGCAGGGGAAGCTTAGGTAAGTGGGGGTGGAGGGGACCCCGGGCAGGGAAGAAGCATGGGGGGAAGCAGCCTCTCTCCACCCCACACCCTGTGTCCCGCATTGCAGCTGCTCACAACACACATGGGCCTGCCTGTGCCTGCTCTGGACAGCCCCAGGTGGGCTGCGAGTGCCTGCAGCATGGGACACCGGGCATGGGAGGGGCCACTTCCCCCTCATGCTCAGCTTTTCCCTGGGGTCCTATCCTGCATGAAGAAAAGTGGCCCCTTGCCCACTCCATGGCTGGTGCCCTGTGCTACAGGCACTCGCAACCCACATGAGGCTGTCCAGAGCAGGCACAGGCAGCCCCAGGCAGGCTGCAAGTGGCTGAAGCACAGGGCGCCGGGCATGGGGTAAGGGAGGGGCTGCTTTCTCCCCACCCATGCTCCCAGCCCCACTGGCAGGCTGGCAGTGTGGCGGGTTACAAGCTGGTGCTGAGCACAGGGAAAAGTGGCCCCTCACCTGCCCCATGGCCAGTGCCCCACACTGCAGCCACCTGCAGCCCACATGAGGCTCCCTGTGCCTGCTCCAGACAGCCCCACATGGGCTGTGAGCAGCTGCAGCAGGGAGTGCCAGCCATGGGGCAGGTGAGGAGCCGTTTTTCTCCATGCTCAGCACCAGCTTTTTCCCTGCTGGTAAGCAGGGGGTTGGGGCTGAGTGCTGCTCCCTGCCTGTACTGCGGGGTTGGGGGGCATTGGGCATGAGTGGGCAGGGAGCATGGGGCCCACACCAGTGTCCTGGGGCCAGTGCCGGTGGGACCCAGAGCAGGGTGGCAGAAGCTCAAGGTCCCAGCTGGCAGGGGCTCTGTGGAGCCAGGCCAGATGCCCCCTCTGTGCTGGTGCAGCCCAGCCCAGCTCCACAGACCCTTGCCAGCCTGTGCCCTGCTCTGGGCCCCACCGGTCCTGGCCCTGGGATATTGGTCCCAAGACATTGGGACGTTGGTCCCAAGATGATGATGAGGGGGCAGGGTACCTCTCAACGGGTGGAGCACCTGTAATAGGGCAGGGCTACCCATGAGACCCTCAACAGCCTGCCAAAACTGGGTAAGTGGCCCCTGCCCTAGGTTACCTTGTACCTGCAGGTTAATAGTTCTTTACTTATTAGAACATTAAGACTTTGGTGCAGATGAGCATAATTCATCTCAACCAGTCCTTCAGCTGTTCCTGTAAATTGCTTCTAATTTTCTTAGAATTAATACACCGGACTTATCATTTAAATTAATAATTTTGTCAGAGCACACCATTCTTGGAAATCCTTTGATAGCCTCTAGTTTGACAAGTGGCATTAATGATGCATCTGACCATTCACTAAGTTATCGCAAACCTTGTTAATTCTCATCCTGATGACTGTATTCCAATGGACTTTTGATTATCTTGCATAAAATAAAAAATCTGTTTATTAGAAATATTTCAAATTCTAGCAGTCCAAAATTAGGAAACATGAGAATTAAGTATGCTTGTACAGTCTTAAATCTACTCGCATGTATTACACACAAGTTTACTTTTCTCTCCCTATACCACTTAGGATACCTACCCTATTCAGTCTGCACAAGATGGATGGTTTTCACTTAATTAGCAACTGATCAATATTTTGTATTGCTCTGTTGAATGTCATTTAATGACATGTATCACACAGTACTCAAATCTCCCTCCCCTTTGCACTACACATAAGGAGAAACAACTGGGGACTTTTTTAGGTCCCCAAATCAGGTAAGAATTTCCCCTCTCCCTTCTCATCTGTGCTTGGTGGCATTTCCTGCCTTCCCTGCCTGCTGAACCAGGCTAGCCTGGGGATAAGGGATAAGGGATGCTCCAAAGCCATTCCAGCCAGGCTGCACCAGACTAAGCAATGGACAGTGGCAGTGGGAAGGTTCCTCCTCTTTGCCTGATACGCAAGGTGTTCCCACTACTGCTGCTTGCCCCAGCTGAACCCAGCTACCTGCACAGCCTGGTTGGAGCAAGCCAAGAGAATTTCTGGAGCTTCATTGCTTGTAGTTCATTGGGGACAATAGGGACAATGGCATCAATGGGGTGAGGAGACAGGTAACGAGAGGGGAGGGGATGAGTCACTGAGTGTGCAGGGGGCAAGGAGGGGTGCCAAGAGTAGTGGGAGGCAGGATTCTTAACTGATTCAAAGACCTAAAAACATCCCTGGTTGCTGCTCCTATGGCATGGTCTTCCCCTTCCTGCATGAGGGGGGAAGCTGGGAGTGGGAGTGCAACCACCCTTGAATCTCCACTCTAGTCATTACTCTAGTCACTGCTTCTGAAGCCCCCTTTAGAAAAATATTGTATACTTCAATGTTAAGAAAGTATCATTAATTTCATTTTGGGATTTTTTTGTCATTTATTGTGATAGCATTACTGCTTCACAAGATTCATTTATTTTCACAGTGCTCCCATCTGTGGAACTCATTACCACAGGAGATTGTAAGAGCAGATAGCATAGCCAGCTTCAAAAAGGGACTAAAATAATTCATGGATGATAGATCTATTAATAACTATTAAACAGAACAGTCATGGATGTACCTTTAAACCAATGATGGTAGAGAGTATGATGGGATAGATCACTCTAGATATACCTAGTTCAGTGCATCTCTCTAAAAAATCCACTCTTGCCATTGTTAGAACACGATTGAAACTATTGATGGACTACTGGTCTGACTCAGTATGGCACTTCTTATGTTCTTATGTAGTACTACCTTGAGTATGTAAATCATTTAGTAGCACGCACTTTCTTAAGTGAAAAAATCTAGTATATTGCCCCTATGTATGTCTATATTTAAAGACCATAGGGTGTGAAGATTGTTCAGCTTGGATAATAGGAGTATAGCAATAATAAGTTGGATGGCATATGCTCAAATAACAAATGCCATGTACAGAGTCAATGTAAGCCAATGGGTAGGATATTTGAGAACAACCCAGGACACTGGATCTCTACTCATCACTATGCCACTAATTTGGTCTGTGATTTTGGGCAAGTCATTTCATCTCTTTGTTACTCTATTTTGGTATGTAACATTTGTCTTGCCTACTTAGATTGCAAGTCCTTCTATGTAGACTTCTCTTGAGTCTACAGTTTTCTGTATACTGCCTAACACAATGGAGCCCAGATCAAAGTTAGGACCACTAAAATAAAAATAATAATGTACAGGACTAGTATAATGAAAAAGGACCCATTCATTACCTCCAAATACAATGGCTTGCTACATCTGAAAAGATGGTCCAAAGACTTCAATACAGCATTTTTTCCTATTATGCATCATCATACTCAGTCAATAGCCATGATGCAGAAACTTCTTTAAAATATTTTTTATTTCTATATTACATTAATTATTTTTGCTTAGTCAGGATCGCTACAGAAGCATCATGTGATGCATGTGTATTATTTTAAAAAGTTGCATTTGTGCTACCAAAGCCAATTTGAACACATGTTATAGGCATTCATTAAAAGCTCTTTGCAGAAAGGAGCTATACTCTCAGAGGTGGTGCTGAGTGCCCTTACCTCCTCTTGACTTCAGTAGGTACCTCAGAAGTATGCAGCAATTTGCTAGGCAGGGACCTAAAAATAACCTTAACAGGATGCTATGACTGTGTGTGTCTGCTGGGTGAAAAAGAATGAACTCACTGGGGTATTCTTCCATTGTGAAATAGCCAGCTTTATGAAGCCTTACATTTTCATGATGCTCCTTGAACTATACGTAGGAATTCACATTATGTAGCAACAATAGTCTATTTGCAGAGCTCAAGCAACACAGAAATATCAGGGATTCATATATGTGTGTATTTTAAAGTAGTGTCCAGATGATTACTTTACATTTTTTCTCTTTAATAGTTGGGTTGGTGATCTGACAAATCATATTTCTGTTGGAACTGAAAGGTGCACTACTGCCAGCATTTTGTTAGAAATAATGACACACTTTACTACTTGTAAGTGCTGACTGAGTGCTTCTGCCTTTCCTTCCCAAGGTGACTGTAACACAGATTGATGAAAGATTCTGCCGGACTACAAAGGTTAAAGATGCAGACCCAGAGCTAGAAGGCAGTCCTGACACTGATGGAATACAGTACAATGAGAATGCCCACATTATTGTCCTATCCTCTGATAACCAGTGTAATATGAAAACTGACTACAGGAGAAGAGAACAAATTAAATCCATTAATCAAGCATATCTGTGCTAAACAGTTGTTCTAAAGAGATGAACAAATGAAAAATTTACTGTTTGTTTTCATGCTTGCTAGGATTGGAGAAGAAAATTAATTACAAGACTGTAGCTAAACTATTAGTTAAGTTTTCTTGAGGAAACTATTTATTGCTTTGTCAAAGAACAAATGAACCTCATTAGCAAGATTAGTTTCAGCTCATAGTTTTGCATTAGGACAGACTAATAATATACACTTCAAAGATACATTGAGGGAAATAACTTCAAAGAACCAAAGTCCATTTTCTACTTCGTAATGAATTAAGCTGTTCAGAAAATCATCATGGTATGTTTTATCATTCAGCTAAAAAATTGTCTACAATTTTTATATTACTTTGACAAAGTTACATAAACAGCTTCCAGGGCTTAACTCCAGTCAAGGGTCTGTTACAAATTCAACATTAAATTGGTCTATTTGAGGAGTTATATAGATCATCCATAAATTCTCAGTTCTCCGATTAACTTATCTCAACAAAAATTAACTTTTAGAAAGAACTATCTGAATGCAAAATTAGATCCTATTAACTTGGTAAAGCAGAATAGATGGAAAGCTCTGTATCATCCGTAGGAAAGATAAACTGCTTGTCCTACCTTTTTGCCTAAACCTTGTTTATGACTGACCACTCTGTGGACAAAGAAGCTAGTTAATTCTTGATCTTGCTTACAAACTAACACATAGCAGGATAACAGAATGACCAAAGTTACCAGTAAAGGCGGCTTAAATTTTTCAACATAGTTTCTCTTGGAAATCTCTCTAAATGATTAACATAATATTTGTTGAAGTTTTGTGCGCTCACACACAAAAATTTGAAAGCTTTGTGTGTATGAAAGAGAAAGAGAAGGGGAAGGGGAGAAAGAGAGATGATGACGATGAGAATAACTGTTCAGTACAAATTGAACTTACAATCAACAAATCATCACCTATAAATCACAGCTATCATAGTAATTATGTCTTTATGTTACCACTGATCCTACACAATTCTTACTGGCACCATACAAAAAATATGATATCCCTACATTATTAATCCTTCAGCAAGCCAACTAATGGCACACTTTGAAGTATTTCTAATTTGTTTGAATGCAAGAAAGATGGACACTTAGATATTGAATTTTGTGCTCCTGTAAATACATATATTTTTTCTTTGAGTTATTATTTGTTTAAAAGTTAGAAAATACTGGAGCAGAAGTGAGAGTCTGACCTGTGACCTGCAGCACTGTATGTTAATAGACTCAGAGGCCATGTCCAGATATCCAGGGGTCAAAAAAACCCCAAAATAAAAGCAGAGTGGCACACGTAGTGGCAGTGTGCACTGCCCAAAACTAGACTGGCCAATTGGACTCAGACTTTGTCGCCGGCCAGGCTCCACATGGCAAGATTGCCACTGCTGCAGCCCATCAAAGCACCCAGAACCCCAGGTAAGTCTGCTGGGGCCAGCCCACTGTGGGCCCCAATCTCCCCTGATCCACCCAAGGTAACTTGCCAGAGCATACGTGGTACAGGCATTCCCTGGGAACAACTAGCAGTGGTGCAAGGTAAGCCACCGTTAGTTGTTTCCAGGGAACCAAACAGCCATGCACACCGGGATGCAGCCCAAGAGTTTCAGTTAGCTTTCTCCTTTAGAACTGTGAAAAATCTAGAAATGCCAGGGAAGTTAATCTAAAATAGCAGATGCAGACAAGCTTTAAAGCATTACCTTTAGTTGCAAAAACAGATTTTGTGTAATAGGAATAAAAAAATTATTCCCACAGGACATGCTCAGTAACTCTATGTTTAAAACATTGTTTATGGATTTTCCCCGGTTATCATATATATAACAGTTCTTACATGATCACATGCCTCTTCTACATTGTTTCAGCTCCTTCAATTTGACTGTAGGACAGGACTAAAACTATTTTAGCAGAAAGGAGTTTGTTCAATATAAGCATTGCTATTATGTTTCAGTGTTCACCTGTTATAATTGAGTTTTGTGAAGACTGAGTGACACGCATCCTTAAACATACCAGTATCTCCTGTTTTTGGTTTGGAAAGGTTAATATTTTTATATCATGTCCTCATAGTGAGCTGTATATATTAGAGTGTATTCACAGCTATTGTAATTTGACTAATTGAAAAGTGGCTAATTGTTAATGGAAAGAGCTATGACCAGAGAAAGGCAGTACATTGACTGAAAATTTCCATGGAGTATTTATACAGCCCTGGCAAAATTAAGATTGCCCTCCACAAAAACAATACATAGGATAATAACAATGTATAGGGTAATAAGATCCTCTTTAATCTAGTGAATCTTTCTAAAGTTAATATAAGTCTAGCTATTGCAACAACAACAAAAAGCAAAAAATTTCACTACTGCTTTTCTGGGTCCACTGAATTTGACCCACAAATGCACACACATTTTTGGATGATAAGAGCTGTTCTTTTACCGTCATTGCTTTATGGCTAATCCTCATTGCTTGTTCTTACAGGAGGATCCCACCATGTGCATTTCAGTGGCAGACAAGAATCCTAAAACATAAACAAAGCCCTTGGAACTCTGTATCCCAATGCAAAATAAACCTCCAACAAAACAAATCAAAAGGTAACATCCAAAATAGATCCATTGGCATATCTAACAATGGTGAAAAACCAGTAAGCCATTTTGAATAAAAGTGGCTAGTAAGCAGTGGAATGAAAGCATTCAGATCAATACTATAATACCTGACTGCAAGCAATAAAGAAAAGTCAGGTTACACATACACAGGATATAAGAAGACCAAAATAATAAAGGTCAACCAGAGGGGAAAGTAGGTCTTTTATTATTAAAAAGACTCTAGAATCTAATGCAGTGATTCTCAACCAGGGTGCCATGAGAACCATTTAAGGATGCTGCAGGGTGCATATACTTACACTTGATTCACAGGATAAACCCAGAGATTTCAAATAGAAATCCACAGTGTTAAAAGCATTTTGACCTGTTGGCATCTTTCTGCACTGTTCAATATCTTCATCAGTGATTTGGACGAGGGGGTGCAAAGCACCCTGTTCAAGTTTGCTGATGACACTAAGATGTGGGGGGATGTGGGCACAATAGAGGGGAGAAACAGGCTACGGTTAGACCTAGATAGGTTACAAGGATGGGCAGAGGAGAACAGGATGGGGTTTAACA
>NW_017729032.1:239804402-239820017 GCF_001723915.1 Gavialis gangeticus
GGACCTGAACCTGTTCAGCCTTCAAAAGAGAAGGCTGAGGGGGGATCTTGTGGCCTGTTATAAACTGGTTAGGGGGGATCAGCAGGCGCTGGGGGAGTCCCTGTTCCCCCGAGCGCCGCAAGGAGTGACCAGGAACAACGGTCACAAGCTGGCGGAGGGAAGGTTTAAGTTGGACATCAGGAGGCGCTACTTCACGGTCAGGGCGGCTAGGGTCTGGAACCAGCTTCCAAGTGAGGTGGTGCAGGCTCCCACCCTGGGGGTTTTTAAGAGGAGGTTGGATGACCACCTTACTGGGGTCATTTGACCCCAGTGCTCTTCCTGCCATGGCAGGGGGTCGGACTAGATGATCTGCTCAGGTCCCTTCCAACCCTAGAAACTATGAAACTATGAAACTATGAATGTTATGTTAAAGAAGAATTGTTCTATTATTTTTCTGTAGTCAAAACACAAGTGAAAGCTAAGAGTTGGCATTTTGATCATTGCCTTCAGTTTAATACAGTTGAGAACCAATGATCTAATGTAATACAACACAGATTCATGGAAGATAAGACTATTAATAGTAAGAATTATTTGGACTTAGAAAAAAGCATTTAACAAAATATTCCCAAGAGGCTACTAATATAATGGATCCAACTTCTAAGCCCCTAGGAACAACATGCCCTGGGGCTGCATTAGGCAGTGATGTGGATGCTCCCCCCCAACCCCCGCTGTACCAGGTAGGTGCATTCCCACCACTGTAATGTGCACCCACATGAGTGTCCCCCCAGCCCTCCTCACTGCCAAATGCTGCACAGTGTGGATGTCACACTACGCATACAAGGCCCCACTTCATCTCCACAAGAGCAGCCTTGGACTCACTTTCAGCTTCCTGCATTGCCCCACCCTCTGGGGCAAAGACAGATAGTGGAAGCCATAAGAGGAGGGCCAGAACTCAGAGGCATTGGTTGCTGCTGCAGGTAGTGATGTGGGGGGGAGTGGTGGTCAGGTGAGAGACCACAAGTTGCACATTAACCACTTACAGGCTGCATGTGGCCTGAATGCCACCAGCTGGACAGCCCTGAACTAAGCAGTGACTAGATGAAGGGAAAAGGTCTGATATCAGATGGAAATTGGCTGAAACACAGAACAAAGAAAAAGAACAGATGGTCAATTTTCAATGGGACAAAAGGTACCCTAAGGCTGCACAGTTTGAATAGTGCCTCATAGCACATTTACTACTGGCCTGGCCAAGATCTTAAATAATGAAGTGGCAAAATTCACATTTGGAACAAGATTATTTAGATTAGTCAATGCTAGAAGATTACAAAGGCTTCAAAAGAATTTAAATCTAAGTGAAATGGACAACATGCTGGCAGATGAAATAAAATGTTGACAAATGCAGGGTAGTAACACATTAGAAGTAACCATTTGAACAACTTATACACACTGATGTATGTTTAATTCAGCTGTGAACACATCTGCTGTAATCACATTTTAAATAATTTTGTCATATGTGCATTTTGCTATCTCATTATCATGCCATTTGAAACACTAGTAAAAAGTCCTTTTACTTTAGCAAAGGAAATTCTAGTATGGGTGTAGACATTTTTACAGTAGGCTTTTAATGAAATCAAATATAGATATTTCCAATTCAGATGATTTTACAATAGCTATTAATTAGTAAATATATTTAAACATAGCTGCATGACAAATATAAATGGTCTTTTCATTAAAACCATCAATAATTTAATGTTGATAGGGAAATAGTTTATATTCTTTACATCTACATTTTAAAGGAATATGTTGTTCGTCTAACACCTCACATGCCAGTATCACACTTACTTCTGTGCTGTATCACATATTCCAGTTTTGCTGTCCATGTTATATTCACTGAAATACAGTGGAGCAGTATGTTGGATAAATGTGATACCTCCACTATAGAAATTATCTCTGAGGTTATCCAGACAAAGGATTGTGCCTGTGTTCTATTGAAAAAGCTTTATAAACCATCTAAACATAGTAAGCACATGCCCAAGGAAAAGATGACTATATTTTCTCTTATATACTTATTTATCCATGGGAGCTAAGCAATTCCCACCTGTAACATGAACCATAGAAACATTTCCTATAGAAAAAAAAATATTTTATTATTTTAAAGCTAACCGGATATCACCCTAACATTATGCCTTCCTGACATTCAGACATTCAAGTGTCATGTCCCAGACTGATTCTGCAGTTGTCTCAGACAGCAAGAGACTTTTTGACATTTGTAATCTTAGTAGAGGAACTCTCCCTGATCATCTTCTGCATTTAAATTAATAAATGTAATGTTCATCCAAGTGAGCTAGAGAGACATAAGGTAAAAATAGGTAACAGATCTAAAACTTGACCTAATCATGACTTACAACTCAAGTTGGGGCTGGGGTAGTCATGAGGGTTGAATCTTCTGATGGAAAAAAATCTTCATAGAAACCAAAAATCTTGATTCAATAAAACCAGAATTTATCATGGAATTGTACCAGTAACGTGGATTTTTTGTTGGGAAAGTTTCTTAGATCCTGGTTTCTGATCAAGAAACAGAGGAACCTTTCCTTCAAGGCACAAGAGGTCAGTGACCCCTGGGCTAAAAATTTAGTGTGCCTGTCCTCAGCCTTCTCAATATTTTATCATTTATACAAAGTGGAGTGGCTCTGACAGGAAAGATTTGATAAAAAGGTCATCCTAGAAATAGGTTTCAAAAAGTTTGGTAGCAGTTGATATATGCACTTGGGATGCAACAGTTTCAAGCTCATGCTCTGAATCAGGTAGATGAAAGATTCAAAACTGCATCTCTCACTTTCTTATTCATTGGGAGGGAATAATGAACTCTCTCTCTCAGATATAATGAGAGAGTTCATTATTCTAAAATATTCCAGGAAGCCCCTTCCACTTAGCTCTACTTTCAACTCACCTGCAATTCGAATTATAGCTCCTGAAACACAGAGAACAAATGTTACACCAAATGTCAAGTAAATCCTTCATGATGTCTAAATCTTGGGTATTCTGGATCTGGAACTGATAATGTCTGGAGGATATCTAAAATCTGAAGAGTGAATGTTGAACAGTAATCTTTTCAATTTATTTGAAACTGAAAAAGGAAACATACAAAAAGGGGAAGCTTGGTTTTAATACTAGGGAAGAATATAAAGGTATCACACAGGTGTGCGGGGTAAAATTTAGGAATTAGGCACAGTTTGAAATGAAAATGGCAAGAGACATAAAAGGCCATTAAAAAGGTATTCTACAAGTATGTGGAAAGTAAGAGGAAGAACCAAGAAACCATAGGTCCCTTACAGAATGCAGAAGGCAATCTACTTACAG
The DNA here is from genome assembly GCF_001723915.1 of Gavialis gangeticus. Taxonomy (NCBI): domain Eukaryota; kingdom Metazoa; phylum Chordata; order Crocodylia; family Gavialidae; genus Gavialis; species Gavialis gangeticus. The sequence goes on from NW_017729032.1 coordinate 239,807,742, forward strand.
ATGATGCAAAGAAGTATTTAGTGCCTTTTTACTTCAGTCTTCAAAATAGGGGCAGCTGTCAGATGATGAGTGCAGTTGGCAGCAGAAAACAGAGAGACAAACAGCTTAGAGCAGCAGAAGAACAGATTAGGGATTACTCAGAGAAACTAAATCATTTCAAGTCAACAGGGCCAAATAGGATGCACCCTATGGTACTGACAGAATTCATAGATTCATAGATGCTAGGGTCAGAAGGGACCTCAACAGATCATCAAGTCTGACCCCCTGGTCTGGGCATGAAAGAGTGCTGGGGTCGTATGCCTATCCAGCCTGGTCAGATGACTCCAGCCAGATACCTATCCAGCCTGGCTGATTGGTTGAGGTAATTTCAGCATTATTAGTTAGTTATTCTCTTTAAGAGTCTGCGGAAGTTGGGTGAGTCTCAGATGTCTGGAAAAGGAAAAAAATATAGTGCCCATCTTTAAAAAAGGGATAATGGAGGATCCAGGGCATTCAAGACCAGTCAGCCTGACCTGATCTCTGGAAAGATCATGAAGCAGGTCCTCAAGGAATCCACTGTGATGCACCTAGAGGAGAATTAGGTGATCAGGAACAGCCAGCATGGCTTGACCAAGAACAATTGCTGTCTAACCAACCTGACTTTGTTTTATGATAAGGTGATGGGATCTGTGGATGGGAGGAGAGGAGAAAATATGGTATACACTGACTTTAATAAGGCTTTTGAAACTGCCTCTCATGACATTCTCATTAACAGACTAAGAAAATACAGACTAGATGAAAGAACTGCAAGGTGAATACAAAACTTGTTAGATCACCATCCCTGCTGTATAGTTATTGATGCTTTAATGGCTAGTTGGGAGGATGCATCAAGAGTTGTTCCCCAGGGATCTGTCATGGGTTATTAATGATCTGTATGATGAGATAGAATGCATACTTAACAAATTTGTAAATGATACCAAATTGAATGTAATTGCTGACACTGCAGGGCAGGCCAAGGATCCAGAATGACCTAGATATACTGAAATACTGTTCTGCAATCAATCAGATGAGATTCAACAAGGACAAATGCAAAGTCCTAAAATTGGGATAGAATACCTGTATATAGAAATAAAGACTGAAGAATCAGTGGATAGGCTGTTGTACTGTAGAGAAGTACCTGAAGACCATAAGCCAAGAGTGTACTCTTGTTGCAGAAAAAGCCAACAGCATGCTGCGCTGTATCAACAGGAGTGTCATATGCAAGGGAACAGGGACGTAGGTTGTAGCCATGTTGGTCTAAGGACATAGGCAGACAAGGTTCTTTTGGTGAATCTGATCTCTTTTATTAGACCAACTTAAATAGTTGCAAAAAATTATTAAGCAAGCTTTCAGGTTCAAAAACCCTTCGTCAAGCTAAGGAAGTTTCAGCAGTTGGTGTGTGCTCTTCTTGGATGGAATGAAAAGTAAAGAAGCCAGAGGCTGGGCTGGTCTGCATACAAGACAGGTGGTCAGTGAAAATGTAGACTGAGGAGTCAATGAGTGAGAGACAGGCTGGGGGAGAGGGGGGGAAGAGAGAGAAGAAGGATGAATAGTGGAGAGATACCTGGGGAGTCAGATGTCAGGCAGGTTATAATGTGTCATAAATCCAATGTCTATATTTAGTCCATGATTTTTTAGTATCCAGGAGATGGATGAAGTGGAGTCTCTGGTAAGTGTTTTGTAAGTTTCCTTTGAGGATCAGGACTGAGAGATTGGAGAGAGAGTGGTTTTCTTGTGAGAAATGTGCCCCCACAGGTAGTTGGGTATTCCTGTCTTTGATAGATTTCCGGTGTGCATTCAGCCTGGTGTGCAGTTGTTGTTTGGTCTCTCCTATGTATTTTCCATCAGGGCATTTGGTGCATCCATCCAGGAAGAGCACACACCAACTGCTGAAATTTCCTTAGCCTGATGAAGGGTTTTTGAATCCAAAAGCTTGCTTAATAATTGTTTTCCAACTATTTAAGTTGGTCTAATAAAAGAGATCAGATTCACCCAAAGAACCTTGTCTGCATATGCGAGGGAAGTGATTCTTCTGCTCTAATCAAGGGAACAGGACTTGGAGCAGTGGCCTCAAGCTGTTTCAAGGGGAATTTAAGTTGGAGCTTAGAAGGAACTTTCTGAATAAGAAGATGGTCAAGCACTGGAACAGGCTTCCTAGAGGTGTTATGGAATGACCATCCTGGGAAGTTTCTAGTGCAGGTTGGACAGACACTTGGCTGGGGTGGTTTAGTCAGGGGTGATCCTGCCTTGAGCAAGGGGCTGGATTAAATGACCTTGTGACATTCTGTCCTGCCCTATTTTCGTTGATCCCAGTGTTGATATTGCTATAAACGTGCTTCTCTCCTAACTTACCTCCAGCATCCATGTTTCTGACATTTTCTTGATCTAGGCAGCTCTTCTACTCTATTTTCCTTTCATGCGGACTCCTAGTAGCCTCACTTATTTTTTCTTATTGGATGACTATGTCAGGCTGAATTTTAAAGTTTTGCTTAAATTCTTCGACCACTTCTAAGATTGAGATTAGTAGAAAATGTTGTTTTGTCCATGTAAATAAAACCCTTACCCAATTTTATTAGGAAATCCTCATTCCTCTGTCCTTCAAAGTAGAATCCTCCAATTTGGCAAGGAAGAATCACTTTGTCTCAGGGATGTTTCTTTGATTAAAACATAAACTTTTTCAAAATCTCAGTTACTGAATACTCTCTGGTTATTTAACGTTCAGAGCTAAATTTTCCATAGATTCTACCTCTGTTAAATATGTTCTATCCTAAGGGTATAAGAGGCTAAGAAGGACTTTACTTGCAGTTGCTCCTTCCAGCTGCTCTGGTCTGCTGTGGTTCTAGGCACAAAAGAGAAAAGCAGGAAGGCTGTTCTTCTAAAAACTTTTGGGATTTACAAAGTCATTGAGACCTGTGCTTAGAACAAAGAAAGGGCTGAATATGCTAAGAATATCAGGACTGAGGCTCCTCATATCTGTCAACCTCTCATATATGACAATTCTGTGAACTCCCAATTAGTGGGTATGAAGAAATCACTCTCTCTCTACCCCTCACTTGGGTCATTCCAGGTGGACCCCCTCCCCCCTTTCTCTTGCTTTCTTTTTGGTTCAGACTGGTCTACCAGGTGACCTGGCCAGATAAATTCCTGAGGGGAAGAGGCAACATTCTCTTCCTGGCAGCGGGCATTTTGGAAAGCAACAAGCAATGTGCCTCCAGGATGCTGCCTGTATGATTTTCTGTAAGTAAAAACTTGGAACCTAGCCAGGAGTTAGGATTTATGTCTAAACCAGACACATTTTTAAAGGATTATTATCTCCAAGACTGTATAAGACTTCGATTGCTTATGTTTGCTCGAAGTGTATTCTGAGTTCCTTGCTCTACCACCACTTCCCCTCCCTGCCAATCAATAAAGGAATTGGGTTACAGTGTGTCTTGTTGTATTGCTGTGAAGGGGTGAGAGACAAGCCTTTTTGCTCCCAGCACAGCCAGCAGAGCTTATCTGTTTATGTTCCCTCAGTCCTACCTGAGGTTATCTTGGGATGCTTTGGGCTGAAAAAGGCACCCAGAAATATTATGTGTGGGCAAAGCAACCCCACAGGGTTCACAGGGTCTGTGTGCCCTGGACTGTACAGAGCCCTAACAGAAAGCAGTGCCCAGGTGGTGGCAGTGTTACTCCAGGTTTGTGGATGTTCTCCAGGAAACAGGAAAGCCAGCTGTAGGCATCTCGTGGGAGACTCCCAAAGTGAGGTTTTGGGGCATGGTACAATGAGGCAGGTGTCTCTGCACAGTTGCTCTCCCTACTGTGCTGCCACAGTGGGTACTTCTTTATTAAAATTTCTGTGCCTCATTTCTTCATATATAAAATGGAGATACCATCAGCTCCTCATCTCCTAAAGATGTTATGAAAATAGTCTGTATAAAGTATTAAAAACTATAAAGCAAGCTAAACTATAAACAAACAAACAACACACAGAAAAGTCCATCAATCATAATTCTACCTTCAGAAAAGGGTTTGAGTAGTATGCAGTGAATAAGGTCTAGGACCACAACATGAACACGTGTTCCATATTTAGTTGATTCTAAAACAAGGTTTTTTCCTACATTTAACGTGGGTGGGGGTTCTCTTATCCTAGAATCAAGTATGAAGGTGAGGTGGAGACACGCAGCTGCTATAGATCAGGATCCAGCCCCTATCTGGAGTCAGGAATATAGCCACAGCTGCTATCTGTCCCTCACCTCACACTGTGTCTGAATCCCACCATCTTCCCACTGCAGTCACTTCTCCTCATCTCTCACACACACACAGCCTCTGCTCCCCTACCTGCCCCTCCCCTTACCTTTGCTCCATGCTGGCAGGCTCTGTCCACACTGTAGTCTGGGGTACTGAGCACAATCTATAACAATGGCAAACAGTGCACACAGCTGCTATGGGGTCTGGGCTGGGACCATGCTCTGTGCCCTGGGCTAGAACAGGAACAGAGCCTACTGGCACCAAGGAAGGATAAAGGGGGAGGGAGGACAGAAGCTGGAAGAGGAATATGGTGGGAAAGAGAGCAGAGGCTGGGGAGAAAGGGAAGGGGCAGGAGGCAGAAAGGGAAGAGGATGCCTGAGTCTGTGTGGGAGGTAGTCGGGGCAGAGATGGCAGGGGGCAAGATCTTTGACCCCCTCCTGCACTTCTTGCCCCCAAGCAGTCATGGGGGAGTATGAATTTAAAATGACCCTTCAATAATTAGATTATATACATGGAAAATTATAACAAATGTATAATTTATCTATGCAGAAAATCTAATTATTGGGGGATCATCTTAAATTTAAATTAATCTTAGAGTCAAAAAATACAATAGATCAAATATTGAAGGGTTGTTCATTTAGTATCCATCCATTTGGTACACAGAAGAAAGTCCTACGGAAAAAAGACTGCACCATAAAACATATGCACAAAAGGAAGTACAAAGTTGCAGAACCAATATTAATTAAATGCAAAACACCCATGTAGAACATTCTCCTCAAATATGTTCAAAATCTGATGACTAAGCCAAAAAGTAACATCCATGTTCTATCATCTTCATCCCAAAAGCCTGATAGGCAAACACCTCTTTACCTGTCATAATTATACTCAAATCACTTTTTGATCTTTTTCCTTATTTCTTGAGGAACTCTATATATCCCTGAGAGGCAGATTGCTTCTTTTCAAATTGCTATTATCTAAAAGTTTTGAATTTCCCCAACTCCTACATTTCAAACAAAAAGTCAAGGACTCTATTCTTTTCCATAATTGTATCTATGATCCAAGTAGTTTGTTTCTTTAATATATAAGCCAAAATCCAGGACTAAGGAAAGGGTTTAATAGTTTCTAGAGTTGGAAGGGACCTGAACAGATCAAGTCCAACCCCCTGTCCTGAGCAGGAACAAGTGCTGGGTTCATAATATCCCAGCCAGATATCTATCCAACCTCTTCTTGAAGACCCCCAAAGTAGGGGAGAGCACCACCTCCCTTGGGAGCCCATTCCAGAGCATGGCAGCCCTGACCATAAAGTAATGCCTCCTGATATCAAGCCTGAGCCTACTCTCAATCAATTTGTGGCCGTTATTCCTTGTTATCTCAGGTGGTGCCCGGGGAATAGAGCCTCATCTATTTTCCTCTGGTTCCCCCTGGTGAGTTTATAGACAGCCACCAGATCCCCTCTCAGTCTTCCCTTGTGGAGGCTGAATACATTCAGGCCCTTTAGTCTATCTTCATAGAGCCTGGTGTGCTGCCCCTGACCACGAGAGTGGCCCTCCTCGGACACTCTCAAGGTTAGCCACATCCCTCTTGAAGTGCGGCACCCAGAACTGGATGCAGTACTCCAACTGTGGCCTGACCAGTGCCGCATAGAGGGGAAGGATCACCTCACTGGACTTCTTTGTGATGCATCTGTAGATGCATGACAAGGTACAGTTAGACTTACTGACCACTTCCGCATATTGGCAACTCACATCCATCCTGGAGTCAACAATGACTCCAAGATCCTTTTTCGCCACTGTGTTGTTGAGAAGGGTGTTCCCCAGCCTATAGGTGTGTTGCAGGTTCCTTCTTTGTAGCTGCAGCACCTTCCACTTGTCTGCATTGAATTCCATCCTATTCTCATCTTAGCCTAATAAGGAAATTTAGCACTTATTAGATAGACACTAAATGAAGAAATGGGATGATGTTGTAGGAAGGGAAATTCATTTTTTCTACTTTCAAATATTGTTCTGTTCAAGGGATTCATGGAGGTGAGTCTGTTTCTTTACCAGATTTACTTGCAAACAACATGGACCTTTCCCCAAAAATTCAGCTCTTCAAAACTGAGGTGTGTGTCTTAAGGGGGAAAACTGATTTTTTTTTTTTTGTTGGAATAGAAGCATGAAGGAATAGAGGGAGACAGACACTGTCACAAAAGATTTCCTATACTTCTCCCACTGTCAGCCTTGAGGAGGGAAGGGTGGTGATCATCCTTTGAAGTCAGGGCCTTGTGAGGGGGCACTTGTGGGAGAGGTGGAAAACATCCTGGGATGCTGGGGGATTGTGAATTAATTTAAATCTGGAAGGGATCTGGGACAGAAGTCCAATAAACGGATCTAAATTAGTTAAGTCTGATACTACATCCATCCAGGTTTACCTTAAAACTGTTTCAGCCATTTTGAAAGTAGTTTTGTCCACTGAACTTCTGTTGCGTTACAGATGTAAACTAGCTTCCAGTCATTTATATCAGTTTATATGTAACTTCTGTCCCTAGCCTAGAGGGCTGGTGCCCAGGGGCTTGACTGGGTTACAGTTGTGAGTTGCCACTACAGGGTTGAGGAGTCAGAATAGTCTCCTACCCTGTTCTAGGTGGGGAAGGGAAGCAGTGAGAGAGAGGTTGGTGGGGGAGGCAGAAACATGAAGCTGGGAAGAGGAGAGTTAATAGGATGGGGGTTGGTAATACAATGGGAGAAGAAAAGGAATTGGAGATGGAGAAAGTGTGATGAAATGAAAGAAGTCAGCTACTTAAGGATAAAGAAAAAGAAAAAAAAGGGAATTTAAAATGAAATAAAGAGGTAGTAAAGAAGTTCTCATGTTTTAATAAATTGGGATTTAGGATTGAGGCCCATGCTTCCTGAGGTGGCTGGAAGGTGGGAAAAGTAAGGGAAGGTGCTTTTGAGGGAGCTATTGCCTCTACCCTGGAAAGGAAGTCCCAGCCTGAGGGGTGTATCAAAGTCAATGACTTCACTGTGCCCTGGAGGCTGGGAGTCCCAGTCAGATGATCTGTGGTCCTCCTGCACTGGCAACATGGCATGATGGAGATCTGATTCCCACTCCCACAATTATACCTTCTGCCATGGTACATCTGTTGAGATTGCACAACAGATCCCATGGCACTTTTAACTGAACATCTGCCAGGGGCCTCAATGAAATTGTGACTTGTCCAAACTGCTGTTTTTCCATGTGAATTTTCCAAACTTTTGTTTTTGTTAAAATGAAGTAAATAAAGTAAGTAAAGTCAAGCATGTAAATTAGATAATAGATCACAACAGAATCAGATCATAGATCACAAACAAAACAAAGTCTTTTGTTAGAGTTTTTTTGTCAGTAATCTTCATCCCAAAACTGACTGGAATGGAATGGAATTTAATTATTCATTTCAGGGAATGAATTCATGAAAGAATCTCTCTTCATTTCCAACTACTGGCATTTTTTTCCTGTCCCTGCTGCTGTCCCAATTCCTATTCCAAGCAAACATCTAATCCTAAACCAAGTTTCATTCGATATAATCCATTAACAATCCCACTGTTACTAGCTGGCATGCAGAACCCCTGAGTACATCAGACTTTCAAGATCTTCTCATATGTCCTTTATTTTTTATTTCTTATCATAACCTTGTGTTACATTCAACTCAGATGCTCTCAGAAGTGATGACACAAGTATTGCTCTGAACAACAGGAAGAATTATGTCTCTCTTTCCATGTCTGCCTTTCTATTTCCCTTTCTAACACTTAAATCTCTCATGTTATTAACATTTTTTTATTGACTTGATAATGACTGCAGGGATGTAGAGTTCATTTCATTCAGAATGGTCTGGACATACTTCGCAACCTGATTTACAAACCATATTCATATAAATCTTTTTGCTTACATGTTACTTACTCCACAGTAATATTTTGAACCAACAGCAACAGTATAAAACAGTTTATGGCAGGAAAAAATAAAATCTCTATGCAATTAAGATTGCAACTTATGTAAGTATAATGTAGCTGCCCAAGTTAATATTTAACCAAACCTTGCATCTCAAACACAAATTCTAGCAAAGATAGCATAGGTTTCTTAATAACCAAACAGGAAAGATGCCAGTCTTATAAAATAAAGTAGGCTTCAGTAGACAATAGTACTAGTAGATATCATCTACTATCACAACTGCTTACAATAGTATTAGTAAATATCATCTTTAGTTTGGTTACATCTTTTTATAATACATACTTGCCAGCAGAACATACCTCTCAACATTGGGATGAGTCATTTGTTCAACTTTAACCAATAGGGAAAATGACAACTTGCTTCAGGGAATGGTATTAGGGAATATGCAAGCTGTTAGAATTGGTTAATATTTAATTTCTCTCTGGAGGTCTCCCCCACAAGTACTGACCCAGCCTGACCCTACTTAGCTTATGAAAACTAACAGAATACTTCATAATTGTATGCTTGCAAATCATAAAATAGGCCATTAGGGGATAGGTTATCTTGTGGACTAAGTCCACACATTTTCCTGTAAAACTATCCTATAATGATAAAACATGATTCTCTACTAAAGGGTCCCAGAGTGTATTATGTTTATATGGGCATCTTATTCAGTTGAATCAATACCTTCATTAAGAGAGCTGCATTCATAAGCACTGAGGAGGCCACTGAAAATGATTATCCCTGCAGGAAGAGACCAACAGAGTCCAAGGGATCCTACAGGGAAATCAAGGAAACCAAATTATAATATGTTGTTCCTTAAAGAGGTTAATATTGCATGACACTGCAGGAACCCACAGAAAACTAAAGTCTTCAGCAGCAGTTGACCATAAAAATGTGTTCGGAGCCAAGCCTGCAGGCTTCAGATTAATATTTATTCATTCCTATGGAGAAAAATGTCTTTGGCAAGACACAGTTGAGTTGGCAAAAAGAAGAGATACACAAAGGAAAGGAGGTAACAGATACTTACGAAATATAAGATACTAAAGTCTTTAAAAACATGTGATTCTCTCATCCTGTGATAGAAATACTAGGTAAACACAGCAAAATTTAAGGCTTTCTCATCTATTCAAGCAAGCGTTAGTACAATTGTTTCAATATAAAATAAGAGTGATTATTTTCATAGTTCAGGTCTAAGAAAAATTGTATTTGCCATTATTTTGAACGATACTGAATTATTGCAATAAAAATAATAAACCTCAGTATTTTTAAAATACAGATTTCACATTTCCACACTAATTTAACTCTATTCCCAAATACTCCTCTGACATTTTAGAGATCTTCCCACAGTACCACAAGAAAGAAATAATAGGTTTCCCTGTTGCACCTAACAATTACAGTACAACACTATGAGCTTATGCATTTTTGTATATAACCAGGAACCATAAGCTCACTTTTGGACAATATCAGGAACAGGGGAGACTCATGTCCATCACTGGAGGCTGTGGGCTATATGTCCACAGTTGACAGAGAGAAAAGGCTTCTGATCTTTACTAAGACTATCTTTATCCAACACTAGAAGAGTGAAAAAAATTGCAGTAGTGAATTTATTCTTCATAGGGGGTTTGTAGGGAGAAAGATGAAGTCTTCACTGAACAATTTGTAGCAAGTAATGGGAGTCCAATTACTCTGTCTTATAGTTAGCCATAATTTGGAAGTTTATGTGGGAGACGATGATCATGAAGCAGAAGGAGCAACAGTTATATTCCTTCACAAATTTCCCAAACTTACTTTTAGAGATTTTTGAACTAGTCTTCTAGTTCCTTGATTTCAAACTTTTGTTTTCAACTTTGTCACTGTCTCACTTTCATAAGTCAATTAGATTTTAAGAGTGCTAATCTGATAATATTGTTTTAATGATTCTTAAACGTTTTTGGCCCTGGCTAGTTTTGAGATCACTTCTGCCTGTGTCATATTTCTATAGTTGCAATCAACTGAAGAGCTTGCATTAATAAAGACCCCTGGTTTAAACAGGTAGGAGCTGATGGAACAGCATCCTAGATAAGTGATCATTAATGCTAGAAGGCACTACAACCTCCTCTTCTCTGATTCCCCTTGAATCACTAGAGCCCTTCATGGTTTCAGAATGACAAGCAATTTCCAATCTAGCTGTGAAACTTATTTAATCTTCAAGCAAGCATCAGAACAGACTGATGCCTTTCTGTTGTTTACAGCATGGAATCATTGACACAAGGCTCTTAGTCGACATTACTAATGTCTCCTGAGTATATCTCTGAGTAGTATAAAAGAGGAAACTGAAGACAAAATATGCCACCAGTGTGACTGGTCAGAATATGAAACCATGAGGAACAGATTGCTGCATTGCTAATGTAATCCATTGTGGTTTACACAAAATAAGGGGAATGACTCAGTCTTTATGAAAAACTCACATCAACATTTGATATATTCACAGAAAAGATGAAAAACATCCACTCCATATCTAGAGCCACTGTATATCAGGCATACCGGGATTTTGTCCTCCCTTGTTTTACAAATACCTTTTAGCAGGGATGTCAAATGTATGGCCCACAGGGTGGATCTGACCTGAGGAACTGCTCTGTCTGAAGTCAGCCACCAGAAGTCATGGGACATGGCTTGGGGTATGGCCTGCCACAGAATCTGAAGCCCTCAGGCCCTGGAGGACATGGCAATCAGTGACAGGAGGGTGAGTGAAGGCTGAAAACCCAGTCTCCCTCTGGTCACTTCACATTGCCATGGACCTATTTCCCCAGCCACTGACCCCACCAGCAGCTGAAGCTGCTGCCACATGCCATGAGTCAGAGCTACTGTCATAAGAAATCCTTCATGCCAGATCCAGCTTGGGCAAAAGGAGTGAACTTGACACTTTTTCCTTGTTCAAGATTATATTATAGACAAATAGGTTTCACTATCAATGTGATTTCTTGATCATCAGTCTTACTATTCTGCCTTTTCATTTAATCTTTTCTCTCCTATTTTTTATCCTATGTGACACACTAAACCAGAGATAGCAAACTGTTTTGGCAGCTGTGCCACGAATTAGCCTCATATGCTCCACAAGTGCCATTTCAATCCCACCCCTCAGTACCAGTTCAATCCCTCTGCCCAAACTGCTGCTCTGCTTTCTGCTTCTTTCCCTGTGTTCCCAGCCTGACTTCCTGCTTTGCTTTCCACTTCCTGCCCCATTTCCCTATCTGTCCCCAATCTGATGTCCTATATACTATACACAGAGGCTATCCATGAGACTTGTGGCACCTGTACTACAAGTTGGTGAACCATTCTCTAAAGGATGCCTCTTCATTTTTCATTTTACAAATATTTAAATGGCATGTGGGTTTCTGACGAAATTATAAGAATAGAATATTTAGGTGGCCTTTTTATCTTTATTCATAAATCAGTCTTTCTTTTAACTTTAATGTACTCTTTACATGCTAAAGAATTAAGACAGAAGCAAATTGAAAGTTGGCTTTGAAAGGACTCAATTTGTTCTTACACAATTACAGCTCAGGCAGAAGGCAGGGTGGCTGTGCACCTTACTGAATCAGAAATGCATAAGCTTTTCTGAGCCACAGCTCACTTTATCAGATGTTAATTTCTTCTTAATTACTGCTGAGTAAAATTTAAACCTTAGTTTGTTTCCCTTCATTATGTAATGGTTCATCCTGCTGTCTTAAGCAATTTACATGTCCTGGCAGTCTGAGGGTACAAACAAGTGTTCAGAGGAGCTGGATTAGCTGTAGGTGGCTTAATCTAAACCTAAAACAGGAGTGGCATGTTAGTTCAGGCATTCACTACTTGCCAGAAGTAGTGGGCGACAGTCCAAGGTAAGTAACTCAGGAAGGGGAGGGGCTAGCAAGTCCATGAAGGGGTGGGGAGGGCCGCAGGTCCTGGTGGAGCTGGTGGGGCTGTTGTGGGGGGAGGTCATTCACAGGAGTTTTCAGAGTGCTAAAAATAGCTTAGTCAGTGTCCAAGGGATATGAACAGCTGTAGCCAGTGGCTGAGCTTTTCCAACCCCAGGGCTATGCATGCAGACATTCATTAATCTGG
>NW_017729032.1:239825017-239830487 GCF_001723915.1 Gavialis gangeticus
ATGGGGGAAGGAGGGCCGCAGGTCCTGGTGGAGCTGGTGGGGCTGTTGTGGGGGGAGGTCATTCACAGGAGTTTTCAGAGTGCTAAAAATAGCTTAGTCAGTGTCCAAGGGATATGAACAGCTGTAGCCAGTGGCTGAGCTTTTCCAACCCCAGGGCTATGCATGCAGACATTCATTAATCTGGGTTAATCCATTTTAGACTGAGCTAACCCAAGCCAATCTAAAATTTGGTTACCTCTAAGATGAACTAATTTAAGATAGGCTGTGCCATGTTTAGATCAGTCTAAGCTCTGCAAATGCCTGCATGCCCAACCATTTATATTGACCTTGGTTAGATTAATCTAAATATAACACTTGTACATACTCAGAGTCTGGTTTCCGGTGGTGGAAAAACCTTAGCATCATCTGATCACAAATTATAAAGCAATCATCCAGATTATATCACAGATCAGAAATGCTAGGCTTCTTCAGTAAGCATTCAGGCCTTTATATTCCTCTTCTTTTTGTTGTTTCATAAATATTAATTATACTATTATAAGTATACTCCATTTCTGTTTTTTTTAAGTTTCTCTATATTCTTTTATTAATTTATTTACAACTTACTAAAGTCTGATGGCATATTTGTTTCCCTTTGGGGGCTTCAGCACCAGGGCGAAGGGCAGCCATAGAGATGCTCTGGCTGGCTGCCAGTGTGTCTTTGTGGAGGACTGAGTCTCCAGTTGCCTCACAGTCCTGGACCATGCCCTGCCCCACTTTTTTCCCCCTGTGGTTTTTTTGACCCCTGGATATCCAGGAGTTTAATTTTGCCTACACGCTGCAAACTTCCAGTGCAGGGAATGTTTTTTCATTCTCGCACATGCCTCTTGCAACATCTCGAAGGGCTTTGAGACACTGCAAGATGCATGTGTGGCAACCAAAAACTGTTCCCTATGATGCAAGTTTGCAGAGGCAATATTAGAGCCCTGGATATCCAGGGGTCAAAAAAAGCTGTTCCACAGAACAGCAGGGCAAGAAACGGTCCCAGACCATGCCTGGAGGCAATCTGGGAGTTGGTCCTCCAGGAAAAATGATCTGGTTTCTGCCAGAGTGTCTCTGTGGTGCTCCTGTTGCCCCTGATATAGTCAAGGGTAAGTTAGGTACATCGGGTGGGGGGGTTATGGGTGTGGGTGGGTGTGAATGGGTGTGAGGAGTGACAGGGGGATATCAGGGGGTTTTAGGAGTGGAGGAGGTTGTTGGGGGCTATGGGGAGTGGTGGGAGGATGTTGGGAAGTGCCAGGAATGGATGGGGTTGTTGGGGGCTCTGGGGAGTGGACAGGGATGTTGGCGGGGGTGGGGAGCAATGGGAGGAGATGTTCCATATGTGGGTGGGTTCGTGGAGGGACTTCAGTGTGGGCTGCCACATGACTGCCCCCCCAACCCAGCACCAGTGGCAGCAGGCAGTATGACTGTGGATCTGCTGTAGGCACAGCCAGTGGTGATGCAGCACTGTGTGACCCGGGCTCTGTACCTGCTGAATGAAGCCAGCCCAGCCTGCTAATGCATGGTCTCAGATGGGCTGGGCTGGGTTCATTCAGCATCTATGGAGCCCAGGTAACACAGCACCGCATGGCCACCCTTTGTGCCTGAAGCAGAGCCACAGCCCCGCACAGCCCCACTTGCTTGCTGCCGCCAACACCACAGTCACCGGGTCTGGAAGTAGGCATTTGGCAGCCCCAGAGCAGTCCCTAGGAGTGTTCAGGGCCCAGGTCATAGCAGCCTATGGGGTGGGAGGTGGTGAGTGGGGGGGTCTGGCAAATGGCTAGAGCCAGTGATGCGTGGCAGCTGTGGTGGAGCTGGCAATGTGTGGCACCCACAGCAGAGTTGGTACCATGTGGCAGTACCCAACCTGGCCCAGCCCAGCACAGCTCGCTAACCCAGCTTTGCACCAGTGGGACGCGTGGTTCTGGGAGGTGCAGCTCCTGGGCAAATGCATGCTAGCTGTGCAGCCTGGGATCATGGAAAATGTGCCCCACCAGCCCAACCCAAGCCAGCCTGGGCTGCCCTGCTAGCATGCATTTGCACAGACACTGCAGCTCCCAGTGCCACATGTCCCACTCCAGTGCAAAGTTAGATTAGGAAGCTGCATTGGGCCAGGTTCTGTCACTTGTCTCCTCCTTGCAGGTACTGTGGGGCAAGCATCACTGCCACTGGAAGCAGGACCCAGCACAGCATGCAGGGACAGCATACCAAACCAATCCAGGTCCTGCCAGCACTGGGGCTGCTAGCACTGCCAGGCTGGGCCAGTTCCACAGCAGCAGGACCTAGCTTGACTTGGTGCACTGTCCATGTGCACTGCACCAGGTCCTACCACCATGAAACCAGCCCAGCCTGGCACTGTGAGTGGCCCCAGTGCCAACAGGACCCAGATTGGCATGACATGCAATCCCCACAAGTGGCCCCAGCCCCCAATGAGCAGCACAGGCAGTGCTGACTCTGAGCAGCTCAGGACCACTCCACACTGGGGGGGGGAGGGGGCTGGCAGCAGCAGGCTCTGGGAACCCCACTCCTGCTGCTGCTGCTACAGGGGGTAAGTTGTGGGCCCTGCAGGGTGGCTAGGACCTTGCAGAGGGGAGGGGGCTTCAGTGTGCCTGGCATCCTGTGGGGGATAGAGACTGTGGCCCTCCAGGAGGGAGCTGGGGTCCTGCAAGCGTGGGCAGTCCCTGTGCAGTGTGTGCAGTGTGGGGGGCTGCAACCTTTGGGAGCCAGGGGACCCACCCCTCCTGAGAAGCCTCCCCACAAATTCCCCCCACACCTCCTCCACACACTTGCACACCTGCAAACCCCACATCCCCACATCACACACCCAGCATGTGAGAAGAAAACCAAAAGCACACATCAACACATATAGATGTTTAGAATTTATTTTATCATGATGATAGACACACTGGTAGGCTTCCAAATTCCTTTAACATTGTAAATATATAAATAAAGTATTGCCCAACTGATTTCTCTCTCTTTATGTCTTTCTCTCTCTCTCTTCCTCTCTCTCTTTCTCTGTAGAGTGGTCTTTTTTTCTATTTGTGGAAGAACATGGATTTGGGGGTATTTAAAAAATGGAGGTGGGATGCTGCTGCAGCAGTCCAGCTGGCACAAGGGTTAATGTCACCAGATACCAATTGGCAAGGCCTCAAAATCTCCTGAGAGTGAGTAGCCCTGAGCTGTTGGCTAGGGAAGGTTTTTATACTGCTGGGGCCAGCAAAGGCCAGCTTTTTATATTGCTGGGGCCAGGCTCTAGGTCCCCCTAGCTGCAGATCCAGGAGGAGCCATGCAGGGTTATTTTGCCCCAAGTGACACAATTTGCCCCATACCACAGTGCATGTCCGGGCATGTGCTGAGGCAAAAGGTCCCGGCTCAAATTTGTACCACTTCTATTTGAGCTGCTACAAATGCACGTGCCTGTTTGTCTGGATGCACCCTTAGTGTTCTTATGAGGATCACTAACTCAATATCTCCTGCCACTGTATAGTTCTTTCATCATGGCCAGGTACAGACATTACACTGTTACTCTTAAAAGTGACAGGAAACCAATCTATACCTGCTACAGAACAGAAGTTCAGCACAAAAAAGTGGTCTATACCCATAACAGTACAGAAGTTTGGCACACAGACTGGTTTAAAAATGGTGGAGCCCAGTCTAAGATCTGTTCCCCACATCACAGGGCAAACGTGCGCTCTGTTTCTTGCCGATCTAAACTACACTGCTTACAAAAAGCTGCATAACTTAGATAGTTTCTGCCCTGGGCTTTTGAATGTCTACACCTATCCCACTAATATAACTACCAGAATCTGTACCCTGGATGCCACGGTGCAGCAAAAGTGCCCTGTCGCTGTGGCATTTGCCATTTTTGTGGTAGTGACACTGTGACAGCTGCCATTCTTGTGCCTCCCTAAAATGGGTACCCAGAGCTAGTGCTCCAGTCACTCACACTTTGTTACACTGGGTCTTTCATTCTAAATATGTACATACTAACAGGGAGACATGCAATTACACTGTCAAAATATTGTAAACCTTGTAGAATGAGGCTTCAAAACTTATTTTCTGGCCCAGAAAAGTTAATTACCTAAACATAACATTAATGAATGCAGGATACTGATTGTTTCCTGCAACTGATAGTTTTAATAAAAAGCTTTTTGGATTTTAATGCAAACATTGTTTATCATTTGCAATATAAATGTGTTTACAATTTACTTGTCTGCATCAATAATATTTTCTATAACTTCTTATTTACCATTCTAACATAGTGTAATGGGGTAGGTGGGTACCAATATAATACTATATAAAACTCTACTCACTTTTCCCCCCATATTTCAAAGTTCCATTTTGCTGAAGAACAAGCCAGAAATCTGTCCTTTCAGGATTGTACAGCAAAAATGTTATATTGCTAAATCACAAGGCAACTGAATATAACATCCTGCATTTAGAGAGTAACTGTTCCCAGTCAGCTTCAAATGGAGAAAACCATAAAAAGTCTTGAAAAATAAATACTTGATACAAATATTATTTGTAAATAGTATTGGTAATACCTTTGAATTGTCTTTTAGTCAAAGCTATTCTACTGGTATCCCTTATACAGGACTTTGCTGCTTTCATACTCTTAATATACTTAAAAACAATGTTTCAAAATAATATTTACACTTCTTTGCTGTAATACACACATACAGTCTATTTCAAATCTTCTTTGATAGGCAATGTCTTAAGCTGTTTCATAGATTTCATAGACATTAGGGCTGGAAGGGACCTCAGAAGATCATCAAGTCCAGCCCCCCACCTGAAGGGCAGGAAGTCAGCTGGGGTCATAGGATCCCAGCAAGATAGGTATCCAATTTGCTCTTGAAGGTGTTCAGTGTAGGTGCTTGAGCCACCTCCGATGGCAGGCTGTTCCAGACCTTGAGGGCTCGGACAGTAAACAAATTCTTCCTTATGTCCAGCTTGAAACAGTCATGCAGTAGATTATGACCATTCAACCTCATCATCCCTTGGGGCACTCTGGTGAACAAACATTCCCCCAGACACTGGTGGTCACCCCTGATAAACTTGTAGGTGGTCATCAGATCACCCCTGAGCCTGCACTTTTCTAGGCAAAAGAGGCCCATGGTTCTCAGCCTGTCATCATAAGGTCTGTTTTCCTGACCTCTGATCATGTGTGTGGCTCTTCTCTGGACTCTCTCAAGCTTCTCCACTTCCTTTTTGAATTGTGGAGCCCAAAACTGGATGCAGTACTCCAGCCTCGGCCTCACCAAGGCCAAGTACAAGGGGAGAATGATGTCCCGGGATTTGCTTGAGAAGTATCTATGGATGCAAGCCAGCGTTTGGTCTCTTTACTAGCTGCAGCATCGCATTGCAGGCTGACGTTCATCTTGTGGTCAATGATGACCCCCAAGTCTCTTTCTTCCCTAGTGCTAGCCAGTATAGCACTGCCGAGCCTATAAGG
>NW_017729032.1:239835487-239835945 GCF_001723915.1 Gavialis gangeticus
TCCTCCATCCTTTGTAGGCCTTTCTTTTTAGCCTCAGGAGGTCTGCAAGGTCCCTGGAGAGCCAGGGGGGCTGCTGTGCCCTCTTGCTGCCTTTCCTTTGAGATAGAATAGAATTAACTTGTGCATTGAGGATTGCTCCCTTGAGAAGCAATCACTTTTCTTGAACCCCCCTTTCCCTGGGCTCGTGGTTCCTTAGGGCCTCACTGACAAGCCTCCTGAACTCATCAAAGTCAGCTTTCCTGAAGTCAAGGACTTCCATGTTGCTGACTGACTTTCCAGCTTTACAGCAGATGGTGAAGGTGATCAGCTCCTGGTCGCTATCACCCAGATCACTAGGTAGCCGATTAGGTCATCCCCAGTAGCAGGTCAAACAGCACTTTACCTCTTGTTGGCCCATAGACTCCTTGAGTCAGGCAGAGGTCATCCACACACAAGAGGAAGCTTTGCGACCACTCAGA
>NW_017729032.1:239835956-239837892 GCF_001723915.1 Gavialis gangeticus
AGCCAAAGCCTTCCTGATGACACCAGCGCTGCAGTCTTTGATTAACTATGTGGATCCTCCTCTTCCTCCTCAGCCCATACCCCGTGACTTGGAGGATCGAAAAGAACACTGCCTGTGCCCGCAGACCCTTTAGCCCCACTCCCAAATCCCTGTAGCACCTCGTGACCCAGCTGGGAGCACTCCAAGCCATGTCATTGGTGCCCACATGAATAAGGAGCATGGATAGTGGTCTGTGGGCTGGAGAAGCTTAGGGATCCTCTCTGCAATGTCTCGGATGTGGGCCCCCAGGAAGCAGCAGACTTCCCGGGCCAAGGGGTCGGGGTAGAAGATTACACCCTCAGTCCCCCTCAGGATGAAGTCTCCCACAACAAATACCTTATGTTTTGCCTTGGGGAGAGCAGGGGCAGTAGCTGCAGTTGAGCCTGTGTTGCCTGCAGGAGCTGGCAACTCAGCAGGCTCTGCTGGAGCAGCAAGAGGTGTGTACCTGTTGCTAAGCTCCAGTGGGGCAGGGGCCTTGGTGCGGCAGACCTTAGGGCCCTTGACCACGTTGGTCCATGCCCCTGACTGGACAGAATGGGAGGTCCCAGAGTCCTCCTTTGTCCTGGAGGGAGACCATCCCCCAGCAGACATTAAAAAAAAGGCACTTTTACTTAAAACTCAGTGCATTCCTGCACCAAGCCCCACATATGCCCAGAAGAAGCAACACGTTAGTTTGACCTGGCTTGCCCTCCAGAGAACATCTGTATAGATCAAGTGCTTTACTGGGGCTTTTTTGGTATTTTTATCAGGTGGCTGATTTACTTAGCTTTAGATAAAAGCACCAAAAAGCTCTGCTGAAGCACCTGGTCTATAGAGACACTGCAGAACCACGTAGAAATAACATGCTGCTTCTTCCAGTAAAATGAATATATATATTTTTTAATGTCTGCAAGCATCCTCAGTCTGTAAGTCTTGCCATTATATCAAGCATCTCACCTGTGTTGTTCAGAGCTTGAGAAGAATAGTAGCATCATAGTTCTTTTCTAGATGCTACAGAAACAATTTGGCCAAATGAACATCTGGAATCCTGGGAACTGGCAGAATTCAAGTCCTTGGGTCAAAAGCAGAGTGACTTCCTCAGTTTTTGGTGAGAGAGAAAATCTATAGCTTCTAACTCAAAGCAATACAAATATTGTGATCGTTATATAAAACATCTATTCCCCTGAACATTGGCCAAACCTGGGGCCTCTGCTGAGAAGTAAATCCCACAGCCTTTTTCCTGTTTTGTGTGCTGAATCCCAGACATTATGCAGCATAGATGGCTTAGAAGAGTTATGAAACCAGGGCTGAGATGCCTGCTCATGAACTCCTCCCCCAAATCATCTATACTGCTGTGGGTTTGCACAAGAGGAGGTGGGGCTCTTTTCTTATGGCAGTTCCAGACTCACCAGGTGGAGATATAGACATTGTCTATAAAACTAGATATTCCAAAGGACACTATTTTTTCCATAAGCTCAGGTCAGTGTTATAAGAATTTATAAACCTTTTTCCCAGTCAGCTTTCCCCTTCTCTCTCTCTTCCTGGGACAAAATCCTACTTTAAAGTAATTAGTTAACTGGTAAAATTAAATAACCAATGGGCATGTCCAGACAAGTCTGCATGTGCTCTTGCAGCATCTCAAAGGTGTTTGAGAAGAGTGCCAGAGCATCTCTGTGATTGGTCCCTTTTCCCGGTCCTGAAGCACCCTGCCTGCCCATGCTGGGCAGGCAGTGTGCAAGCTTCAGGGACCTGGACCCAGCTTTTGCCAGGAAGGCAGGGGGGTGGGAGGCTGGAGAAGAGGGGAGGGGACCTTTCCCAACTTCCCACTCATTTACCCCAACCCCATTCATTCTGCCCGCCCCTTGTTTGTTCTCTCCACTCCCAGTTCATTCCCCTAGCTCCTGGATCATTCCCCCCA
>NW_017729032.1:239837998-239851761 GCF_001723915.1 Gavialis gangeticus
TCATTCTGCCCGCCCCTTGTTTGTTCTCTCCACTCCCAGTTCATTCCCCTAGCTCCTGGATCATTCCCCCCAGCCCCAGTTAGATCCCCCTGCTCCTCATTTGTTCTCCTAGCTCCCTTCTGGCTCTCCCAGCCCCACCCCCCACACACACACACACTCACCAGCAGTACCAGAGAATTAGCAGGAGGTTGGAGACAGCCCTGGAAACATTCCCCTGCTGTCTCTATCCCCTTGCTTGTCTCCAGCCTCAGGAGAGCAGGGTATAGCAGGAGAATGTCTCTGGGGGTGTCTCCAACCCCCTGCTTCTTCCCCTGCTGTCTCCAGCCTCAGGAGGCTGGAGACAGCAGGAGAAGGAGCAGGGGGGCTGGAGACAGCAGGGGAATGTCTCCAGAGGAATTCTCCAGCCTCCTGCTCCCTCCCAAGGCTGGAGACAAGCAGGGGAAGGGGCAGGGGTGGGACTGGAGACCAGCAGGAAGCTGGAGACAAGCCCCTGGAGATAAGCTGGAGACTTCCCCTGCTCTTTCCAGCCTCCTTCTCATTCTCTGCTACTGCCAGTAAGTGTGGGGGCCTGAACAAGCAAGCTGGGATCTGAGGAAATGAACGGAGGGTAGGAGAAATGAACAGAAGATGGGGGGAATGAACCGGGGGCAGGGAGAATGAATGGGTAGTGGGGGGAATGAATGGACAGCTGGGGGGAACGAGCCTCCTGTTGATTCTATATTCTTTCCAGCCTCCTGCTTGTTTTTCTGCTCATCTCCAACCTCCAGAGGCTGGAGGTGAGCAGAGTAAAAAGCAGGGGACTGGAGACCAGTGGGGGGAGGTGGGGGGAAGCTGTAGCCCCTTGGGGGCTGGGGACCCTGTAGGCAGGGTAGTCCATGTGCTGTGGGGGGGTCTCTTCCCTGTGGGAGGTAGGGGACCATTGACAAAGTATAGGGGATGCACATGCACCCCCTGAGCATGGCAGTGCACCCCCTCAAAAAAAGTGCCACCAACACTCTCAGCAATGCCTGTAGGCAGTTTTCACTTGCCACCCGCCCATCCTGCCAGTGGTGTCTGTGGGCAGTCAGTGATGGCCACTGGCCACCACTGTCACTGCTGGTGGAGTCTGTGGGTGCTCGCCACTTGCCACCTCTCCCCCAACACAGACAGTGCTGGCAGCGTCTGCAGGAGCTCCCCACTTACCACTGCTGCTACGCTCCTGCTGCCACCAGTGCCACTGTGCCCTGCCAGCTGCTGGGGACATGCGGCATTCATGCAGGGGACCCATCCCCCACAGACCCCCCACACCTATCCACACAGTGACTCACATCCCCGCATATCCCTCCACACCCACCCATATCCCTCCACCCCCTTCCTACCCACTCCTGCAAAGCCCACATCCCCCCCCATCACACACCCATCATGTGATAAGGAAACCCAAAGCAAGCATTAAAACATAGATATTTAGGATTTATTTTATTATGATGCTAGAGACACTGGTAGGCCTACATATTTCTTTAACATTGTAAATATAGCAATCAAACATTGCCCATCTGATCAATCCCTCTTTCTCTCTCTCGTTTGTTCTACTTGTGGAAGAATGTGGATTTTGGGGTATTTTAAAAAGTGAATTTGGGATGCTGCTTCAGCAGTCTAGCTGACACAAGGGGCTAGTGTCCCCAGATACCAATTGGCTGGACCTCAGAAGCTCCTGAGGTCATGTAAACCTGAACTGCTGGCCAGGGCAACTTTTTATACTGCTGTGGACAGCACAGGTGCTGTCCCCAGGCTCTAGCTCCCCCTGGCTGCAGATCCAGGAGAAGCCAGGCAGGGTTATCTTCCCCCAAGTGGCACAATTTGCTCCACAACAAAGTGCATGTCCGAGAATGTGAACTGAGGCAAAAGGCCCTGACTCAAATTTGCACTGCTTCTATTTGAGCTGCTGTAAGCACACATGCTTGCGTGTGTGGACACACCCAATGGGTCTGTAGCCTCTGTTGACACATATTCCCTTCCCAGCCCTCCTTTTGTACCCACAGAATAACCACAGTGGACCAAATATTTTCCTAGTAAAAACTAAAGCTGCAATAGCACACACCAAGTGGTACCCCAAGTGTTACAGAAATTAGGACCCAGCCCTCATAGCAAACACTTCACTTGGTCTCCTCTCAGTCAACCACTAAGTGCTTATGTGAATTTTTAACTCTTATATTTAAATGCTACCTTATGCCTTCATCTCTGAAAGTTTCAGGTCTCAGATGGTGCAAAATTTACACATATAAACCCTCACCTAAATGGAAAATTCTCAAGTAGCTTCCTACTGAACAGCTAAGCAGTGTATTTATTAATGACCACATTCAACTGCAAGTTGCTTCTGCATTAGTCAGCTTTCTCCTGCCCTGCTCTCTGCACTTAGAGAGACATTGAGGATTTAGATAATAGCTATAGTGTTCCACCAGTACATGTTTTCATTTCTTTGGATTTAAACAAAATCAAATGCTGCAGTATAACACATGGAAGTTAAAATAGCAGCAGTTGCATCCATCCATTTGCTTCACTGGGTTTGATGTTATTGTTATGGCTTAAACTTCAAGAACCTGATTTTTAATGCAACTCATTCTCTCTAAATCACTCAGAAACAAGTTTTAATAATTGTGTAGTATTCACGTATCATCTTATATTTTGTTTCCCATTATTTTTAGGAACAGATTATGTTAAGCAGTACTCTTCAAAAAGTGCTAAAAGGAACAAAAGGAACAGAAATGTTCTTTTACTGATGACCTTAGATCAACAGCTCTCACACAGACATTAAGGCCACTGACAGATGTGAAAAAAAACCCCAAACAAAACAGCCCTTTACCAGAAGAGGAAGTGCATTAGTTTGACCCAGTTTAGTAGCATCTGTATATATCAGGCGCTTCAGTGGGGTTTTTAGGCACTTTTATCTAATAGCTGATTCAATCAGTTATTAGATAAAAGAGCCAAAAAGGCCCACTGAAGTATGCAATCTATACAGACTGGGTGAGCTGGGTCAAACTAACATGATGCCTCTTCTGGGCATGCACTGTAAAGCACTGTGTTTTGTTTTGTTTTTCCCCTTCTGTAAACAACCTAAAAGTTGGAGAATAGCCCAAACTATATTTGTTCAACATTTTAACACTAGAGTCTGCCCTCTTCTGTTCTTTGCTATCTAATTAATCTCTAGGGCACATCAATTCCATATTATGAATTTGGCCTTGCATGCAAAAGCCAGAACCTTACTTGCTGATTTACAGCTGAACTGGTAAAGGATAATACTGATACAAGGGTATTTCAGAAAATAATGATAAAATGGCTGCCTACACTGTATGTCTGCAACAAAGTGGGAAATAACACAGAAGAGGGAAACACTGATGGCAGCATTTGTTGAATGTACTGATCATTTATGATTAGTAGAAAAGTGATGTGGTCCAGTAAATGATCATTGCACACAAAATGGTTTTATTTCAAAATTGCTGTTAGTTTCTGAAACCCCTTTGTATATCGACAGTGCTGTTTTCCATTAATGAGAATGATTAAAAAGGAGGCGACAGAGAAGTGAGGGCTCTGCCTGGCAGAATGTCCACCCAGCTGTATGGGAGGAACTGCTTGAAGGACTGAGGCCTGGAAGCCTGCAATCAGCCCTGGCTCCAAACCCCTCATTTCTGAAGTTGTTCTGCAGCACACCAGACAGGTTGCTGGCCATGAGCATGACAGCCAAGGTGCTCAAGTTCTGAGGCTTCCAGCTAAAACAACACTTTCAGCTCCCCTTTAGTTTATCAGATAACCTGATACTCTGGGAATACTAGCTTCTCACTAATCCAGATTCCCCAGAAAGTCCCACATTTCCTTTTTCTGACTCCTTATTCCTCATCCATAGCCTAAACCTTGTTGGTCCAGAAATTTTAGGAGAACAAATAAGATATTATGAGTATGGTTTAACCAGGCTACAACTTTATTAAGTAACGTATCTGGCAAAATCTCATTCACTGAAGGGCTCCTCCACAATCCACTCACCTACTTCAACCCAAGCAGATGACTTAGCTAGAGAAAATATATAGTGCTCCTTCAGAGGAAGGAACATTTTTCAGGCAAGTTTGAATTTAAGAGGCACCCATATTTTCTGACTCTCAATGTTACAAAAAATAATAATAAAATCAAGTACAGACATGATACAACTTCTATGGGACCTATAAGATGGTGCATATCAGAAGTGTCTACTATTTTGAATTTTTCATTTGAATTAAAATTGCAAACATTTTTTTCATTCTTTTACTATTCTTTTTAAATTTTTGGTTTTAAAAAACATGTCTTATATTTGAAGGACTATGATAACCACAGTCAGTGCTATTCTTTGCTTTCCCACCATGAGTGACTGGTGCCTCCTGAATCCAGGGGTGGGGGGGAGGGGCACACACAGAAGCCACTGATGGCGGTGGCCCTGTCAGGGTGGGGGGGCACCCCCCTAACAGCATCAGTGTCAGCCATTGGGAGGGTACTGGCCCCATTGGGGGGCACATGCACCCCTGTGCACCCCATACCAGTCACCTATGTTTCCCACCTTGGACTAGCCAGATTTGTGTCAACCCTACCAAGACAGAAAGCTCTTTAAGGGCCCTGGTGTGGTTCTGTGCTGAAGCCACTTAAGAGCCTACCACTAGTGTCCTGTACTACTACCCTTGCTGCCTCTACTGCAACTCTGAGACAACCTCTAGGATTGATCACCCTGACACTTCTGGGGGCCCTCAGAGGAGGGTAGGTGGAAGCAGCTATGCATAACTGTGACAGGATGCTCTATTTCTTGCTGCCTTGAAGGCTGTCATCATGAAACAAAATGGTATCCCCAGGGATGGGGCAAGAGTTTAGAAGCTTTTAGTTGTTAGGAAACTACAAGCAAACTTTCTGCCCAGCCATCAGCCACAGAGCTTCCCTTGAGTCCACACGGATGATAAACCATGTGGGCCCACCTTTCAGGTTGTGGTCACTGTAGTAATTATATGAGTTTAATTTTAGGCAATTTGCATGCCCTGTTTGAGATTCTTGGAAATGTAAAAGCTATTACTCTGGAATAAATATGATTGTTTTGATTTGCAGTCCATGTCTGTGAAGTTGCTGTTTTGTGCATGTTTGGTTTTCTCTTTTCTTTTTAAATCACCCAGAAGCCTATGGGCATTACATATCAGAAGCATTACATTAAATGTAGCCTATTATCACCATCTTCCCAAAGCAGGTTTTATGGAAGGTTAGCCCACAGGTTTAAGCAACACTTTAAAAATGTAAAATATTGACCTGTTTCTTACATTTTTCACCTCCATTATAATCATTTTTCCCACAGGCCATTCTTACAAATGTATCAAGAGTACTAAGTTGGGCAAAAAAACCAGCTCATAGCTAAATGCAATTTTAAAAAGCAAAGTCTGAACAATGAACTATCTGCTCTGGGCTGCACAGGTGAAATTCAGCTCTCTGCAAAGTGGTTCTGATCTCTTTTTTGAGATCTTAGAGGCTTAGGACAAGTTACCTTAAAAACTTCATAAAGACATTTAAAATGAGAACAGTCATTAGTTAAAGAGTATTAAACTGCCATAAGTACTAGGGCTGTGCGAGGCTTCAGTCCCTGATTTGATTCTGTGGAGATTTGGCCTTATTTGGTGGCCAAATCTCTGAATCTGAATTGAATCAGGAGACCCTTTAGTCTCTCCAAATCAAATCAGAACCCTCTGAATCAATTTGGAGAGATGTGGATAGATCCAGAGATTCAAACATAGACACAGTTTTAAATGTTTTTTCTACATACCTCAAGGTAGCAGGCGGCTTGTGAACACTGAGATGCTGGGGTGGATTGAGCAACCCTTAGGAGCACAGGGTGGGTCCCCAGTGAGCTTGGCAGCACTCAGAAGTGGACCAAAAGCACTTCCAGTCCACTTCTGGGTCCACCAGGGAGTATGCAGGGGTCCTCCCTACGCTTCTGTAGGATGCGCCATCCATCCCACCATCGCAGCATTCATGAGCCGTGCCTGGTACCTTAAGATATGTAGAAAAAACATTCAAAGTTTTGTCTATGGCCAAATTTTCAGATTGGGATTCAAATCTTCAGATTCAGATTTGGCTGAATCAAATCAGGGACAGTGATCTGAATCAACAAATCAAATCACTGTCCCTGATTTGGGCCAAATCTGAAGCCGAATCGAATATGGCCCGTTTTGCACACCCCTCATAAGTACCCTCTAAGGCTAGGGACAGTCATTGAAAAAGTCTGAGCCTGAATTGTTTCAATCTTTGCAGGTTAGTCTAACCTGGATAGGCTGAATCAGGTTTGTAAGCAGAAAGATGTACCAGAAATGCAGGCACATGCCTGCAGTAGCTCAAGCTAGAAGCTCAGGGGCACTAGAGCAGCCCTCCCTTCCCTTCCACAGAGCTGAGCTGAGGGGGAGGGGCATGGCGAGGCCCTGGCAGGATGCTTTGATTAGGGAGGGGTTTCCCTCCCTCCTAGACAGCCCAACAGGGAATGTTTATCACCCCTAACTCAGTGTTTATCAGCTCATTAAGGAAATAGAGAGACATTACCAGCAATCTCTTGATTCTACCTTTGTCCTGTGTGCCACAGCTTGGAAATAGCCAACATGTGGTCTGGTTGCTAATGCTGAGGTGTCTGTGAGGGATAGGGGAATGCCTGTTGAGCAGCGTGTGGGGAGAGGATGTGAGGAGCAGGCAGATGCTGCTGTGCCTGTAAGTCTCTGCCAAAGCTGCAGCCAGGAAGCAGAGGGGAGGGGCCAGCCCTGCTGTGGAGCAGAGACCCCAACCAGCCCAAAGAGCATGTCAAGATGCTGGAGGAGTTGGATTTAATTTAAACCAGCAAGGAGTCTGGGATAGACATTGCATAAGCCAGTTTGAGTCAAATTAGTTAAGTCTGATACTACATTCAACCAGGTTTATCTCAAACTGGTTTTCAAACTGGATTATGTGCACTGAACATCTGTTCTGTTAGTTTTAAACCAGTTTCTGATCACTTAAACCAGTTTATGTATAATGCCTTTCCCTAGCCTAAATGTTTCAAAAATATACCACTACTGTTAAGGTTTCTCTCTGATTCATTTTGTCCAGGTCATACTGGGATATTGTATGGATGCTCTTGCAAAATAAAACACTTTCCTTTCATTCCTCCAGCATCCCAGGATACATGTCTCATCCAGTCTACCCCTTCCCACCCTCCTAATCTCTAGTGGACTCCTGGCCCCCTCCCACTCCCACTCCCCGCAACCTTTCCATGAGGAAAACAGCCCTCTCAGTGTTTAATTGCAAAGTCTGCCAATCCACATGCTGCTGCCAGCAAGCCACTTCATTGTGCCTCAGATCCCTTGGCCCTGCAAACCCTATTTCTCATTTCTGCTCCCGTATGTGCTCTATGCCGTGCAGTGAGCATGTTGGTCCTCAGTGTTCTCTTAATGTTTGTCCTGCACCATGCAGTAAGCATATTGGTTCTCACTGTTGTTCCCCTAATCCAACTCTCCCACACCCTTGACCCAATCCTAATTCTCTGACTCTTGCAAAATTTTAGTCCTTTATTATTATTTTTAATCTATATTTCATTCCTTTCTCTTTAATCCCTCTCCCCCCATCTCCCCCCCCCCCCTTCATTTCAAACAGTTTTTCAAGATTTCACCTATCTCAGGCTTTGCTCTGACTGGGTTCCTCCTGTCTGTGGAGAGAGGGAATCCACAGACCCCATGCTAATTTTTCCTCCTCTAAGCTCCATGCCACCCTCCCCATCTCCTTTTCCACCACAGTAGAGAAATAGCCTGCTGGCTCCTGCCCACGCCCCTCATCACCAGCCATCTAGTGGCAAGTCACAGCTGTCTAAAAGGACATGAAGCCTTCACCTGAGACTGCTCTAAAAACACCATACATTTATGAGATTGTAACATTCCACAGATTTCTAACATTATACAGCTAACCCATGCCAAAGCCCTTAGGTTGCATTTCAAGTGACATGCAGGCTTTGTGTTGAATTAAGCACAATTTGTGGGGTAGATTTGTAAAGGTATTTAGGCACCTAACTCCAATTGATTTCAGTAGGAGTTAAGCATTACAATAACTTCAGCAATCTGGTCCATGTGATTTGCAAAGGAAGTCTGTGATAGGCCATGAATTTAATCCAGATAACTTGAATTTCAGTCAAATACTTTAATCATGAGAGCACACATTCACATTTCTATTGCTGATGATTCCTCTCAGAAATAGTAATAAGGTCTGATTATTTTTTGCATTCTGAAAAAGAATGAGTTTGGGGACCTCTCTCACTACAACCTCTTGTAGATTCAATTATCCATCTATACCTGTAATAAAGATAATGACCAGGCCTTCAGACTTCTCCACAGCCTTATCTCAGATTTATTTGCTTACAATTTTTTGCTGATGTTTCTCTACTTCATTTTTAAACCTCATTTTT
Source organism: Gavialis gangeticus (assembly GCF_001723915.1). NCBI lineage: Eukaryota > Metazoa > Chordata > Crocodylia > Gavialidae > Gavialis > Gavialis gangeticus. The sequence goes on from NW_017729032.1 coordinate 239,846,445, forward strand.
CCAATGACCTATAGATTCATTTTTATATAATACAATGTATTAAAAACTGTACTGGACCACACAAGTAACAAAGAAAAAAAAAGGAAAGCATGGATATTGATGTATCTTAAACATCCAGTCTCAGTCTACTCCTTTCAGTAACCTGTTTAGAGTTGAAATTAGGTACAATCAATTGATAAAATGTCAGCAAAGTACAATGCAGGCTTTGACATCCACTCTGTCTATCCAGAAAGCCATTTGGTAGCACAGTATGTGCTTATAATATTTTCCATCATTGGTCACACTAAGGGTTCGTTATTTCCCCTTGATATGCTCACATAACTCCCATTAACATTAATGAAAGTCCCAGGCACACATTGAGATAGGAATATAATCCATTAGCTAAAATATTGTGCTGCTGCAGGCACAGTGCCAAAGGGAACAAGGCCTTGTTGACTATCTCATAAGACTGGATCTCCAGTGTGGAGAAAGACAAACATTAATCAAGGAAAAGGAAAAAAATCAATAGCATAAGTCAAGATGTAGGAGTGAACTGTGAGAAAACATTGCTGAGTACTTGAGTAGGGGTGAGGGCACTTTGTTAGAAAACTAACACTCAAATGTTATTTCAATAAAGAGGGCTCCAAATATACAATGCTTGACTGATACTTGCTATAAATAAATGAGCATGTATTTTCTGGCTTAAAATAGAAGGAAGGTTAGCTCTTACTGACATTTTAGTTTGTGTATTTATTATTGATTGATCAATATAGTCATTGATAAATTACCTAAATGTGAATTTAATTTAATTACTTGAATTGATTAGTTCCTTCTATTTATCCTTGGAACATGACATTTTGTAACATCCAAGCAAAGTGGATCCTAGTCCTGTGGATCCTAGTCCTGTGTTCCCTTCCCCTTTCCCCACCATTCCATTAGTTTCTCTAGTTCATGTGCATGTGCATATGGCAAAAAACTAAACGGTTATAATGGATTAGCCAGTACCTGTTCACAAGTGTTCACACGCCCCTCCTTTTAATTCAGTAGACTTATTTAATCCATCCACTCTCAAAGATTGTTGAAACACTGCCCATTAGTGTTTGGATCAAGCCTTTAAAGAATTAAGACATGAGTTTCAACAGTGATTGTGAATCCCTCAGCTTTTAGGAGCCTGAAAAACATTAAAACAACCACATTTTCACGGAGTCGGCACTCAGGCCAAATTATTAGGCTTTTGATAATTTTGACAAATAAATATTATTTGACATCCCATTTAAAATGCTATCAAATCCCTGATCTCTTGGATTGTACATTGAGGAACCCTGATTGTTAAATTGCTTCATCAGAAGTGGCTGCAGTCAGTGTCTTTGAAGTGTTGATTGGAAAATATTCTTCTTGTGTATGAAATTACCATTAACAAAATTTGAACCAGCCTAATTTCCAAACCATAGAATGCTTAGATAAATTTGGGATAAACAGGCAAATTGTTTGGATTATTATTAGAACTGAAACCATTCAAACCTGCACACATTTTTCTGAAGTTCTCATACCTTGGTATAATAATGACATTGTTTTCTTTCTCGCTCTCTCTCAAACACCATTATAAACAACCTCATGAGAGTTGTTTCAGGTGAACTTATTTTATCCCAAATGTGTCAAAGAAAAATGCTCATCAGTGTGTTCTACTATTGATCTGCTATTCAGCAATTTCATTTCTTGCCCAAAAAATGTTTGGTGCTGAGTATTTTGGGGAAAACATATTGGATTTTCTTTTTAAGTGCAGGCTGATTTTTCAGTGCCATCCAGCTGGAATCTGAAGCTTGCACTCTGCTACTCAAATGGTACACCTTCTGCCATGTTTCACTGCTGACCCATTATTTACAAACAAAGTGAAACTATCTCCCCTCGTCCTGCCCCCCCACACACATTTTTTCTTCTACAGATATGTTTAAGCAAAAGCAAATGTAGTAGTAAACAGAAATTAGATGATAATGTCAAAGCAAACAAGAGAACAGCTGAATACCAAATCATACAAAAATAGCTTTTCTAATTTCAGTGAATAATGCCACCCAATGATGGGATCCAGCTATGCAGTCTTAGATGTCTCAGCTGGAGCCCCAAATCTCTTACTTCCACCTACAGATTCCATCTTCATTCACATGCACTGTAATAATGAGAAACTTCTTATATATTTTTAAAAGATCCCTTCCAAGTTCCTTGCCTTCTATGCACAGAAATATTTCAATGAAGAAAAGAAAAATTAACATATAGATATTATTATTCATTTTATATGCGCTGTATGTGTGTGTGTGTGTGTGTGTAAGTATCTATGTATGTATGTACGTACATACATATATACACACACACGAAATAATAAGTCTGTTATAATCTTAACTAAAGCTTTTCTGGAGTTGAGATGAAACTCAAACAATAATTATAGGAGTAAAATTAAAGAAAAAAGAATTAAAATGAGTTAAATATTCACACATTTGCCTGCTACATCATATCTGTTTATGAAAATGGAGACAAATTAATTCATTAACTTACTTGTTCAGGCCACATAAATTTGTTTCCCATGCAGCAGAAGGAGCTAATTTAAATCATTTCACACTCCTAATATTCAAGCTCATTAGTATGTTAGAAGCAGACATGCCCACCAGCCAAATATGTATGTGAGAGATTCCATACCTGCAAGAGGAAAGGATCCCTAACCCTTGAACAGAATAGATAAATGTAGAAATAATGCAGAGGTGACATCATTTACTTGACAAGGCACTAGGCTGAGAGCCAAGAGACGTGGTTGTACCCTAATTTGACATATGATCTTAGCATCTAAAAATGCAGGTAAGAACCTAGGCTGTTTGAGGGAGGCAGAACTGCGTATAATAGACGAAGAAATTGTAGACTTTTCCACAGGACAATAGACTAGTTTCCCAGAAAAAAAAAATATTTCAAGCCTAAAGTTCCACAATAGAGAGGGAAATAGAAGATTGGTTGAAAGAAGGATGTTTTGGAGTCACAAGACCACTTTTTTTTGTCCATTCACTCCTTTCTCCTTTCTCTCCTGTAAGTTTTCTGGCATTTCAGGCCACAGGCAACATCTCCTTGTATTACATTTAGTGTAATTTTCCCCTCAGAGAACAATTCTGCTTATTGGGTTCAATAAGTCAGTATCACTGATGATATATGTCCAAGCCTCTGAAATTCACCAAGGAAAAAGCTAGCAATTTGAAACAAAAAGTCTCCAAGTTGCCCCCTATATAGGTTTATTACATTTTTAAATGAGCAGCATTGAAGCAAATACATAAATATCAGGGGGAGGGAGAAAGCAATAAATAAAAATCATATAAATGGTCTGCTAAATATAAAAAAAATCATAGATATAACTTGCTATAAGGAAACACCCTGTCGTCTGGCACATATTATGAATAGACTGATTTACAAGAAAAAATATTGATAACCATGTCAATATTTATTCATTCATTCACTGGAATGAAACAAAACTTATAGTCTACAAATTCATGGCCACTGGCAAAAATATTTTTTTTTCCCATAATTGCTTCTAAGATGACCCAGACAGTGCTATTTTCTAGAGTTCATTTGCAAATCTTGCAGGCATAGTTTGCCATTCTCCAGGGGTATTTTTAACTACACCATAAAACTCAGTGGTAGTCGTATTTATTATGACATCTGATATATGACAGACCTGGACTGCAGAAAATAAACAAATTGTTTTCTGGAATAGAAAGCTGCATTCAGAAAAGGTAGCACACATGTTTACAAAGGGATTAAGCAATCTTTCTATAATAATGGCCAAGTTCAACTTGTAGGCATTCCAGAAACATTGATTAATATATGTGGCTTATACAAAGGCTTTGCTAAAGCATTAACATGAGTAGACCTTACCAGCAAACCTGAACACTAACAACACATCAATAACATCCAAGAAAAACAACAGCAACAATATTGCTAACCTCACACAACACAACTCATGGTAGAACCTATTTTCAGGTAATTCCAACATTTGTCTTAATTCCATTTAATAATATACTTATACCTTGTATGTTGTGAATGGTGCTGCCAGGATGACCTGTGCCATGATGCACATGAACTCCAACCCTTGGGGTGTTGGCTTTTCAGACCTGACAGTTTGAACCTTAATGTGTCCCACTCATGAAATTTGACCCTGTCATTGCCTGCTATGCCTTACTCTTGTATACTACTGGGAGGGTTCCTGGTCATCAATTGTAGTTCCCACTGGCCACATGTGAGGATGATATATGGGGCTCCACCTCTCCTCATCCCTTTTACACACCAACCAGGTATTATGTTGGTGTCTGATCTCCACCACAAAGCTAGCTCACCATATGCTGTTAATGTAAGTATGGGAAAAATTATGTTACCATGGACTGAGGTTCAATCTGCCTAGTCAGTGGCTCATAAATAAATAATGAACAGTGAAACTCAAAAGAAAAGTCCATCATTCATTAATACTCAAGGGAGTGAAGTCGCTTCATTCATTTTTAGGGCTATCACATAACGATGCCCAGTCAAACCAAACCCAAAAATGTCCCTAGTGCATATGTTCTTAAGGGAATCCATACATTCAATTAATTTAGCTGACTGATACATCAACAAAAATTAACAAAATCAAGGAAACAACCATGGTTCATGTTAGCGTGACTGTATTTGGATCTTAGGGAGCACTGGATTTGCAGGTGAATAAAAAGCTATAACCTGTGGCCTAGCAAAGCTGCTAACCACAAGGAAGAATGCTCTGGTAAAAGTAATGTTGCAAGATGCTTAGGCAAGCATTTTCCTAACAATATAGTAGTGTTGTAAGATATATAGCTCATTGTGTAAGAAGAACAGGATGCAGACCACTGGCTGTCATTAGGAGATAAAGCAGAAGCAAGAGCTTGGAGATGGTGAAGAAATCAGCAATAAACCACAAGTGACTGAAAGAAGCTGGGGCAGGGTTTTAGGCATGTGCTCATAGCAAAAAGACATGCAAATAAGTGAAATGCATAGGCAAGGTCATGCTAATTAATTAAACTGTAAACAGAGGCGGAGCTTAAGATAGGAGGGAATATGGGTGGAACAAAGAAGGGACAAAGGTGGAGTAAATGTTAATGAGCATAAATCAAGGTCTATAAATATGGAAAGAACTAACGTTCATGGCTACTTCCCTGTTTGTTGGAGCTTGCCCGAAGCAGTCTCCAATTTGAATAAAGCTGTTGACAATGTGTGCAGGCAATGCGTGATAGCATCGATCCGTTGTCTCCCTAGTCACTGGGCGTCACATGGAGTTGAGGTCTAACAGTTCACTGTTCATTAA
>NW_017729032.1:239856761-239859440 GCF_001723915.1 Gavialis gangeticus
GCAGTCTCCAATTTGAATAAAGCTGTTGACAATGTGTGCAGGCAATGCGTGATAGCATCGATCCGTTGTCTCCCTAGTCACTGGGCGTCACATGGAGTTGAGGTCTAACAGTTCACTGTTCATTAAATAAATCAGTTGGTCCAATTAGTTTCATCAACTGTTCATACAATAAATCAATTAGTCTAATTAATTTCATCGATTTATCAAGCACTCTTGATTCTCTCAGGGGCTAAATCCACTCACATGATCAGACTCCCAATCTCCAAAAGGTACAATTCACAAAACATGATTCATTCATTCATGGCCATACCCTGCTTATCTGCCCTGGTGCCATCACTGCTCACTGGTTCTGTCAGGTCCCAATCAAAAAGAATAAATCTCCTCTCTGTTCCTGGCTCAGTAAGAGTGCCCTGGGACTTTCTTTCCCCGCCATTTTTCTAGGGGCCTGGGTGTCTGGTGTCAGCTCCTCTGAAGTCCCGATCTAAAAAGGTTCTTCCCTCACTAATCTTATTGGCATCTGTCTTGCTCTCACAGTGGCACAGCTCCACACAATGCCTCCATGCCGCTCCCTCACTGCCTTCTATCTGCATTGGGGGTCCGGTTATACTGCTGGCTCTCAGGCATCCTGCAATGCAGAGCAAGTAGGAGTTCACAAAGTGGAGTTCCCACTTCCTCGCCACTCAGATGCTGCTGTTGTCCCTGTGAGAACATATGAGAACTCTCCAGCCCTTACTGGGATACTGTTTTACCCAGGTGCCAAGAGGGGAATTTCTTAGAGGTCCTTATTCTTGGATTCCCCTTCGGTAAGTATTCCCTGCTTCCACACATGTAAATCTACTTTTTAATTCATTTTCATTTTGGAATGTTGAAATTGGATTACTGAGTTAACTTATCATGTGTCCACCACCCAAGATCATACCTGGCCTAGGTTTCTTGCAAGCTTAATTAATTAAAATAAGTATCAAAGAATCTCAGCTTTCTTTTCCTATGTTTATGCTGAAGTAGAACTACACAGACCTTGGAAAGTTTCATTCTTCAGGGTCTATAGACAAGGATCTAGACCCTCTTTATAGTTTTTTTCATGCTGTTTTGATACAGATCCAGCTGGCTCAAGATTACTTGAAAATGGTTCCAAAATCCATTAAAGACATAAGAAAGCCTTAATAAAAGCTGTTTGGATGAACCTGGTCTGAAGTTTTAGTTTGTAGCAAATCCCTAACGCACACAAATTTCACTTTGGTTAACATGATCCATGGTCATTCAGTTCTCATATCCAGCTTGATACAGTTTGTTTCAGTATAATAGCAAGTTGAAAAGTCTATAAAGTTAGTTACTTCCATAACACATATTGGGACTTTCAAAGAAACCTAAGGGACCCAAGGAGGGAATTTTCTATTGATATTGCATCGTCTGCCTTGCCTTCTTTTCCTTTCCAACTCAAACAAGGGCAGGCTTTTTGGATAGCTGGAGTACAAGGATTTTTTACTTTCAAAACTCCCCAGTTAGTCAGTCCAAGCTCCCAGTTACTTTCCTTCTTTCTGATACCATTGCACAGGCTAATATCCAATTTATTTTCCTTAAATGACTCCTGGTTTTAAAAAAAAGTCTGTATTTCTTCCACTTCCAAAATTGAAAAAATGTGCCTAGGGAGAACTTTTAAATGTGTTATGTTTGATAGAAACATGTTTTTAAACACAATTACCTTTGAAATAATGCTGAGGCAGAGCCTAATTTCAAAACTGACCGCTGATTTGAGGTGCAGAACTGGAGTTACTTTGAACTTCATGTTCAGTTATGGTACCTTAATAAGTAGAATTGTTGATATAGCACTTTTTCTATGATTCTAATATATTTTTGTTACAGAAAACATTTTTCAACACTAAACAATTTAGATTCTAAAGTGACCTTGTAGAACTCAAAATTTACAAGCAGGAGGTTACAGATAAACACAACCTACCCCACCATCAGCAAAGATTAATTTGACAAATAACATTTAAATCAAGAGCTAGCTAGCTTAAAACTGACCATGGTCCCAAATGCCTTGACTACTCATCAGGCTGCCACAAACAAGATGAACTAGCCAGTAAGCTCACTCTTAAAATCTTGAGCAAAAAAAGATATCACTTCAAGGCAGTTAAAGCACCATATTACTGATTTTCTGGCCCACAAAGACACAAACATTTCTTAAGTAGATTCACTTAGCTCTAAAATATTTGTGTACTTTCTTATTATTGTAAGCAAAAGCCACTTAAAATACTGTATGTCTTTGACACTTGAACTAAAAATATTACCAAACCCATATCAACAGCTGTTCAATATTATGAAACCCATATCAACAGTGGCAGTATATTGTGTTTTTAAGCCATCTGATTAGTCATGACTTTCTCCAGCTTCACCATCCTCTACTCGCTTAGCTATATACTCAGAAACTGCACTAATTGTCACAGTCAGTTGGCTATTAATTAAACTACAAAGCAAGCAAACAAGCAGGTACTTGGGTCTTGATGCAAAATCTGTACTTACTGTTTGATCCAAAACAAACAAAAAATGGATTTTCTGTTTCATAGTTTCATAGTTTCTAGGATCGGAAGGGACCTGAGCAGATCATCAAGTCCAACTCCCTGCCATGGCAGGAAAGAGTACTGGGGTCAAACGACCCCAGCAAGGTGTACATCTAGC
>NW_017729032.1:239860447-239883590 GCF_001723915.1 Gavialis gangeticus
GAGCAACTGCAGTATAGTCATCCCTGGTGATGGCCCCTCCTTTCCATTGGGTGTATGCCTCTCTTTTAGCTAGAAGACATTCCCGGATGCTTTTGGTGAGCCATGGGGGCTTGTGTGCCCTCCTGCTCTTTTTGATCCGTGTTAGAATTATCTCCCTTTGGGCTTGGAGGATTGTCTCCTTAAGGAGTGGCCACTCTCCTTGGACACCTGGCTCCCCTCCCCTCTGGGACCTCAGTGCTTTCCCAACTATTCTCCTTAGCTCATTGAAGTTTGCCCTCCTGAAATCTAGGGCTGCTGCCTTGCTGCAGGCCTTTGCCACCTTGTGCTGAATGGTGAATTCCAGCAGGCGATGATCACTGTCGCCCAGGTGGTCGAGCACCCGCAGCCCCCTCACCAGGTCCTCTCCCGTGGCCAGCACCAGGTCCAACAAGGCGTCTCCCCTGGTGGGGCTGTGCACCTCCTGGGTTAGATGGAGGTCCTGCATTCTGGCTAAGAACCTACGTGAGTGGTCAGTTCTGGCTGACTGCTTTTCCCAGCAGATGTCCGGGAAGTTCAGGTCCCCCATGACTACCACATCCTTAGACTTCACTACCTCCGTGAGCTGACTTAAGAATTCCTGGTCGAGCTCTTCCCCTTGGTTGGGAGGTCTGTAGTAGACCCCCGCTGTTAAGACTCTTTCCCCTCAAAAGGGGAGCACTGTTCTGCCTCTTTGTGGCAAGATGGGAACTCCCTGACTAGCCACAGTGCTAGTCTTCCCACCTGCCTGTGGGCACACTGCCCACCTTTCTCTCCTGCCATGCTTTGCTGTTAAAAAATTAAGATGTTTATTTTTGGTGGGAGGCTGCCCTTTGGATGCCCTGATCTTCTGGGCCTAGGCATGCAGCTCCAACGACCTCTATACTTCACCCCAAGCCTCACAGATGTTCCTAACAGATGAGCTCTGCTCTGGCCTAAGGCCATCCTCAACTCATCCCAGTATTAGGCCTCTCATTTTCTGCCCTATTACAGGCCACACTCATACCACCTCCCTCTCACTGAGGCCTCTCCCACTCCACCGCCTCTCACATGGTCTCTCTCATACTGCCCCTTTGCGGGGCCACTCTCATGCCACCCCTCCTTTTCGCAGGGCCACACTCATCTTGACCTCACCTGGAGGGTCCTGGGACTTGTTTCCCTGCAGTCCCCGGCCAGCAAGCACACAGCATCTTGGGCCTCTCCCATGACCCTCATCCAAGTGAGCACTGGGTGGTTTGCAGAACACTGGAGTGACTCTGCTTCTAGTCCCTCACTGGGTTGCTCACCCAGCTGCTCTTAATTAGGGGCTCTTAACTCACCCCACTGTTTACCCATGGCACTTCCTCAGCCACCTCATCCAAACAGCCTCTGACCCACCTGTGGCCTCAGGCACCCAAAGGCTTACCTGGACCTAACTTGGCCCCCATGTTAGCAGGGCCTACCCTCGAGTCCCCTGCTCACCAGGGGTACTTCATGCCCTTTCCTCACAGGGCCTCAGCTCAAGGCCCATGTTTGTAGGGCCTCACTACTCACCCCTCTCAACATTCACATGTTGTAACCATATCCCAGCCCCTAACTCTGTCCTCTCTCACTGGGCTCCTTGCCCACACACATACAGTCAGGGCTTCTAGTCTCTGGGTTCCTTGCCTCTTCACTAGGCTCCATGCCCCTTGTTAGGCTTTCCAGGCTTCCCAACTGCTGCTCTAGTGTGGGCCGTTAGGTGCCCCACTCCACCCCACTCTACACCTCCACCTCCACTGAGACACATACTCCACCCCCTATGCTGGTGCCTGGGGTCAAATACATCCCACAGGCTCAGGTGCCATTCATCAGTGTCTAGCCCACCACTCTCACTCCTTGTGGTCTTGCACCCCACATGGATTCAGATGGCCACAGCCATGCCTGGACCCTCTCTTCACTCTCTGGGGTGTTGCACCCCACATGGGATCAGGTTGTTGCAGCCGTGCCTGGCCTCAACTGCCTCCAATGTTAAATGACCCACCCAAAGATGGGGGCTGGGGTTTAGACACCCCACTCACCTTCCACCAGGGTGATAACTGGCCTGGCTTAGAAAGTAAGGCTTTTTCAAGATCACCTAAAGCATTAGGTGATCCAGATATACTCATTGTTGCTTGTAGGTGTTATAGGGCTTTGGCCCTTTTTTGGTCGGTGCCTTGCCCCCCAGCCATGTCAGGGTAAGATCGGGTTTCAGTGCCACCTAGATGGTGTGGGTGCTGCTCCTTCTCACCTGCCACATCTTTGATGTTAATTGTTGGGGAGGCAGTTCCCTGTAGGTGGCCCGAGAGGGTCTTGACCCTAGGTTTTCTTTGTGGGGCTCCAACCTCCCTTTTAACCAACCCTTACCACATCCATGGACTGGGCAGGTGCTGCTCACCGCAGGTCTTCCTATGGATGATCTCACCTCATCCATACTGCCTGCCTCGAAGGGGTCAGGTCTTCCTGGCCATCAGTGTTTCTGGGTCCAGCCCTTGTCTTCAAGCCACCCCCCGGGCAACAAAACCTGGGGCTAACTGTAAATGAGGAAAATTTGACTGAAAAATGGCCAGCATCTGCCAATGGGCTCCTGAGATTCTGTCTCCCTGAGCCCTTGGTCATTTGGGGGACTCATCCATCCCTTCTATCCTAGTAGGCGTGGGCACAGGTAGCTGTCCTGTACCCAGCCTCTGCTGGCTCTCCCAGGGGCCCAGCTGACCTGTGGTCAAGCTGTCCTGGTCCCACCAGCCAGCATCATTTACTTCCCCCTCCCAGTGGTCTGTGATGCCCTGTGTTCTGCTCACTGGGCTGCCCAGGGGTGCCCGCGGTGCTACAGAGCTGTCTTCTAGCACAACATCTGAGCTGCTGGTCCCCACTGAGGCTCCCTTGCTCCTGTCAGTTCCCAGGGTTTACACACTCTGCCTTGCCTGTCTGGGTCCTCTGGCAAGTTCCCAGCCCTGTCCTCTGGCATCCAGGGCTCGAGCTTTCCAGCCCTGCAGCCAGCATCCCTTTCCCCACTCCCTGGCACCAGCACAGCTGGATCTCTGGCTGCCTTTTGGGCACCCCACACTTCTTTTGCGCCATGCCCCCAGTGTTCACCAATTCACAGGCTCAGGCATCTTCAGAACTGCCGAGCCTGTGTTGGCATTTCCTCCCAGCTGCTGCTTGTCTTGGCTCCTATGGTGAGTATTGGGGTGCGTCGGGTGAGGGTTTGGGACGTGTTGTGGGGCCTTTTGCCTCTCCTCTCACACTCATCAACTGCTTGGTCTACTTGGTTCTGGCATCACGCTAGTCTTTCAGCAGCTTTTATAGATTTGTCATCTACTGCTGATATACTTGGAATAAAAGGAATGAAATTGTCAAACAATGCAAGTCATTAAGAGTATTGTCAGGTTTGAATTCATTTTGATAGTCAAGTGAGCAAACCAGTGTATAATGTGCTTCTAAAAGGCTTGATTCCACGACCTTCCCTTTTTACAATTATGCCTATTATAAAGGCCTGTTCTTGCCTATGGTGATGACTGGGCATTATCAATACAAGTTCTGACTTTGAAAGAAATATAAATTTGTCTCAACAAAGAACTAAAAGAAATGATGAAATATTTTCAGTACTTACACCAGTGTCTACATTTCATCTCAACCATCTAGAAACTAAGATGACAGTGGGAACTTACTTCTACGGTATAAGGATTGCTCATGAATCATATCCATGTTGTCTCAGTGCTCCCTTTGATAGAACTTTTACCTACCAGCTGTATATTAGGCAAATAAGCAATAAAATAAAATCTCAAATCAGATTCTGCATTTGCCTAGACTAGCATGCCAACCTGGGGCTTCTCTCCCCTGGCTCAACATGCTGTGGAGGAGCTGGCTGGGGCACAAAGAAGTTTCACTGTGAGGTTAGCTAGCAGGCAATCCACACACTGAAGCATCCTTGTGCCCCCACCAACCAAGACAGTGTCTACAAATGCACTTCTTCAGAGTTTTTTACTCCCCAGCAAGATAGTATTTTATTTGTAAATAAAAATGTATTTGTAAATACAAATACTATCCTGCTGCAGAGTAAATTAATTTACTCCAGCCTAATAGCTCCATACATATAGAAGTATGATGCAGAGTATAAAAATATTCTGGCTAACCGTACTTTCAGTTCATGAAGATCTTGAACAGCTCCCTTCAGTGCATCTTAAGTTGTGCTGGCCTTTTGGGATTATGACTGAAATTTTAATGGCAAGTCATAAAATCGCAAAATAAGTTTGGCAAAAGCCATGGACAGCTTTGAAAGATGAGCCTAGGCTTGAGTCTCTTGCATGGAAACAGGGTGATCATTAATAGAAATCATATGACAAATTTGCACACCTAACAAACTAATGATAACCAAAAGACACTTCACTATGTGAATATGGCAAACTCCAAACTATTGTTCATATATTCAAATATTATTAATCATAGATTCATGGAAAATTAGGGTTGTAAGGGACTTCAGAAGGTCATCTAATCCAACCCCTGGCTCAAAACAGAACCACCCCCAACTGTATCATCCCAATCAAGGCTTTGTATAGCTGGGTCTTAAAAAACCTCCAAAGATGGAGATTCCACAACCTCTTTGGGTAACCTTTTCCAGTGTTTTACTACTCTCCTAGTGAGAAAGTTCTTTCTAATATCCAACCTAAACTTCCCTTGCTGCAACTTGCAACCCTTGTTCCTTCTTCTCTTATCTGCCAATATTGAGAACACTCTAGCTTCATCCTCTTTGCAACCCCTCTTCAGGTAGTTGAAGGTTGCCATTAAATCCCTCCTCGTTCTTCTCTTCTCCAGACTAAGTAAACCCAGTTCCCTCAGCCTGTCCTTATAAGTCATGTACCCCAGCCCCATAACCATTTTTGTTTCCCTCCACTGGACTCCCTTCAATCTGTCCACCTTCTTTCTTTTTTGGGTGGGGGACAGGGGTGCAAAACTGCATATAGTACCCAGGATATGGCCTCACCAGTGCCAAATAGAGGGGAAGAATCACTTGCCTCAATCTGCTGGCAATGCTCCAGTAATACAGACCAGTATGCCATTAGCCTTCTCCAAAACAAGGGCACACCATTGGCTTATATTCAGCTTATTGTCCACTTTAACCCCCAGGTCCTTTTCTGCAGAGCTGCTGCTTAGCCAGCCAGCCCCCAACCAATGCATGGGATTTTTCTGTCCTAAGTGCAGGATTTTGCATTTCTCCTTATTGAACCTCATGAGATTTCTTTTGGCCCAATCCTGCAATTTGTCAAGGTCTCTCTGAATCCTAGTCCTACACTCCAGTGCATCTACTACCTCCACCCATTTCTTGTCATCCACAGACTTTCTGAGGTTGCATTCTATCTCATCTTCCAGGTCATTGATGAAAACATTGAATGAAACTGGCCCCAGAACTGACCTCTGGGGCATTCTTCTTGAGACTGGCTGCCAGCTAGACATCATGCCATTGACTACTCTGAACTCTCTGATCCATCCAGTTTTCTATTCACCTTAAAATCCATTCATCCAACCCATACTTCCTTAGCTTGCTTGTGAGAACATTGTGGGAGGATGTATCAAAAGCCTTGTTAAATCAAGGTATATTACCTTCACTTGTCCCCCCGCATCCACAGAGCCAGGGATGAAGGCAATCATAGAAGGCAATCAGGTTGGTCAGGCATGACTTGCCTTTGGTGAATTCATCCTGATGGTTCCTAATCACTTACTTTTCCAAGTGCTTAGAAATGAATTTCTTGAGGACCTGCTCCATGATTTTTCCAGGGACTGAGGTGAAACTGACCAGTCTGCAGTTCCCTGTATCATCTTCCTTCCCTTTCTTAAAGATAGACACTATATTTGCCCTTTTCCAATCATTCAGGACATCTTATTCATGTACATATTCATATAATATATTCTTTTCATGAAAAAGTAATGGATCTTTAAGCTGTTCTTATTCTGCATTTGAGGGAGGGTGGAGCATGTATCCTGGAGCATGAAAAATAACAATGATCTTTTGGCTAGGGTGCTAAATGAAGATTTTGAAAACTGGATACCTACTTTATCTCCTTTTAGATATTTAATAAATCACTTAACATCCCTTTAACTAGTTTCCACCTGTAAAATGGAAATAGTAAAACCACTCAGCCTTGTGGAGGTACTATAAAGACAAATATTTTAATTTGTTATAGATCCAAATAGAACAGATGGGAAAGACTGAGATATAGCAGAATAGCCAGCTATATAATAACAGTGCTATCTAAAACCTACTGAAGTATTTAAGAAAATTCATGGTATTTTGGATCAGGCCCCTAATCAAGTAGGTGGTTAATTAATTTTAAATTTTAACATGGAGCTAATATTTAATTGAGTAAAGAATGATAAAGGCATTTAAACTTCCATATTAGGAGTGTTAACAACTTAGTACATTGATATAGGCATGCTTTGTTTCCACCTTTTTCTTACAAAAATATTTATGATGGTATACAATTTTGTGTACAGAAAGTATATTTTTGACATCTCTATTATTTTAACTGGTTACTTTGCTACAGTTTATCTTGTGGAGCACATGGACTTCATTGTTCTAATTGACTTATCCTTTTTTTATTATATCTTTGCTTATGCTAGCTCTGTAATAGTAAGAGCATTGCAATATTTCACTTTTATCTATAGGTTTCATATTTTTCCTAGCAGGTACTTTAGAGGGCCTTAAAGCAGTTTCATCATATCTTCTTTTAATAAGTACACAAAGCTGGAATGAGCATGGATGATAAATGTAAAGAAGATAGAAAAAAATTACTGCTAAATCCAAACCAATACATTAATTCAACAATAAGTCTCTGAGGGTAAACAAACAAAAGGAAAAAAAAAACATATTAAGCTCCTGATTGTAAATCTAGTACTGTCAACCTTAAGTATACATTCTACATGCATTTAAAAGCCTCACCAGCAAGCCAATTTGAGAGAATCCATAATTATATATTAGTCATCACTGAAAAGTCAGCACGTTAAAACAGATACCACACGATATTAAATTAGACTTATTTATATTTTCAAACATGGGAACTGTCTATTTCTTGATGTTCTTTTGATACAAAAATCATTTGCCAGCATTTCAACCCCAAATTATTAAGGCCCCAGTATTGTAGATGCTGAAGTCTGTTTTTGGCAATGGTACCACCCAGACCAACCGACTCTCTTGTGTTTCTCCAGTTGCCTTAAAAGCCACAATCAATGGGGTTTCCATCCTTGTTTTAAGAGAGTAGTATGTAGGGGCTCATCTACACATGCATATTAATACAACACAATAAACTCTGCACTTATGCCAGAGTTTATTGCTCCTAGGCACAGCATTTACACATGTGCTTGGGACTATAGCATACTGAGCCAGGTTGAAGCAGCCCCAGCTGGCAGGTGTCCAGGGGGTCAGTCTGCCAGCCCAAGGCTGGTCCCATCCATTTCAATATACTGCAGAGGGGCTGGCTGAGGCACAAGGGAGCTTCAGTGCAGGGCTAGCCAGTAGGCAGCCCACTCACTGAAGCACTCTTGAGACCCAGCCGGCTGGGCTAGCATCTAGATATACACTGCTGCAGAGTAAAAATAAATACAAGTACTATCCTGCAGTGGAGTTTATTAGTTTACTCAAGCCTAATAGCCCTGCACATGGTGACACCAAGCTGTTTACTATGCAACTAATTAGTTTAATCCCCAGTAAATGTCTTGTGTAAATGCACCCAGGCAGTACTTAGTTTCACTCTTTTTAAATCTAGTCTCCATTACTTTACATTATTATAACCTTATAAACCCCTAAATATTTCCTTTTCATCCTTGTCTATATCAGGAGGCAAGTAAGGTAAAGGAGACATATTAAAAGGGGCTTGGAGAAATGGAGAAGAGTATGAACCATGAGGCTTTTAATCATGGACGATAACTTGATCACCACTCTCCCTTTACAGCTAATTTGAAATTCTATTGGTTGCACTCAGAAGGGAGACTGAGAACACACGCAGGTCATATGTAAAAGATGTCAGAGAAACAACATGATAGTGATGACAAGGCAGTGTCAGTCCTCATCAAAAGATCAATAAAGAGAGTCTAAATGAGACCAAGAGCTAAGGGATTTAAAGGTTCTCTTTGTGGAACAGTTGTTGATGTATTGCTCACTGGAAGCGGTTCCCAAAAGGAATATGGATCCAGTAAAGAGGGACCTACTACTGTTCCTTCTATTGGTCAGGAGGAAGGAAGGCTGAAGTGGCAAGTTCTCCCATGACTCTTGGATTGCTTCCATCTTTCTTCACCTGTGAACACTCATTCCCAATATGCATTTTATAACAATCATCTAGCAGTTCTGTCACTTTCAGGCTAGATTTGTACTCCTGGCTCAAATCTAGGGGTTAATATTTAGCTCTGCTTGGAAAATTTTAGCTAATTAAGGTGAAACAATGAGATCTCATAAATTGTGTATACTTTATGAATCATTGCTTATTTCCAGATAGAATTAATAGTATTGGGGTTAGTATTGAAAGCTCTGAATGGATTGAGACCATTTCATACCTTCTAAATTATGGCAGATTAAGAACAGGTTGTGATTCCTATAATTAAATTTTCCATGTTCCATGTAAGGCTAGTTCCCCTGAAATTTACCATGTCTTAGTATCAGAATATGACATTACCCACCTTTATTGGCAGAGCTTTTATAAGATTTTTCTTCCCTGTTTATTTTTATTTAATGCATATATCCATACCCATACTATACACAGCTAGCAGGAAGGTAATCAGTATGACAGCCACTAGATCTTGTGGGAACAGTAGGAACAGGCTTTTGTACTACTGAATAATTTAACTAAATAAAAAATAATAATATCTCTGTATCCAGTAGTACATACCTCAAGGATTAAATAAGGTTTCAATCCATCAATTCCATTAAAGTAATCCAAAGACCAAGTATTAGTTGCCAACCTCAGTTTTAATCAAAAAGTTTTTGAATCATTATATAAAAATATACTTCCTTTAAACAAGGATGAGGTATAGTACAAAAGTGGCAGGAATCAATGAAGTCATAGTAACCAATAATAGATCCATTACAAAGACCAAGCAAATCCTTTTCTAAGAATAATTCTTTGCATCATTATCCTTGTCAGTCATGCATTCAAATAAATCACTGTCTGAAAGTAATAAGAAAGAAGGAAATGTACAAGTGTGTGCTTCTGGGGTGACTTCAGAAGTTGATTAATTTTTTGAACATTTGACTGTAATTAATGAGAAAGAGATAGCTGAAATATGTGAACTGCAGATATAAATACATTATACTTATTCATACTGTCATTTTTCAAGCTCCCTTTTTGGGGGATTATTTAAAATTAGAACCTTACACCTAGTATAGGTTCCAGCAATTTAAAGATATATTGTCAGACTTAAAAATCATAACTGACAAAGCTGGCATTATTACTTCTTCCTTTGCCAAAAAATGGAATTTATAATTGAGATATAATATCATACATGGTAGTGTTATCCATGTCATATTTTAAACAATCGCTACATCCCTTGCCTAATATTGGGTTAAGGCAAACAGGCAAACCTTTTTACTTATACTCATGGAAACTGAAAAGTGTTTATGGACTTAAAGAAGCAACTCCAAGCACCTATAGCTCTAGAAGTATCCACTTATCTGCAACTTACTGTAGGATAATATATAGGGCCTAGTGTACAACCTGTATCTTTTTAGTTCCAATTTTATGCTAATACATGGTTATGTTATTTTTAAAGAATCACACAAAATGTAATAATTATCTGGCATATTGGGTTTGGCAGTGTAGCAATTGTTTACTATATATCCTGGGATTTAACCTGACACCATAACAAATATATTCTTAAAAGGTTTTTTTAGATAAACTCTTGAGTGTCCCTCTTCTGTGAATAAGAAATACAGATGAAATTACCAGCTTAGCATCAAACTTGGTGGGGATTCAATTATTTAAAATACAGTCTTAACCCTGTTAGATGCAATTAAGTGATAAAGTGATGCATTTAATATTGAAACGTTTAATGTAAGTGCTGCTTTTTATTGTAAGTAGATTTTCTTGTTATTTCTACTTGAGTAAAACTTCCAGTAAAGTCTGCTTTTTACTTGGAGCAGTTTGACAAAGGATATATGTTGAAATCTATAGCACTTGTGCTTCTCTAAGAACTAAGTAATGGATGCAGGATATTGCTCATTTTAGCTGTTATCGTTAAACCTAATTTCACATCCTTTATAGGGAAATCAAAGTATATTTAGAATCTAGAGGCTTCCTAGATTCAACAGCCAAAATGTCAGTTTGTGATAAAAAAATTATTTTTTCAGGAGAGAAAAGTAGCTCTTGCGTCAGCCTTATAAGATTGGGATATCTAATACAACAAAAAGGTAGTGATCATCAGTGATTTGAAAAGCAACCATTTCACAACTGCCTATTGATTTCTAAAGGTTCTATGCACTGAAAAGAAGTTTTTAACATAAATAAGATGATTCCTCCTAATAAGTCATTGGCTAAAATAAAACTGTTTGCAGACCGAATCGTCACTGTATAAAGAGCCTAAAATAAGTATTATACCACTAACCAATTAGTTGCTGCTAGCCTAAGTGACAACATATGTAAGGAACAAGATGCTCTTATAATCTTCTATTCCCAGATGTAACATAAGTAAATCTATAAAAACATTACATTTAAATGACTTCAGTTCTAGTGAAAAAGCCAAGTTAATGGCACTGGAAACCGAAGTCCTTTTATCCACACAGTAGGTACATATTATATAAAGAAAAATTTCTCCATGATATCTTGTTCTTTGGCTTAACTCCTGAAGCTGACTTCAAAGACACAGTTAATGCTATGTAATCATAGACATAAGATTGTGATAGTGAGCTTTGTCATAACTTACACACTGAGAAGTGAAATGAGACCACCAACTTATTTCTCACAGGCCGCTGAACAGACATCTGGTGGTAATTTTGTAGTTAGTCAGTACTATGCTGAGCTGCATTTACCATTGTGACTCAACAATTTTCTTCTTAAGCCATCCAGATACCTGCCAAATAATGCCATTCTAAAACATTCTGGAAGTGCTGGCCATAACTCCTTACTTAGTCCAAGTTCCATTTTTGTACTTACAAACCAAAAAAAAGACTCCATTGTGCATTTTACAGCTACATACATTCCCTTCTTCCTCTCTCAGACTTATAAAATATACCCTCAACATTGAATATTCTGAGAATTTAGTATATCTTTAGTTAATGATTTTAAATTGCTTGAGCTCTTTAAAAATGATATCAATTATCAATCTGTTCTCCCTAATAAGCTTAACAGAATTATATATGCTTTAAAAACTTACTATGCTTAAAATAGAGTGAAATCCATGCATGGGCCGCATTTGGAAAAAAAAAGAAGGCATTAATGAAGCCACATGATCCATCGATATTGTATTCAACATTTTTTATTTGATTGATTGTTTATATTGATTACATACATACGGACCCAGATGAACAGCCCAGAAAAGGTCACAGTGAAAGAGATGACTAAACCAATCACTTCCTTTTCCTTTATTCCATTAAAGGATGAAAAGAGTATATTGACTGTAGCAACTAGGAAGACTGAATATACATGGAAAAGGAAAACTATGTTACTTCTGGGCAAACGTCTGATGACTGGTATAGAGTAACGAAAGACATTTGCTCAAGCACACAGACTGATTTCCCTAGTGTCTTAAGCCTTGGTGAAGATGGGCTGAAGTCTTTGTTGTGACCAGCCTAACATATTGCATGACAAAAGCAAGATCAGACAGAAGACAGGGTAGATGTGTACCTTATAGACTAACTAAATCAGAGATGCATAGCATAAGCTTTTGGAAGCAGTAAGATTACTTCATCAGATCTGTGAAGGGACTGCAGGAAGCACAACTTCTAAGCAGAAAGTATTTATTAGACTACAAAAGTAGGCAGAGTGGGGTTAATGGTGAGAGAGGTAAGATGGGTGAGAGAGAAAAACAAAGCAATTAACCTACTGAGGGACATACAGATCATACAAGCTAATCCACATAATGGGCTAAGAATTGGTAATCTTGGTTAAGACTATATTTAACAGAATCTGGTTTGCAGATGATGTCTTGTTGTGCAATTTCCCATTCAAGTTCACTTTTAATGTTTTGTTGTCTAAAAACAACTACTCTGAGGTCAGTGATGTCCAGGGAGGTTAAAAAGTCTGCCACAGGCTTGTATGTCTTTCTGGAAAAGATATCAGATATATTGTTCATTCATTCTTACACATGAGGATTGCCCCATCTGTCTGATATAGAAAGCAGAGAAGCACTTTAAGTAGGTGATGGCGTATGAAGCGTTAGTAGAGGTGCCAGTAAATACAGTAAAAACAAGATTGGCCCTTTTGAAAAAAACATACTTTTAATGAAGATTTTTAAAATATTAAGTTTGAAATAAAGGCTTAACTGTGAACCTTATCTTGAAGGATTCTAAAGCAACTTTCAATTATTATAGGAAACAGACTACAGGAGTGATTGATGCTGTTAGCATTAATACTCTCACTTGCACACCCAAATATTTTCAGTTGATTGTAGGCAATCCAAACTGAATCCCAAATTCAACTAAGTAGAAATGATTCACTGTTACAAGGGTTCAGAATAAACAACAACTCAGAAATCTTAAGTGTTTATGACTTGAAATACACTTAGTTAATTGCTAATCAATGGGCTGAATCCTGGGAGAGAGAATGTTTTGAAACAGGATATTGATAATAGTAAACCTGATATGCAATCTTGGGAAAAGGTTTAAATGCACAGCCTGAAAAGATTAAGGAAGCCCAGAAAGAAAATGGAAAGACAAAATTACATCTTACCCCTTCAGTGTTCTCTTTCATTTATTTTACAACAGATTTAAATTTCACCCTTTTCTTTTGTTAATAGATTGGATAAATCTGGAAATCTTAGTTACTTCCTGCATGTAGGGCAAGCAGACTGTACCTACAGTTAATTCCTACACTTTATAGAGCAATGCAAGTCGACTGCTGTTACCATACTCGGATAGTTAGCTGTATACTTTGGATTGTGTATATAATGATTTTGTCATTTGGGGTTTTATTGTATGAGAAGTTTCAGACTAGCTCACTGAACTGCATCTGATGTGAAATATCACATATTCTTCATTATGGCCAGTTTTTGCCATGAATCTTTGATGGTCAAATCATGAGTCAATAGAAAAAGTCAGAAGAGATTTAGAAATAGTAAAGGGAAGGAGAATTTGAATTTCAGCTTGAGAATTTAGAGGAAGAATAAGAAAATGTAATCAGTTATTTTATATTAGCATTATTGATTACCTGAAGGGTTTTCACTGTCTTAGGCAAATGCCAGGTGCTTTAATTAGAATACTACACAACATATGTATGAATTAATTGGATGCAGAACTGAATATAAAACAAGAATGAATTCATGCCTGTGACTGTTTTTCATGAGGTTGCTTTCTCTCATCAGATCTGCAGGACGAGGAGATGACACCAATCAACACGGTTGCTGAATGCAAATTTGTCGTGGGATGTTCAGTAATGTTAAGTATGCAGACAGTGTGATTCTTATCGCTGGTATACCAAGGGGTCTATATAGCCTCACAGAAAGATTAATTACATCTCACATCAATTTTGGCCTCTAGATGTCATGTAAAGAACATAACACCAGAGAAGTAGCTGAGGAATTTTGATTATATCCATCAGAGAGATAGAGAATAAGAGGAAGGGAATGGAATTTTAAAAGGGGGGGGTTGTTTTTTGGTTGTTTTGTTTGTTTTTGTAAAGTTTTTGTAAGAAGTTAAGCATTTAAAAACAAAAGGCAGGAAAAAATAAATATAATGTTTTTAAATAGATAGCTATGTCAAAGAGTTAACTCATAAGAATAAGAGAAAAATAGATATCGTTTGAAAATTCATAGATGCCAAATAATTGAGACTCAGCACTAAATTGGTACAGATGAAAAAATAGTCAAAGGGCTGCAGCAAACACACCTGCACGTCTGACTTTTTGCCTCAAAATCTACCTTGTATTTCCAGGCACCTTTGAAAGTGCCTTTTTGAAATCACTTGTAAATTTGTTTTTCATCAAATATGTGTATTTACTATTTCAAACTACACAAGACATAAAGCAATATGACTATTTTGTTCTTAATACCCTTTATCTAAGAACATAAACTTGTTTTTATCAATGCTGAGTCTTACAAAAACCCTTTAAGATGAATAATATATTTATTTTTCTAGAGCAGTAAGGAGAGGGATGAAATACCATATCTATTTGAATATAAGATGACCTCCCAATAATTAGATTCTATATATGGAAAACTTGTTATGATTTTCCCCGTATAGAATCTAATTATTGGAGCTTGTCTTTAATTTGTCCCCCTCCCACTGCTATGATGGGGAAAATACATCTGGGGGATAAGGTAGCCCCCCTTGCCCTCTACTCCCCCACCCCTGCAACTTTTTTCCCCTGCAGACCCTTCTCCCTTCCCTTACTGTCAAGACACTTTGCTCCCTGAGCACTTTGAAGTGAGATGCAAATTTAAAAACACTGACCTAGAAATTAACATAACTATAGTAACTTGTATATAGGAAAATTACAACAGGTACCTATGGAGTTAGTTCATCTAGAATTAATGCAGTTTACCTCTTTTGAAACTGCTGTGAGTTTTAGCTCAGGCACCCTATAAACACATTTTTAAGCAGCACTCCTGTACCTACCTGTATATAGTACAAATTATGCGTGATGTTAGTTCAAAGGCAAAAGGCTGATGGTTACCAGATAGTTCACTGGACTGAGCCAATGATGGCAGAGACATCTCTTTTGGTTATATTACCAGTAGAGGGTTCCTCCTGTTGCACAGCTATGCATCTTCTCACTAATGAATCTTCTACTCTTCCTCAAATGGGCCACGGAGTGAGGGCAGACTCCTAAAAAAACACACCAAAATGAATAAGAAATTAGTCATTAAGGGACTTGAAAAGATCCAGAATCTTCATGCTTATTAGGGCTGTGGGAAACAGCAGCGTTCTGCTTCGACTTCTGTTTCAGCATTTCAATGGAATTTCAAGTCTCGTTTCACTTTGAAAGCACTGCTCCGTTCTGCTTCATTGAAAGGGTTTCACTCTTTCAACGCTGTTTTGATGT
Source organism: Gavialis gangeticus (assembly GCF_001723915.1). NCBI lineage: Eukaryota > Metazoa > Chordata > Crocodylia > Gavialidae > Gavialis > Gavialis gangeticus. The sequence continues at coordinate 239,875,639 of NW_017729032.1, forward strand.
TTTGCCCATAGGCTACAATGGGGAAGCACGAAACAACCTATAACTTCGGCATTTCCTGTCTAATTCTGATTAAACTCACAAAGATGGTAGTCCCTTCTGAGGGCATGAAGCCTGCCAAGTTTCAAGGAGGTAGGGGCAGGGATTCCTAGGAAACTGCACCTCAAGCTGCTGACAAGCAGGAGCCAGGGAGCAGGAGCAGCATCCTGTGATCCAGCAGGCAGATTGGGGGCCTGCACCACTGAAAAGAGTCCAGCAGAGCCCTTGCAGCCCTTCTTGGGGTGCAGGCAGGCCCCTGATCTGCCTGCTGGGTGACAGGAGGCTGCTCCTGCCACCTGGGACCCAGCACTCAGAAACTCAACCCAACTGGGGGAGCTGCCTCCCCCCACTGGGCTCAATTTCCAGTGACTCTCAGTCCTGGGGAACTGAGCCCAGTGTGGGGAAGAGTCTCCCACCACCGGGATCTGCTCCCAGTGGCTCACAGCCCCAGTGGCAGGAGCCAGAGCGTAGCATCAGCTCTGCCTGCCTTCCGCCACCATAGGGCTGGCAGAACTGATCAGAGCACAGCTCGGCAGCAGGAAGTGGGCAAAGCCGGTGCTGTGCTCCAGTCGGCTCCACCAGCCCCACGGACAAAAGATGGAAGATGGGGAAAGCCAGGGCTGTGCTCCCCTCTGGGATGAGTCACATGGGGCTCTGGAGCCACTCAGGGCGCAGCCCTGGCTCTCCTCTGCCTCCCACCACCTGGCTGGCTGCTTTGAAATTCAAAACGTTTTGAAATTTTTGAAACATTTCAACTGGCCTCATTTCATTTTGAGGCTGTTTTGAAGCCCTAGATTTCATTTTGATTTTGCTGTTCTGAGCTCAAAACAAGTTGAAACAGATTCGAAATGAAACAGGCAGTGAAGCTTCGCACAGCCCTAATGCTTATCCAAATCTGCTGCCACAAGCCATATATCATAGGTATCTATGAAATCCTTCCTTCCCTACCATGTCCCACTCATCCTGCAGCATCTTACTCCCACTTCAGTATCTCTAGGACTGCTATACTTGGCTATTACCTTCAAAGCCATGGATGAGTTTATGTGGGTTGCTTGCTCTGCTGCCTTAAGCAAGTCAGCTCTGTTCTCTGCTTTTCAAACCAGTTTTATTCTCACAAAAGCAGCTTTGAATCCACAATAAAACACAGGCACAAACCAAAGCCCTCTGTCCTATCCAGACATTAGAAAAGCAATGATTTTTCACTCTGTGTTTCTTCTCCCCTCAACACTCACCTCCTGGATTTGTTCTTTCCTTCTATCATAGTATCATACTATCATAGTACTTAGGCTCAGAAGGGACCTAAAGAGACCATCAGGTCTGACCTCCTGCCCTGGGCAGGAATGGGTGACAGGATCATATCACCCCAGCCAAATATCTGTCCAGCCTCCTCTTGAAACCCCGCAAGGTAGGAGAAAGTACCACCTCACTTGGGAGCCTTTTCCAGAGCCTGGCAGCCCTAACTGTAAGGCTCCCTCCCCATTGGTTGGTCTTCACTTCCAGCTGGCACAAGCCTCTCAGACAGCCAGACTATTATTCACTGACCCCTACAGCAGGGCTGCAAACTCTTAAGTGTCAAATCACCTCCTTACCAGGTGCTTTGTAGTAGAAGCCAGTAAGCAACTTCACCTTCTCCATAGAACTTCTGCCTATAATACAACTTGGAAAGTAGGAAAATCCCCATTCCAGTCAAAGACCATTTCAAATTGTTGTGCCTATTTCATCCAAATTTGTTCCTCACCTTTGATGCAGCTTTTTTCCTCAGTCCCAATCCTATAACATTCCTTGGCTTTTGCACTAGGAAGTTATCATTTAAATGTTTTGCTGCACACTACTAGGCAGTTCATCTCCTTTATAAATAACCATTCAGTACCTTAAAGTGTTGTGAACTAGCCTAAGGTGCAGCTAAGAAGGAACAAGCATATCACATATACATATTTGATATCAAATATTTTTGAAGTCAGGTTCATATGATTTCTCCAGAATTGGGCCCACCAGATCCAACCTCTGCACCCCAGACTGTCATTATATGGCTATTTCCACAAAGATACAATTACCTGTAGTTTTCTTCTCATGCCAACTATTTCTGCAGCTAAATTAATATTACATTTTTAGGTTTCTTTGTGAATACCAATATGAAGGTGCCCCGGTCAATTCAGTTAATGTTGTACTGAAAAGGGAATGCAGCAACTCCCTGTGAGAATGCTATAATATTTGCACAAATGTGGGTTAAATGGTAACAACACAAGGACTTTCATAGCTAATTGGCAAAATTTCTCCAGTTTGGCAGGTTCTATTTTTGAAAATTGCCAGATTTCTGCTAAACAGTTTGCCATTTGGTGCATCAACACTTTTCAGGTTGAGTTAAAAATGTTTTGAATTGTAATGTACAAGTATTTTGTCTTTGTTAGTGAAAAAAACAGAAGTAAATCATTAGAAGGCAAAGTAACAAATCACATGTTCTGCATTCTTGAGTATTCTTTTTTAATCTGGAAGATTCTAAACCCAAGAAACAATATTTTTCCCTTTGGAAATTCATAGTGGAATACGAACATATTTCTAAAAGCATCAATTAACATTTTGTGTCTTGAAATTAATTAAATTAAAATATATTTCAAGCATACATTATGCCTTTTACTCAATTTAATCACTGGTTAATTCGATCCTCCATTTAATTTGATCAAAACCTTAGGAATCAAATCAGTTGTATTAAAAATAGCTAAGTGTTCACCTCTTATTTTGATTAATTTTGATCGCCTTCGGCAAGTAATATCAGATAATTCAATCACTGACTATAGAACATTGCCATTTTAATTAATTATGAAAATGAACATTTTGAATAAGTTCAGAGATAAAAGCCCAAGGAGGAAAACCTATGTGATAATAAAAGGACAGTTACAACTAAATGTCGTGTTATTAAGACATTGTTACTAAAAAATGTTTGTTCTACCAATTGTTACTTCAATACGCTTCCCCACTATCTATCCCATGCTCTGCAAGTTGTGATGTGCACCCTGATATCTGCCTACACTGTGTAGATCAAAAGATCAAAATTTCAGTAAACATTGTGTTTAATTCTCAAGGTGCCCTTGTGAATCACACAGTTATGATAAGATTCAACCCATTCTCATAGTGGTTCTACTCCCCCACCCAGGCTCTCCCACTATGAACCAGGAGGAGGTTCCTCTCCTTCCCACCACTCTCTTTCTCACTCCAACATTTGGCAAAGATGCAAAAGGAACTCCATTGCAGCCCCTCCAAAGGGTTCAGGAACATGAAAGTAGGGGAGCAAAAGGCTGAGAGGTAAGAGGGGGCAGAATTGATGCAAGGAGATGGGATGACAGAAGTAATTTCTGTTTGTGGTTGAGGAAATAGCGAGTAAGAACATACACACTTGGGGGGAGGGGTGGAGAGAAGGACAGAGGAATTAAAACAATCAAAAGCTCATAAAGATGGTATTATTGTTAAAATAAAAAATCATGATAATTGACCAGTGAGTTTTGAAGCTATATTCATATCACTATGTTGCAAACATATTTAATCAAAAAAGGGGACTCAATGTGCCTTCCCTAGTGGCTACTATCTCTAAGTTACTTTCTGTGGCCTTTTAATAGCTAAATTATCAAAAGCCATGAATCCTACTTAGGAAGTGGCTAAGATTTTCTGAGGTCAGAAAGTTGCAGGCTGACATCTTTTGAAAATCTGTCCCTAACAAAATGCATGGATACATCCACACTGCAGGTTGATAAGCAGGGATCTGGGTTTTCCATTTCCCACAGAAAAATGGGGAAAAAACCATGGATTATTGTTTTTGACCGAGAAAAACATTTTGATTTTAATGGAGAAACATACAGATTTTCCACTTTTACAAAGAGCTCTCTGCAGGCTGGCAGAGTTCCAGCCTGCCAGGAATTGGAGGGAGTGGGAGTAGGATGATCAGGCAGGCGGCACCATGTGCATGCTTATACAAGCATATGGCTGCCAGGCAGCCTGGAGAGCCACTCCCTGAGGTAAGTCTGGTGGGAAGGGGGGGATTGTGACTCCTGTAGTGAGGAAGGGAAGGAGAAAGGGAGTTGGGCAGGGCTGGGGCTACTGCCCAGCTGAGGCTGTGCATGGGATTTGGGGCCCAGGGCTGGAAAGCATGGCCACAGAGCCCAGGCATGGACTAGGATGGAGCCACAGGTGGCTTGTCTGGAGAGCAGGGAGGGCTGGCTCTCCACTACTGTGCACACTCCCGGGGGCGGGGGGGCAGGGGTGCACGTGCCCCCCCAAATCTGATCTGTGCATGGGGCGCAGGTGGGTTGCCCACTACGGGCTTGGGCTCCCCACCTTCCTGCCCCCATGACCCAGTAGGCAGGACCCATCATGGCAGGGCAGAGTGGGGAAGCTCCTTGCTGCTGCAAGCCCTGCCTCCCCCGGTAAAGTGTCCCTTGCCTGCATGGCAGCAGTAGGGGCAGCAGCCTGGAGTTGTGTTCCTGGCTGCTGCTGGGTGGGCAGAGTGTGCCTCACCAGGGCGGCATGGGGCTTGTAGCGGAAAAGAGCTTCCCTGCCTGGCCCTGCTCTGCCCTGCTGCACTGCGTCCTGCCTCCTGGGAAGTCATGGAGGCCCCAGGGGAAAGGCAGCAGAGCAAGGAACCCAAGCCCACAGCGGGAAGCCCCCTCCAGCCCCCCAATGGGCTGTGCTCTGGCTATGCCACCCATGTTGGAGGGGAAGCAAGGCTCCATGCTCTGCTCCACCATAGCTCCACTGCCTCCCAGCATGTGGGGCTTAGATGCTGCTCAGCAGGCAGGGGGCTTGGACCTATGTCCCTAGCCCCATAACCTTGGCATCTGGGGGCCCCCTCCAGCCCTGCTGGAGGGGCAGGTGGGTGCAGATGGGGAGTGAAGGGTACCAGCAGGGCCAGGTGGTTGTGGCTTGAAAGCGAAGGGCCTAGACCTGCATCCAGGTGAGCTAAGGGGGCAGGGGGAGCTCTGATTTTCCGTGATAAAAAACCCCAAATCAAATACCAAAATTTATAGGTACTCAGAATTTATTTTATTATAGTGATTGAGGCACTGGTAGGCTCCCAAATAACTTTAAAATAGTAAATATATCAATGAAAATATTGTGTTTAATGGATACCTATATATACAGGGTGTTTATAAAGTCCTTGTGCAACTTTAAACTTTAGTAACTTTAGATATACACATGGTAGAAGCAAACTGTCAACAGTGATTGAAAGTATAATTAATTAAGTTTTTTAGCATAGTGTAAGCTATGCATAGGGCAAGGATCACAAATGCAATTCATTACATCATTCAGCAGCAACTGGAAAATATTTTCTATGAGTTGGAAAATCAGATTGAACGATGTATCACAAAAGATGGTGGTTGCATTGAAGTCTAGAAATTTGAGCTGTATGATGTTAAAACTTAATGAATTGTGCTTTCAGTCACCATTGACAGTTTTTATAATGTATACATCCATAGTTATTAAACTTTAAAGTTGCACAAGGACTTTAAAAATACCCTGTATAGTGGCATTTCATTTTAATCACAGATTTTGGGAGTTTTAATCAGAGAATTTGTGATTTTTAAATAGATGAAGCCAGGATGCCATGGGATAGCTAAGGGAATTCTGGGATGGGTTAGACAAGATCTTTTCATAGAAGTATTAGTATCAGTGTACAAAGCAGGGGTGTCAAACTCAATTACCCCTTTGGGCTAGATTTGGACTGTGAAGGTTCATGAGGGGCTTGTAATAGTAAGAGCTTTGTTAATAGCAAGAGTTTTGCACTCTGATTCCATAGTAGGCACATAGCCTCCTGCTCTGTGAGCGTGACCGAACCATGAACCTAGATACTAGAATGTGGTAATACAGTGGAATGCAGTAAACACCAGGTGTGTTGGATCACGACACATCCCCAAATTCCTAGCTTGAGATAACCAAATCCTTAGCTCGAGATAATGATGTTTACTCCAGACTATATAAGCTGTACATTCTTAAGTTATGATGGGTTCCTCAGCTCTGGCAAGAGTTCTGACTTGCGCGGAGCCCCGACGCAGACTATCGCATCCCTGGGATCGCGACACTCCGGGGCCAGGGGAACCATGCAGGGTGGTGTCTGCCACCTAAGGCCAATGTGAGGTGACCGTCCTCTCTGCTCTGTTCTATCGCCTGCTTCTGTGAGTATCCTTAAATAAAGCTTTGCAAGGGTGAAAACAACTGCGAGTACATCCTTTGTTCAAGCATGGGGAATCTTCTGAACCCAGTAGTTCATCCTAAGACAGGGCTAGATCCAGACATAGCAGCAGTGGCAGGACAAGCAGTGTTGGTGACATGGGGGTTAATGCAACCATTACTTGCTGCCGAGTTGCCAACAAGTGTGTTCATTAGGGCTTTGTCACTGGGAATTCGGTGTCAGGCCCTGCCCCCTCTGACTTCTCAGACCCTCCACCAGTAGGTATAAGGACTCTGCAGGCTATATCTTTCACACCATCCACTGTAAAGCATTGCTAAGACTCCAGTTAGTACAGTCTGGGTCATCTATGTTCAGAAAAAAATTATTTAAACTGGTAGAAGTGTAGTGACAGGCTGCTAGGATAATCGGGGGAATGGAGAACCTATTTTATTAAAAAAAGATTAAAAGAACATGGCTTGTTTATTTTAGCTCAAACTGAAGACTGTGAAGTGATATGAATACTCTTTATAACAAACATTTGAGGGGTAAATGCCAGGAGAAAAGAAGAAGGATTTAAGCTAAAGAGTAATAGTGGTATGAGAACAAAAGGGCAAATATTGGTCAGGAATAAATTTATAATGGAAACTGAGAGACGGTTACCAAACATCAAAGAAGTGAAGTTCTGGAATAGCCTTCTGAAAAAGATACTGGGGTAAGGAAACTACTTATTTCATGATAGAGCTTGGTAAGTTCAGGAAAGGGTATACTCTGAAAAAATAGGGGTGGTCTCAGCACTAGTAATTAAAGATTGTACTATGAGGCTTCAGGTATTTTACTTTGGAGAAAGTAACAAAAATGATCTCAAGATGAGGGCCAAAGCTTCCTAGTGATAGGAGAAGCTTAAGTGTCGAAGCAGTTTTTGCCATGGGTTTTATAGCATGAGGGGTCTTGAGGCTAGTTTGATGACATTTCAAGAATAAGCTTTAGTTTAGCATGTGGTGAAATACATAGTTTGTATGGGCAAGTAAGGAAGGCAGAGTAGTTTTGATGGCCCTTTCTTTAAAATGTGTCTATTTGTTGTTTATCCTTTTTCCTTACTAAAGCCTACAATAATATAGGTGCAAAAGCTACTGTATTTAGTCAACTAATTCCATACTTCAAAAGTTGTGCCAGTTGCTTGTAGGAGACAGGGAGAATTTATTTTTCCTCTGAAGCATTCGAGTTTGGCCACAGCTAAAGATAAGAGATTAGACAGGTCCCTCACTGGTTTCTCTTGCTCACAAACTCAGTTAAATCAATTGGTAGATTTAGTGTCAGGAATCAATTTTCCCAGGTGGGGAATAGCAAGGCTCTTTGAAATGTTTAAACTTTTTCAATAACATGAGAAATGTTTGCTTCCTGGGTATACTCCAAGACCCAAATGTTCTGAAATTGCAAGGGCCTACCACATTGGAAGTCTCTTTTGATTTCTTCCAATGTCACATTACAGTTCAAGGCCTTTGGGGGGGGTTTTGCACTAATGTTCCCAAGCTTGTTAAAAGGTGCACGTAGTTATCTAGGAGGTGCTAAGTTTCTGGTGTATGGGAGGACTGAAGTGTATATTTTTATGGACCCTTTTAATATAGGAGGATATGAACAGGGGATCACTCTAGATACACCCCATTCATACATTCACCTTGTAAAACACCTATTAGCATCACTGCAGGAACAGAGATGGGTACTAGGTACTGGGCTACATAGACCACTGGTCTGACCCAGT
>NW_017729032.1:239888590-239898862 GCF_001723915.1 Gavialis gangeticus
AAAAAAAGTCTTTCTACTGGTTTACAGATAGATACAACTGCTTCTAAACTCATATAGGCTGCTGTATGTTTTATAATGGCTTATCTGCTACACTCCAGGTCTTAAGCAAGCGGGTCTGACAGAAAGACTATAGATAGATCATGAATACGTTCTCCTTGTAAAACACCTATTAGCATCACTGCAGGAACAGAGATGGGTACTAGGTACTGGGCTACATAGACCACTGGTCTGACCCAGTATGACACAGCTTATGTTCTTATATCTACTCCAGGTTGTCATAATTACCAGGAACTAGAATCAAAAACCATGTGATCTCTTTTAGTCCTATATTCCTAACTATAGTAGAAACAAAAGCAAGGCTCCATGGGATCAGTTGGGATCAGTTCACTAAACTGAAATGAACAAGGCTGAAATATTCCAAAATGAAGTTTTCCATAATAAGGTTTGATTCACAGAAAATATTGTCTATTTTATCCAATTTTTCTGTTTTATCCAATTCCAAGAAATTCTGGAAATTCTGTATTTTGTACCAGCCTATCATTGTATAATGCTATGTGTGGTTGCAGTGATCAAATGCAATCTTCTGTATTGTTAAGCAGATGCCATGTCTGATAAGGTTGAAATAAAAATAATGCAATTGTTAAATAAAGAGGTCGCCACAATTTACTTTCTTCAGTATTCAGCCAAGCCCATCCCACACCCCCTCTCTTCTCTCTCATCCTTGCAAGCTTCTGCTCATAATACTTTTTCTTGAACCCTTTTCTTCTTAACATTCCCATGCTGACAGTTTAAATGAGGCTCATTTTTTCCCACACAAAACATGCAGCAACAATGACTTCCTTTGTACTTAACAGGATCATTCTGGGGATCCAGACTGGTTGTAATTTTAACTAACTAGGTTGCAAATTCTGCTCTTGTTTCTAACCTAACATTGTTGAAAAGCTGCAACAAAGGATTATCCTTTGAAATGAGTTCACAATTTATTCGCACACAGTCAGACATTTTAAATAAAAAGCTTTGATAGCAGGGGAAAATATTCCTGCAAACCAGTTGGTGTATGAGTCCAACTGCACTTACTGCAAATTGTTCATCTTTAATCGTTGTTGCTTTGTGCTGCCTTGAAATTCAATCTTGTCCTCCAGCACAGCATGCGTTGCTACTTTGCTTGTAAAATCAGTAGTCAATCAGATGGGCAGTAGATGATTTTACAGAATGTGTGATGAGACGCAATGTACATTTCAAGGAAGGACTGAGCCCTACGTTTTCAACAAAATATTCACAGATGCATTATTTACAGTAATTCTCAGCCTAAATTATGGAGGTTTTGAAGTATCCGCTTCTCAAATGTTTCTTTTCACACAATCTAAAAACGCAAGACCAATGCTTAGCATTCTTTCTTTAATAATCCTTTTAAAGCAAGGGTACAGACTGTCATTATTAACTAATTAGAGGTAACAAAGAGAATGTCTTCCTAATTATGGGGCAAGGGCAAGATTGAGCCTAAACTTTATGAAAAACAATGAAAGAACAATTCCTGTCTCATTCAAAATGGTAATCCAGTTCATTGTCTCAGTCTCTAATTCTGTCATTAAAAGAAAGAGTTCTGTTGGGGATACAAGATTGTTTGAGTAATGTCAACTCAAACAATACCCCATATTTCTCTCTGCCCTGAAATATTTATGCATATTTCTCCTTTTAAAAAATCCTCGATATTTTTAGTAATTTGGGTTTTAAAAAACCTCAGCTGAAATTGAACGTTTCAAAACTGTAGCAGGATACTTATTTCAAGCCTTTTTTAAGTTATGAAAAATGTAACAAAATTCTAATTTAAATCACTTTAAATACACTTTTATTACTTTTCAAATTTAATTATTATAAGAACAGTATCACTACATTAAAACCTAATTACCCTATACTCTTCCTGGCGTCATGACAATGTTCATGTAGTGCTTAATATTCATGTAACATGCTACCTCACCCTGTAATATCACCATATTTATGGAAAGAAATTGTAATCCTCTTTACTGGCTCAGGTTAATCCCAATAAAATATTAAATCCATTTTCTAATCTAAATGAGTTCATTAGGAGAGGCATGGTACTGAGAATACCAAACTCTCTACAGAGTTCAGCTTCATTACATTTCAGCACTGTGCACTTCCAGAGCTGTTGTACTACATTTATGAGGATTTATCTGTACTGTTCCAAAAACATTCATCCTAATTCTACTCCTTCTGTGCATGCTAATCATGAATATGTTAAGTGGAAATACTAAGCTTGCAGCCAATCTCATCCCCAGATGGGTTCAAGTTATGATTACAGAAGCAAATTTGCCATAAGCATTCTTAAAGCAGTGGCAGTGAAGAGGAAATGAAGGTTTGGAGCTACACTGACAAGAAAAAAGAAAAAAACCCCACAGTTTGATACAAAGGAGAAATGTCATACGATGCTTGAAGGACTGGTATTTCCAGCTTGCTGTGTAAACCATTTAAGTTGCACCGAGCAATAAAATGCTATAAATAGAACATAAAACAAACATATATTTTATGGGCCAGATTCTGACACTTTATTAGGTGATTAGTACCTTACTATACAAGTAGTGCCATTCAGAGAACTACTTCTATAGTAAATTGCCACTCAGTGTAAAGGGACAAGATAATCTCTTCTAAAAAAAATTAACCGTATGTGGTACATAAAGCAATGGATGCAGATTTTTTTTACTCCAATCCTTAAAATATCATTCATCTAGCAAGAACATATACTAACACCCAATGAAAATCTCTGTTTTTTAAAAAAGGCAAGCCTTACTTTTCGGCCACGAAGGATATCTGAAATCAGAACTTTTAGTAACATATAGAACATTCAATCTGCTTGTCAGTTGAATAGGACCGCCCATTTCTTGCCCATACTTAGCAACTGCTCCCTTTCCCTTTAAGAGAAGAGCATCACAACTTTACTTAATTGATGTGATTTAATTTGTGCATCATGCCACATAAGTGACTCAATGAAACCTTTGTCTCACATACACACTTACCATAAGTGTAAGAGGCAATAGCAGGAGTTGGCAACTACCCCTCCCTTGACTAAAATGTTAAAAGGTAAAACAGAGGTATTGTCAAGGAAACAATGATTTAAAAACATAATAAATAATGATAAACAAGGGCAAATGAACAGACTCTGCCTGTTACCTGCACATAGTGGACAATGGTTTCATGGCAACTCTGAGAACATCTGTAGGAACAGCTCGTCTAGAATTTGATAAACTGGCCACTGGTTGTCACTGTTGCTCCACAAAACAAAAGCTGCAGATGCATACCTTGAAAAGTGGCCCTTAAAGACCAAAACCTAGGATACAGAGGTCTGATCTGGCAAAGAAGATTGGTAGCATAAAGCTGTGCCATGCTGCTCACCCTCCTCTACAGTGCTCCACTCTGCTGCAGAGCCTACTGCCCCACCAAGTCTGCACAAGGGGCTGGGTTAATGCAGACACCCAAAATGATGGGGGTGGGAAGGCTGAGACTTCCGACACACAGCCACAGCTGGATCCCAACCTCCAGCCCACGCTGGCAAAAGACTGCAGTGCTGACACCCCAATCTCAGTTTATAAATCCTGCACACTCTGGCAAATTCAGTGCTTACCAGCACAAATAGCACCATTTGGTTTGGAACATAACTGGTCTCTCTGACACCGCTAAAGACTTGCCCTTGTCAATTGGGCTTAGTACTGTGAGTAGTTTCAATGGGGAACCTGCTTAAGTTACAATCCTTCCTTGTTCCCATTTTCTGACATATTCTCATGCACCCCGTTTTACAATTAGTCTTCCCTTGGTTCAAGGGTTCTTCTGAATAGTTCTTTTTATTGCAATTCTGAACGGACTGGGATTCTGAGTGTTACAATATTCTGCTATGAATATTATTCTGCTGTTAAGCTGGGAGGCATACATAACCTAAGAGGAAATAATTCTGTAACTATCAATGCAAATCAAAGAAAATAGAGGAAGAAAAGCAGGGCAGAAATTAAGAAATAAACCTGGAATTTTAATTGCATGCTCCAAGGTAGCAGGAGAGCAAAAAGGCATTAACGAACAATGTTTTTAAAAAGCTAGATTGGGGTGCTTTACATGAAGGAAAAATTAAGTTTTGAAGGTCAAGTTCCGTTGATTAGAATGTCTTTTTCAAGACTATTCTTGAGAATATGAATGTAACACTACCAAAGGGAAAGGACATACAGTATCATCCACTTAACTATCCTTCTGATAAGTGGCACACCTGCTTAATTGGAAGGACTACTAAGAAATACCTTCAGTGCAATGTATTTCAGTGACTAATTAATGGATAAGTGGCCATCAAATCTATTTAATTGGTACTTCCAAAGTTGCCTGATTATGGTTACTTGCCTACTTCTCTGCTGTTCAGTCCCTTGCTCAATTCAGATTGCTTTCTTGCCCTTTTACTTCCACTGTGCTCACTAATCTTTTTCACATATTTGTACTTAAAAAACTTTTATGCCACTGTGCTTATTTAGGGAGCAATTATGAACTTTTCCCACATGCAATAAATTCCCATGACCCAATATAATTGATACATTGACATCAATTTACATGTAGAGAAATGCTTATGTTCCCAGCATTAAAATATCCGTTGAGCACAAAGGTCAAGAATACCACACAAAAGAGAGAGAGAGAGAGAGAAAGGGTGCGTCTATAAGTTGCCCTATGTTGCTGTAGCGACACGCTACATGACATGCTACCATGATGTAACTATTAGGAGTATGCAAAACGGGCCATATTTGATTTGGATTTGGATTTGGGTTCAATCTGAATTGGGGGACAGTGATTCGATTAGTTGATTCAGATCACTGTGCCGATTCAATTAATCCAAATCCGAATCTGAAGATTCAATGCTGATTTGAAGAATCAGTGATTCAGCCATAGACAGAGCTTTAAATGTTTATTTCTACATATCTTGAGGTACCAGGTGCAGCTTGTGTACTCTGAGATGGTGGGGTGGATGAAGCATCCCACAGGAACTTGTGGGGTGGGGGGCACCTGCTCGGCAGTGGACCAGAAGTACTGGATTGAGGGTTCCAGTTTGATTCGGAGAGATTAAAGGGTCTCCTGATTCAATTTAGATTTGGAGATTTGCCCACCGAATTGAGCCAAATCTCTGCCAGATAGAATCAGTGACTGAAGCTTTGCACAGCCCTAATATCATGTGGATCCACATGTGATCAGCAGCTACATCACTACAGCAATGCACTCCCTCATTTTAGCATACTGCTATGGTGACATAGCAGCAAAATCTAACTGTGCCATGCACACAGTGCAGTATGGGTAGTTACTGTTCCATGCTTTAGTACTTCCAAAAAGAGGTACTAAGCATGGCGCCATAGCAATGTTGCCCTATGGTGATGCATAGATGGACCACAGAGAAAAAATAAAAATATAACCAAAAGCAAATACAAGTGATGTAGCAGCTAACAGATGACTGGGAAATGAAAAGTTATGGAATAGCATTCTATTTCATTACACAGATTTCTGTCCTAAGACAAAATGTCAACTATAGTTCATCGTAGAAATGTAGTGGTCTCAGCAATTTAACAGTGACAAAGGAATGCAAAAAACTTACTTATTAGAAAGAATTCCTTGATTCCAAAACATGTTCAGGTGACAGAAGGATTGATGTCACTATCTAAAGCCAGCTTCTCTTCAGCTAGTTGCCCTGCAGATTTCTGTACTGTGCTCCTCACTCCTGAGCTAAAATACTCCATGCTTTACCTCAGTTGCTCTAGTCCAGATGCATAAAAATGAGTTAAATGTTGTCTGTTATTCTGAAAGGTAATATGGGTTTAATAGACTTGAACATCCAAAGAGGATTATAAGAAGTTATAAGAAGACAGTCACCAACCCAAAGCAATTTTTTTTAACTGACAGTCTGCAAACCTTTTATTATCAACCATTTATGTTGACATATGTTTTTACTGACATATGTTTTACCTAATGTAAATGTATAGACAAGGGTCAAATTGAAATGTAGGGATTTAATACCAGCTATGATAAAAATGTTTGGCTGTCAGTTAAAAAAATTGCAGATTAACAGTAAAAACAAAAGTTTTGGATTGGCAAGCCTTCTTCACTGCAGCAATGGTTTTATACAATGCTGCTCCAAACCTAGGGGTCTCTTACTCACCCCCATACCCTGATGACCCTGATCATGTTCCATCCTAAGCTCAACCCCAACCAGTCTCTCACTACATATCTGGGCAAGGACTACAAAAGGAGGACTACTGTTGACCTAACTGTGAGGTGAGCAATGTTACATGCAGATGGGAAATAGCAGCAGCAGAAACATAGCAGCAGCAGCAGCAACACGTGGGTGGAGCTGGGTGGAAGGAAGCTACAGCAACACCTGGTAAGCCACAAAGCCCTGAAAAGGGATCCCTTCTGAGTGCTGTGCTCCTACTCAGATATCAGGTGGTGTTGCTCTGCTCTGTCATTCAATAATGCTTCCAGTCTCAATCAATATGATGATGGAGCTTCAATCAAGCTCTGGTTGCTTAGGTTTTTTTAAGGAAACTCCCTCCCCTGCTCTAAAAATATGGATTTTATGACCAGACATTTTAACTTGTTTTTATGTCTGTAAATTTACAGAGTTGGTAACCCTGATTTCAGAAACCAAATCTGTGTTTGCATTCTCCACACAGTATAAGTTCTGTCCCTTTCTTGGGCTTTTTTCTTTCTTTATCTTATTTTATCTGTGAGTAATAAGACAATTTAGTTGAGCTCTGAAAATCTCTTAAGAACCTCTTATACATATGTGGATTTGAGATGTTTCATAACTCACATGACATACTTCAGCAGTACCTTCTTTCAACATTCTACCAAAAAACAAACAAACAAAGAACTGTCAGTTTTTTAAACTGTTCTGTTCTGAAATGTTGCAAGTACAAAAAGAAAGTAAAACTTTTATAACAATCATTTTGATACTTTTAAAAAGATAAGAGAAATTGTACAAGATAGATAAATTAGTAAAAAACAGAATTTTGGGCAGGATTCATAAACTGTGAAAAATATTCATATTTAGGGCAAAATTCTTACCTCAGAGTGAATAGTTACCTTGAATCAATAGGATGATCATTTTACACATTTTTTGGTTCCTAATGACTCCTTTTTCAAAATGGAGAATGCAGCATACATAAGTTAAATTGATACTTCTGAAAAAAAGTATAAATAAAATGCTTCTTAGTTCAAAACAAGCCAGTGCTGTCATCTACGTCTTCAGAATTTGTGTATTTCTTTTTTAATCTCTTGTATTTAATATTATTGGCAGCAGTACCAATGAATACACTAGGGCAGTGGTTTTCAATCTGGGTCCATGGACCCCTGGGGGTCTACAGGCTACGTCCAAGGGGTGCACAAATGATGACTATGATCAAGAGTATATGAATAGCCACATTTACAATTCAAAGGGGTCTGCATCTCTATTCAGAAAAGGGGTCCACAAATGAAAAAGGTTGAAAGCCATTGACCTAGGGAAAGGCCTTTTGCTAGGCAGAGTGAGTGCCACAGCCTCGGAGTGCCCAGGGGCCACGGTGCCTCCCACAGCCACCTGGAGCAGCTTGGTGCTTGAGCTCCAAGAGACCTAATCATTTTTTTCCACTAGAGCCTGCTGTACTGTCCCCACCTGAGCTGTTGGCTTGCCAGGTGCCACCTGAGATCCAAAAAGCATCAGGTTCCTTGGAGTTCATGTGGTGCCCAGTGGACCAGCAGCCTGGCCAGGGGTGGCACAGTGGAGCAGAGGCAAGCTCTAGAGAGGTGGGGCCCAATCATTTTTTTTTTCTAGAGTTCTTTCCCTCCCCTCCATGCTGCTGCCTGTGGGAGCAGTGAGTCAGTCTGGGCAAGGGTGGGAGACACTGCAGCCACCAGGTGCTCTGGAGCTGTGCTTTGCCTGACATGCCCAGGGGATGAAGTGTCATTCCTGGCCCCACTTCATTCCAGCATCCCTACTGACCCACTGCATCTGGATATGCTGAAAGACTTCAACTTGAGCTGAATAACTGTGGGAAGTGCTGTCCCATCTTAATGGAACAGCAACAAAATTGGGCAGATTAGATATAATCCTGCTCTGGAGTGGTGTAATTTTAAAACAAAAATGGCTTAAAGCACTCATTATTAAAGGTGTTAATATGCAGCCAATCCAGGGGTTAAGTGCTCTAGAAGCCACCTAAAATTACCATGTAACCAGGCCCTATATTTCATACCACTGAATGCTCACTATGTAATCCCACATTTTCAAGCAGCTGCCTACACTTCACCTACTTTTTTTCAGATGCATCCTTCTTTTTTCCTCCTTGCAACAGGAGGCCAGCCATCAACTCAATATGATTAAACAAGATGCTCGCTTACATATTGCTCCTTCTAAAGCATACCTCAAAGGAGCTCAGGTCCCAAGGACACCATCTCACTCTTACCTGAATTCAGTAGATAAAATAAGAAGGAGAAAAGGAGGCACCAACAGGTAAAGAGCAAAAGTAATGTACTGTTCTTGTTTCTCCTATTTCAATTTTTTCCCAATTCAAACAAAATGTCAAAAAATTCTAGTCACTATTGAGTTTTTTTAGCAATTCTTTTGCATCTGTACTACAATACTTCCTCTCTGTAGTTATGAAATGTAAGAGAATGGACCTTTCACCCCTATCCCTGGATGCTGCAAAAGAAGAAAGGAAGAAAAAAGGCTTCTGTTAGTGTGCTTATCCAGATCCTGCCAATCAGGCAAGCCCAAAACATCAAAGCTTTTTGCCCACTGGAAACTGTTTACTGCTTAGGGGCATTTGACCTGAAGTGAGGTTAGGTTTCAGTCAGTTTGTTGAATGGTATCTGGAGAGCCCAGACAGTGTAAGTGAGCAACCAAATGTGAGTGAACAAGCCAATGCAGAGGAGTGGAGAGTATACTGAAAACAAGTCTAGTGCAAAGTCAAGCACGTACTTCAGCCTGGTAGAAATGATTTTCAAAATAGGACTAGTCAACCAAGATATCAGTTATAAGATAAACTAATCTACAGATACTGAGGAGGGAAACCAAAGGGTTTTTTTGGGTTCTTTATTTACAGAAAAAAAAATATTTTTAGAGTGATACAGCATATTACTTCTTACTGTCCTTGCAAGTAAAGATTTTCCCCTAAACCTACAGTGACTTCAAAGAAAAAAAAAATGTTCCGCAGCTAATGGGGGAGGGATGTGGGAAGGCACAATTATAAACAATTTAATTGGTAAAAGGCCCATTCCAAAGAACAGAAAAGGACATCAGGGATAAAACATTTAAAAGCTCTAAGTAATGCAGGAGTCTAAAACTCATTTTCAGAAGTGATTTAGATGCTTAGAAACTGTTGTTCCATTGATATCTAATACCTAAATCACCCTTGAAAATGAGATTTAGAAGCTTTTGAAAATTCTATCCTAGTACAAGAGAACAGGGTTTTTTTGTGGAGAGGCATCTCTCTCAGAATAATCAATAACATTCAATACTAACTATAATAATCTGTCTCAGGAATTTCACAGCTAATATATGCCATGGTAACTGACCTATATATGTCAAGAAATGTATTTAATATAGAAGGCTGAATGGCCTCAGCTTGAGATGTAGCAACAAATAGCACATAATGGAGATGGAAAGAGAGAGCATGTGGATGTGTGCGAGAGAGAGACAGAGAGAGAACAAGGAACTGAGTTAAGAGGGGATGAAAGATTCTAACTCAGCCCCCATACTTCATTATGTATTTTTTGCAATTTCTAACATATAAGAGGAGCCAATTTGCTACTGTGAGCATATTTGACATTTTTCAAAACAGAAATGCATCAACCACAACAAATCAAAACCAGCAGTAGACCTCTAGAAAAATCCCAGAAAAACTCCATGCTTTCCATCTGAGCAGCAGAATTTTCCCCATCAAAATAATCAACCCAGTAATGTCCCAGTCAAGAAAGGCACCATCCCTAATGAATATTCTCAAAGCCAAATTATGCAAGGATGGTAAAGGCACAGAGGAAAGTACCTTTCCATTAAAGAGTTCATACTGCTATTCCTTTCAGTGATATCTTTAAGATAAATTATATAATACAGATCTATCATTCAGCAAATACTCTTTACTCTTAAAATAGTATCCCAAGTAAAGCTACACAGTAATTGAATATAAATGGTGCATACTATGCATATTAAGAGCATTATATTAGTATTCCTACAAGGTAGAACAGTAGCTGCAATCTCTCTTTCATCAT
>NW_017729032.1:239903862-239942326 GCF_001723915.1 Gavialis gangeticus
TGATATCTTTAAGATAAATTATATAATACAGATCTATCATTCAGCAAATACTCTTTACTCTTAAAATAGTATCCCAAGTAAAGCTACACAGTAATTGAATATAAATGGTGCATACTATGCATATTAAGAGCATTATATTAGTATTCCTACAAGGTAGAACAGTAGCTGCAATCTCTCTTTCATGGGAAATCTCTTATTTCAGACATGGGATGCCATGTCTGAAAAATCAGCAAGGAAGAGGGAAAAACAAGGAGTAGGATTTTATAAATTCAGCTTTTTTTCCTCAGCCTCCATCCCACTACCATCTATTATTCATCTATGTTTTAAAAACCTCAAAAGCTTTACAGCTTTAAAGGTACTGTTTCACTTACTTCCTTGGATAAGCCTTTACAAGCACAATGAGCAAACATTTCACCAAGACTTTCAACAGTAAGGGCCAACGTAATAGCATCTCCCTTGCTTTATAGCAGCAGTAATAGTAGTAGTAGTTTATTTACAGCTTTTGTAATAGAATCTCCCTTGCTTTATAGCAGTAGTAGTAGTTTATTTATACCTTCTGCTAAAACAATAAAGTAACATTTACAGAAAAAATATATAAAATATACTAATAAAAGTATATAATGTTTAATTATAAGTAAAACGATAAATAAGATTACACTTTCTACTAATTTAAAGAAAATTAAAATAGAACATAATATATGATTATACAAAAAAGAGCTGGAATGAACCAATATACAATATTAGAATAAAATAATAAATTGTATTTGATCTTGGCCCTTACTCTTTACACAAGTAACGGAAAGATACCCAAGGCATGTAAGATAGGTTGTAAGTTATTTGAAAGGAGTGAAATTGTTGGATGTTTCTCATTAACCCAGTATTTAAACTTTTCTACTAATGGAGCAATCCCTTTTCGTCCTACTTCTTCGAAGAGTGAGTAAGATCACAAATAGTGATTTAAATACTCTATCTCAGTGGTGCTCAACCTTTCTGCCTGGTGGGCTAGATGGGCAGTTCCCAGTCCATCCACAGGCTGGATCTGGCCAGTGATCCCAGAACAAGTGCGTGTGGGTGTTGGGGCAGGGGGCAACCCTGCCCTGATCTAGCTATGTGAGGGAAGAAGGTAAGGCCTGACCCTGGGGTGGGGTTGAAGTAACCATGTCCCAACCCCAGTCTCATAGTGTGGGGGGCAGGGAAGAGGGTATGGCTCAGCTTGGACCTGCCTCACGGGGGCTTGGGGCCTGAAAGCCAAGGAGGGTGGCAAAATTAATTGCCACTGCTATCCTTTGCCAAATTTCCCAGACAAGCCCCACAAGCTGGATGCCCTGGCTTTGTGGGCCAGTTTTGGCCCATTGACCCAAGGTTGAGCACCCCTGGTCTATCTCATTCTTCTGACAAGAAAATATCCTGCTTGTATAAGGGGCCTGACGCCACCTGCCCATAATGACTCTACATCTCATTTATGTGAAATGCAGTCTAGTAATGGCCTCTTGGACTTTACAGTTTGGTACTTCAGATAGGGAGTTTTCTAGGCCAAAAGAGTGCTTTATTAATCTCAAAAAAAAAAGACAGAAAAGAAAAAAAGATCTTGTCTGCTGTATATATCAATATGCATGTTGGCATCTTTAATTCTTAAATGTGCATCTTATTTTAAATTGTAAAGTTATATCTTATCTTTATTTTACCTGCACCTACTAGTTCCTCAGTCAACCTCAGTTGATACTGTTTCTTCTGCTTATCTATTAGCTTTTTTATAATTTATTGATGTGTTGGAAACTAATACTTTCATTTTTAGACTTGTATTTCTTCAGCGCTTCTATTAAAGGTTCTTTGGCTTTGTATAGTCCTCATCAAACCATGGTTTGTACCACTGATGCCTATTCCCTGCAAAGATCCACTCTTTTATGGGAATATTTCTGAGCTGTTGAACATCTGCTTTGTATTGAGTAATTGCTTCCTGGGGTTCTTTTTATTTGAGAATGCCAGATAAGTGGCCTGAGACAGTATCTTTAAATACAGTAGTAACATACTTCTCTCTTACCTTATTATTATCCCATTTGATTCTATTCTTATTAATTACTTCTAATCTAGGGACTAGTTCTGTAGTTTGTGGGGAAGACTCTTCATAAAATTATAATGGTCTTCTTAGAGAGAAGTGGCCATTCTCCACACATGGTAGAATTTCAAATGATTTATACTTAAAACACTTATGTCATTCTACTAATATACACAGTCTTGCAATGCCCCAGGTATACAGGTATATCCTTTCCACTCCATACATATCTCATTCTAAAATTCTCTTCTGCAGTAAAATTTCAAGGAGCATTGCCCTCCTTCATTTAATGCCTTATCACATAAAATTACTGGGAGGATTCCACATATTTTGTTTCATATGTCTTCATTATCCTGGATATTGGTGCTTCAGATTCTAGCATTGAAATCACCTGCTACTATTATTTCTAGCTCTGGAAAATTATTTTGGATCATCTCCACAGCATTATATAGCAATTCTCATTTCAGAATGCTGTCAATTCTGGATGTATACAGTGGAAAATACACATTAATAAGAATCAGGGGAACTGTACCATAGAATTGAATGTGGACTGCTAATAGATAGTTACATCTATTGACATGAGACTAACCAAGCCTCCCTGAAACTGCCCTTTAGATCCATTCTTCCAGCCATTTCTGTAGAATGAAAAAACCCATGAATGGGCACCAACTTCCCATACCATGTCTCTTGTAAAATCACAGTATTGAAAACATTAATGAGAGTTCTCCACAGTGGGACAGATAATTTATTTGTCACGTTCTAAGCCAAAAGACCAAGCTTACCTAGAGATGAAACAATTTGCTTCTCTTTAGTATCTAGAGCATGACCCTCTTTCATTTGATGCCTTATCACATAAAATTACTGTGAGAATTCCACATATTTCATTTAATGCATCTTTATTACCATTGGTGCTACAAATTATAGCACTGAAATCACCTGCTATTATTATTTCTCCAGAGCATTATGTATCAATTCCCATTTCAAAACTCTGTCAGTTCTTGATGTACATGGTGGGAAATAATTGGTAATCATTGGTAGGAACTATCTATCATATGCCTTACTTTGAATAGGTAGAGTGCCTTCTTTAATTTCCATCCCATTAAGAGAACAATTGACTCTCCAATTTATCACCAGATGCTGAACATATAAACTTCTAAAACCAACTCTCACTATCCAGATTATTGTTTTTATTAGACATACACTTTAAAGATTCTTTGTTTATCAATTTTCGAGCAATTGTATTTAGTAGAATATCATGTGCTTGTAGATGATTTAAAAGTGACAGATTGATATCTTCATTGGTATTAATTGGTTTAAAAGTAGAATATACCTTTCTTCATTTACTTTTATCATTTGGGTCTTGTCTCCTGGGATAAAACCAGGAAGAGAATTAAAACGCTCACTCAAATTAGAATCAAATAGTAAAGGAAAGTTGTGGATTTTTTCCACAGTAATTTTAGATGGTGATATGGTACAAAATAAGTTCTCTTCTTCATTGATCATTTCTTCAAGTGTCTCAAATGGTCTCAGTTGTATCATTGAGCTGTTACTGGGGATGTTAGTGGTTGAAAGGAAGAGGTTTTTATTAGGCTTTTCCTAACAATACATTTTGTAGTTTTCAGCTGTGTAGATATTGCTGACAGAAAGGGTGTAGAGACAAGAGGTGCTTCCATTATGAGTGGCTTAACAGATTAGGGCCACCCACAAGAGCTTACGTGCCAGTTGCCCTGCTGGAGCCATTGCATCAGTTTCAGTGAGAGCAGAGACCCCTGGGGCACTCTGGTCTCCAGGAAACTGATGTGGTGGCTCCACACTGAAAGTGGGACCATTGTGGCTCAGCCATACCAGAGAGCCCCAGAGAAGCTGCTAATAAAGCTGTTTCCCCAGGGCTTTCTGGGCTCACTGAATCTGATTTGGTGGCTCCATGCTGAGAGCTCTTAGATCCCAGAGACCAAAAGCCCAGACACCAAGTAGCTTCCCTGGGATTCTCTGATCTCAGCAAGCTGCATCCACTCTGCCCAGAGAGTAGGCCAACAGAGATTCGGTTCTCTGGTCTCATCTCAGTTTCAGCAAGACCAGAGACACCCAGAAAAGTATCTTCTGAGCTACAAGTCTTCCTCTCATCCTCCCACCTGGCTACTCTCTACATGTCCCTGCTCACCAGGCCCTTTAGTGGCAAATCAGTCATGCAGGTCTGAAATGACATGAAGCCTTCACCTGTGACTGCTCTAAAACCATCCTATCTTTATGACACCACAACATACCACAGATTCCTGGCATTATGAAGGTAACTTGGGACAAAGTCCATAGTCTCTGGCTTCTGCCTCCAGTTCCATGACCTTCAGCTCACCTGCTTTATAGACTTTCCAGTAGAATCCAAGACAGGCAGAAGGCAGGATATGGTGATATCTTATGGTGTCTTTACATGTGCTCTGGGAATGTGTGGAGGGGAAGGAATTCTTTAATTAGAGCAGCTCTGAAAGCTGCTCTAATCAAAGTGCCCACAGTGTCTCATGTATCTACATCCCCATGCTTCAAAATTGCGGTAGGGGCACTGTAATTAAAGCTCATTCAATGCGCTTTAAAGAACCCCTGCTACTGTTCTGAAGTGTGGAGACACTGATACATAAGATGCGGAGACTGCTGGAGCATGCTACTTAACACACTCCAGCAGACTTGATTAATCAATTACCCCTGTACTCCAACAGAGATAGTATTCTCTCTATAATTTAAGAGAATGTTATGGTCATAAATATTACAGCATGCACGAACTACAATGCTGGTCTTCTTCATATGATTACCAATGCAAGTGATATTCAGAACAACAGAAAGTGTGCAAAGGTACACCTGATAACTGGATCAATTCAGAGGTAACTCCACATTCTTAACTATATCAAAGCTCACTATTTACTTGCTGGATCTTTAAATGGATCCCTGGGAGAATGAAATACTTGCACATTTGCTTATGTAATTGCTAAGAATTGTACCCTGTATAAATACAACTATGTATAATATATAGGGTAATATATGGACTTAGATATGAAACAAATTCCAAGGAGGATCTTAGTCCCCAGGACTGAGAAAACTCTCAAGCCATTATAAGAAAAGAAATAGCCTCAGCAATCTATCATACCCCAGTAATTTCAGGAGAAACCTGACAATTCCTTTCTGGACACTCTGTCCCTCTAGGCTCTCTGCTTCCTACATCTCTCAACCTCTTCATGTTCCGTTTTTCATTTTTTCCATGGCCACTCTACCTTTCTTTGTCTTTCTGGTTGCTCAATAATTGCTTTACAAACTTACATTAAAATTCTTTAAAATATATCCATCAACAAGAATAAAAAATGCATCAAAATCCTGTACCCCAATCTGTGGGAAAAAATGTGAAACTAACTTGGCATCTGTAAATCTTCACTTAGTTTGGATATTTAAGTCACTTCCCTTCCCTTCGATCTGTCTTCCACATTCAGATTATAAATTCCTCAAGTAGAGACCACACCAAAATATGTGGCTTAGTGCAAATGGGCCCTGTTGTCACTTGGCTGCTAGACACTATCATCATACAGCTAAATAATTAACAACAATAATTTAGAGCATTACTTAGAGCTGAATTTATCTATATGAGGAAGGATTAATTTACTAAAAATGATTATGAAGCCTAAAACAAATACTTCATAAATATACTCCATATTGATATATATGAATCTTTATTAAAAGAGATGGGCAGACTCTTGGCAGGAATTCTTTTTGGGATGAAAGGGGAATAAAGTTATTATTCTGTGAGATTCAAAATGTATTATGCATATATGAATTAGTTTCAAACTTTCTATTTTATTATATGACTTTCATTATCCACCATGCTATGCTATAGCTGCTACTGTAGAAAGCTGTATCTGCAAAATTAAATACTTATGCATCTTCGTGATTCCTCTCCAACTATAGTCAGAGTGAAACAGACTAATCTAATCATTTTGATCACCTTTGGTTGAGCAGGGCTCACTGTAACTCAGAGAGGATGCATGGATGCCATGTCTTCCCTCAAAGTCATCAGCCTGGTTTTCACCATAAATTACCCCAACCTGAATGCTAGTCTGCATATTAGTGTTTTAGTGATGATGTAGCTGTAATGGTCCAGGACTTACGAGGCAAGGATTTTTGGATGTGATGTCTCATATTGAACAAACTATGTAGTTGGGAAACATCTTAGATTGCTTTTGGACAAAAGGTACCATTCCTCAGGTCAGGGAAAGAGGCAGACACAGCCTGAGCTAAGTAGCAGAGAGAATAATGGCCTGTGTATAAGTCCCTATGTAAATAAAAACAATATGCTTCAATAAATGGAGGAGTTCTGTCACATAGGTGCAAAGAGATGTTATTAGGAGTAGCAAAACCAAGTGTAGTAGAAAGGATAACCTGATTAGCACACTCAAAAGGAAAGAGGGTCATTTTTACTTGTGGGGAGCAGAGAGGTTATGGATTTTTGTCCCCAGGTGAAACTATTACATCCTACACTTGAGAAATATCAGATTTTGTGAGACATATGTGTCTCTAACTGCCTCCCCCCTCCACAGCACCTGGCTTTCAATTAACACCTCAACCTCACTAACTCATCATGAGAAGCAAATTTCCTACTGATCAATAGATACCAGATGGAACAGTACCTTACCCTAACAATAAATACCAAACCTGTCCACACATCTCCATGTGGCAGGCTTGATGGTAGCAGCCTGTCTTGCCGGCTTAAGCCAGAAGGCACAGAGCAACTGGTGGGGGCATTTCCCTTCCCCACCGATCCGGAAAGGGAAGGAGAGAGGCTTGCCCTGCCCCAACCTAGAGGCGAGGTGAAGAGGAGGACCTGAGGGGGAACTAACCCCTCAGGCTGTCCTTCTGGTCAGCTTCCAATCTGTGGATGACAAACAGGGCTGATGAAGAGCTAGTGAAGCTGACCAGCGGGATGGAGCAGTTGCCCCAGAAGATGTCTTTGCCAGATGGGAGCAGCATGCAGCTGCATCCCAGACCCACTGTGGAGAGAGCCATGACAGTGGTGCACAGGTTGGTGCACAGAGAGATGGGAAGCAGATGGGACTGGCAGTTGTATGAGGCAGCATGGATCCCCAGCCATGCATGAGGCAGGGGCTGAAGCCCTTGGTGCATGGACTGGTGCACAGATCGATACATGGAGGATCCAGGAGCAGACAGGATCTCAGCAGCTGCACGAGCCAGCACGGGTCTCCAACCCTGCATGAGGCAGGAAGCAAGCCTCATACGGAGCACAGACCAGTGCACAGGGCTGAAGGCCCAGAGCACAGAATGGTGCATGAAGGGTTTGGGAGCTAATGAGACCATAGCAGCTGCACAAGGCAGCGCAGGTCTCCAGCCCTCTGTGAGGCAGAAGCCGAGCCCCATTCAGAGCATGGAGCAGTGCATAGGGCTGATAAAGCTGAAAGGGACTTCAGTGACTGCACAAAGCAGGGCAGGTCTCCAACCCTGCATGAGGCAGGAGCAGGGCCATAGGTGCACAGAACAGTGCACAGAACCGTAGAGCAAACAGGATGCCAAAGGCTGCCCTTAGTAGCTCAGGCTCCCACCCCTACCCGCATGAGGCAGGTGCCCCTTCAGAGCACAGGATGGTGCATGGGGAGGAGAGCGGGCTGACAGGCTGGGAGAGCTGCATAAGGCAGCTTGGGCCTTCCCACAGAGAAGGGATACCTCGCCCTTCCAACATATACTGCTGGAGATGAATCCAACCCCTTCAAGCCTGGGAGTCATGAGTCATCAAGGAAGGGGATTCCCACAGGGGAAGCTGAGGGGAAGCCCTTGATGGGAAGGGACAATTCACCCTGGGGTATAACAAGGGATCCAGGATTCCTGTTTGTTAAGGGCCGTTCTCAGGTTAAGGGCCCTGGCAACTGAGTATCCCCAGTGAGGATCAGGGTGTCCTGTTTGGTGATGGGGTCCCCTAACTGGGTTGTTGCTTCTTCCTGGGCACAGCTGCTGTGCCACTGTTGGGGTCTGTTTGTTTTTTTTGTGTTACTGGGATTTTGTTGTAGCCCTGTGCCTTTATTATTGTATTAGAAGAGGGTTTTAAGCTGTCTTGCATTTGTATTTGTTGTACTGATTGTCTGATGCATAGCTGTCTTATTTGATGTAACCTTTGTGCATGTGTGTATTCCTATCATCGTTAGGCATTTGTGTCGTTAGTTTATATTGGTTATTATTGGGTATATATATGTTGTATTTGATGTGACCCTTTTATGAATGTTTAATTATTGATGCATCACTGTCAGATGTTCTTGTTATTGGTCCATCAGCTAACCTCTGTTTTATCATTGAGTGCCTTTCCCCTCTGGCTGGGAGGGCTCTGAATGAGGGGCAAGGGCTTCAGTCTAACCTGAAGGCGTCAGGGAGCTAGGTGTATACTTGAGTTCAGGTTTAATTAGGGATTTGCTTTGGTAAATGATTATCTGAAAAAAAAAAAATATATATATATATATGTATAAGTTTGTGATTATAAGTTTAATATTATTTTATAATATTAAACCTGTATATAGTTAAGAAACACTATGTGTCCTGGCTCTCTGCTCAGTAGAAAAAGGAGCTGAGCTGCATATGGCTAAGAAGCTATGTCTCCCATAGGATACCTGCACCTGCTGACATCCCTTGGACTGAAGAGGGCGTACCTTTCTGTGTTACACCAAACCTGTCAACACATCTCCACTGCAACTAAAATCACAACCCCCCCACAGTAAAACCAGCAGAATCCACAGACCCTACATACATGTATCCTCGAAAGTAGCTTATATCATCCAGCATGCCAAATGTCATCATGGAAACTATGTGGGTGAATCTAGACAAAACTGGGTTCCAGAATGATGAATGATCACAGGAAAATGATACAGGACAGAAAATCATGAATACAGGTAAGCAAACACTTTTCACAGAATAATCTTTTTGACTTCACAACCCTTATGCTCAAGAGAAATCTACAAATCACCTTCAGAAATGGGGCTGGGATCAAAAATTCATAACTTTACTGGACACTAAAAACAGCATAATCAATGCTAGTTGCTAAAATTTACAAAGCAAGGCATGGAATAAATACTACTTGGAGAAATTTCCTAGTGACAATTAAATTGGATTTAAGACTGCTTTTCATTTCCAGATCTTATTGTACATGGGAAAATATTTGTAATATTGTCACATGAGTTTCACGTTAAATCCTCATGGTATACCTATTTTTTAACTAAGTAAATATTAAACACATTGGTGAGGCACATGTAGAGAGAAAAAAGTTAAAATTTGGGGAGATACAGTCTGAAGGAAGTAGTTTAAACTTTAATAATGTATTTAATTCACAACTTGTACCCAGTTACTGCTTTCTGCAGTTTTTCACACTGGATGATTATTTTCTTTTGCTAATTGGCTATCTGTTCACTTCATGCTACATCCATGATTTCTGAAATTTACAGCATTCTGGGACAAATTTGTTTAAAATTGAGACTAATTATGGAATTAGCTGCTGACACCAAGTTACATAAAGAGGGCTCAGTAAGAGAAATGTATTTCATGTACCTCACCCTACATATTATCAATAATACAGTCTAAACACTCACATTTTGATACCTTGTTCAATAATCTGGGAACTCATAATATTAACACAGGATCATAACAGCCTAGGGCTATGGAGGCAGAAAGATTTTAACTGCTGTTGCCTGGGAAGCATAGCTTGAAGACAGTGAAGAGTCTACATCTTTGAATATGGGAACTGGATCTGTATAGCCATTACATTCTTCTGCACAAAATCCACTAGAAACCTACCTACTTTAGGAGAGTAGGATGTACCAGTTTTGACTTTGGCTAACAGATGTAAAGATGGGAAGGATGATGCATTTATATTGTATTTAAGTGTACAAAAGTTTAGTTTTGGATAAAGCATTAACAATGGAAATATAGAAGGTGCCAAAAAAATAAACGTGACTATAAGCTCCCCTCACCACATTGTTGACCAACAAATTAGTATCTCCTACATTTAACATAACAGATTTCCGCATAATAGTAGGGTGGTTCTTTCAAAGTAAATTGATACCCATCTGTTACCAGAGTTTAGTAAAAAGTGTGAAGTCTAACACATTTGCATTTACAACCTGTGTTAAAATGATTTCTGATAGCAATACCAGTTAGAGGTGTTTGCAGAGTGAATGTATCTTCTTATAAACATGCAACAGGTGGACGTCTGCAAGTTACAACACTAATGATATGGACTGGCTTTTCATGAATTAGTGTAAGTGGTGCAGCAGAGTAAATATCTCCTTCATAAGTAAGTATTTTAAACAACATAATGAAAAATTTTAGGTGCAACAGGAGTAGAAGAGAAGACTATACAAGTCCAATTATAATTCAATATTAGGCTCCTGGTTCAGTAGGTTAATTTTCCTTGTACTTACGTATCTGGTATAAATAGTAACATCTGTCTTGTAATTTTTTAAGTAGAGGTTGATTTATTGAATGACAGCAGACTCCATTGGCTAGAATACCAGGTTGTATGTGATTATTCCCCTTTATTCAGCACTGGTAAAGCCAAATCTGGAATACTGTGTTCAGTTTTGCCCTCCCCACTACAGAAAGGATGTGGACAAATGGGAGAAAGTCTAGTGGGAGACAACAAAAATGGTGAGGGGGGTGAGGAACTTGACTTATAAGGAAAGACTGAGGGAACTGGGCTTATTCAGTCTAGAGAAGAGGAGGCTGAAAGGGGACTTAACAGCTTCAACTACTTGACAGGGCGGGGGTTGAAAAAGGATGGACCTAGCGTGTTCTCCGTGGTGGCAGATGACAGAACAAGGAGCAATGGTCTTAAGCTGAAGCAAGGGAAGTTTAGGTTAGATATTAGGAAGAATTTTTTCACTAAGAGGGTAGTAAAACACTGGAACAGGTTACCCAGAGAGGTGGTGGAAGCTCCATCCCTGGAGACTTTCAAAACACAGCTAGACAAAGCTTTGGTTGGGATGATGTAGTTTGGGATTAAGGGTGTGTGAAATGGGCTGTATTCGATTCAGATTCAGCCTGAATCGGGGACAGTGATTTGATTCATTGATTCGGATCACTGTTCCTGATTGGATTCGGCCAAATCCAAATCTGAAGATTCAATGCTGATTCAGAGAATCAGCGATTCGGCCATAGACACAGCTTTAAATGTTTTTTCCACATACCTCAAGGTACCAGACATCACTTGTGAACACTACAATGCTGGGGTGGATGGAGCGTCCCACAGGAGTGGAGGGGGAGTGTGCCCACATGCTCGGCAGGGACCCCAGAAGTAGACCAGAAGTATGTTGGGTCCAATTCTGGGCCTGCTAGGGAGTGTACTGAGGGGCTGCCCTCTGCCTCCTGGCTCAGTGATTGGCTATGGGGGGACCCTGGGTGCCCCCCCCAGATCCAGCCATCGGGGTTCGGGGGGGTGCCCAGCACACTCCCTGGTGGACCCAGAAGTGGACCAAAAGTCGTTCCGATCCAATTTTAGGTCTGCTGCTGAGCATGCTGGGGAGTTCCCCACACTCCTGTGGGATGTTCCATCTGCCTCAGTATCACAGAATTCACAAGCTGCCTGGTACCTTGAGGTATATAGAAAAACATTTAAAGCTGTGTCTATGTCCAAATCTCTGAGTCTTTCTGAATCTCTCCAAATTGTTTTGGAGGGTTCTGATTCGATTTGGAGAGATTAAAGGGTCTCCTGATTCAATTTGGATTCAGAGATTCAGCCACCAAATCAGGCCAAATCTCCACCAGATCGAATCAGGGACCAAAGATTCACACAGCCCTTTTTGGGATGGTCCTGCTTTGGGCTTTGGGCTTTGGACTGGATGGCCTGCTGAGTAGGGCTGTGTCAAACTTCAGGTGCTGATTCGATTCAGGGGAGATTCAGCCTGATTTGGCGGCCGACTCTCTGAATCCAAAGTGAATCAGGAGACCAGTGAAAAGGTCTGAATCAATTTGAAGCTCTCCAAATTAATTTAGAAAAGATTTGGAGAGCCTCAGAGATTTAGGCAGTCCCCACTTGCTGCCACAGGGAGCTAGGCCCAGACTCCATGCCGGTATGCAGGGGGAAGGGGGAGGAGGGCTGGAGGGGGGAGGGGATCATGGGGGGACCCCTACCAGGCCCCTTCCCCTGCCTGCTCCCCCCAACCCATGAGTGCCCCCTGACCACCGCCTGCTCTCCCAGCCCTATCAATGGCTGCCCCATCTGGCCCCAGCTGCCAGTTCTTTAAAAAAAGAAAGAAAGAGCTCCCACTCACACGCTGTGCCTGGTGGGGGGGCTATCCCCTCTGCCCCCACTGCCCCATGCTGTGTATGGGGGCTCTGCCATCCCCCACCCATTCTTCCACCTCACCATGGCTGCCCCACCTGACCCCATCTCCCAGCTTTTAAAAAAAAAAAATTAAAGCCCCACACTCACTGGCTGCTGCAGCAACCATCAGGGCTTGGGGGCTTATGGCAGAGCCTCCCCCACACAGCATGAGGCAGTGGGGATCACCCCTTTCATGTGGCAGGAGCCAGTGAGAAGGGGCCTATTTTTTTTTCTTTTTTTAAAGAACCAGGAGCTAGGGCCAGGCAGGGTAGCCATGGTGGGGAGGGGGGGCTGGGAGAGCAGGTGGGAGATGAAGGCTCATAGATTTCATAAACATTAGGGCTGGAAGGGACCTTGGAAGATCATCGAGTCCAGCCCCACACCCAGAGGGTAGGAAGTCAGCTGGGGTCATAGGATCCCAGCAAGATAAGCTTCCAATTTTCTCTTAAAGGTGTTCAGTATAGGTGCTTGAACCACCTCCGATGGCAGGCTGTTCCAGACCTTGGGGCTCAAACAGTAAAGAAATTCTTTATGTCCAGCCTGAAACAGTCTTGCAGTAGTTTATAACCATTCGACCTTGTCATCCCTTGGGACTCATGGCAGAGCCCTTCCATGCAACACGGAGCAGTGGGGGGCAGTGGGGATAACCCCCCTGCCTGACAGGAGCTGGTGAGTGTAGGGCTTTTAAAAAAAAAAAAGCCAGGAGGCTGGAGCCAGGTGAGGCAGACATTGACAGGGCTGGGAGAGCAGGCAGGGGATAGGGCCTGTGTGAATCAGATTCAGCCGAATCAATTCGGGATATTGGTTCGAATCACAGAATTGAATCACTGTCCCCCGAATCGGCTGAATCCAAATCTGAAGCAAATACTAGCCACTTCGCACAGGCCTACTGCTGAGGTCCCTTCCAACCCTAACTTTCTATGATTCTATTATTGTGGCTTGGACATGGTTATATTCACAGCTCTGCCACTGACTTTTTATGTGACCTTATGCAAGTCGTTTATTTTTTCTGAGTATCCACTTCCATCTCTGTGTTTTTGCCCATGTAGCATTTCTTCTGGGCATTTTCATGCAGGTTCTGAGCTATTGGGACCCTGATCTCAACTGCAGCTTCTAGGCAGTAGTAGGCAACAATATATATTTTTTAAATGCAACCTTAAAAACTACAAATTATACTTTTGGAAATCATTGCGAGTTTTAGTGCCTACTTAGTCAAAAAAAGAATGCAGCATTTTAGTTATTTTCTAGGCTTACTACCATAATTTCATAAGATCATAAACTTTTAACTAATTAAAATTACTAATAATAATGTAAAAATAACAAACTTTTTCACTTATTATAGAGACCTACAGTTGCTAGATCAAACTAATTTTACCATAAAAATATTTTAGGAGCAATAAACCCTGAAATAGTAGACTGAATGCTAAACATAACTTTTCTTAAAATATGAGCAGTCAGTTTAGAGAAGACTGCAAGGGAGATGTTACAAACACCATTGTAATGGATCTTAATATACAATGAAGCCAGAGAGAAGCCAGAGAATATATAACAAGAAAAGCCATAATCAGCTGAATGAAAATGTAACATGACTATTTTCTAAGTTTTGATTCATGGGTTTTTGCTAAAATTCAGAAGCCACTCTTAGTGGCAAGCTTCTGAAAACTTGCAGAGCTCTGATAAGAAAGGACATCTCTCATAAATATTCATTAAAAATTACCTTTTCTGGATCATGAATTTTTCAAGCAGACACTCATTTGACCTCTACAAGGAACAAAAACCAGCCTATAGAATAGTGTCTCCATTTTCTGACAAAAAAAAATGGGCTTTTCTACCTAAGCATCTACTTTGTACACTACATAAGGTCTCAGGTCACTTACCTTTGCGATGCAAGCATTTGGGTATTAATATTCATTGAAAATACAGTCTTTAAATTCTAAAGTGTTTCTCATTGTATTTCCTTGAAAAAATTATTGAGTCAAGGCTGGGATTTGCATTTTAAATAATATTCTAAACCACTTATCATGCCTGTCCCTCAACAATCTACTGATCTGAACTCAGCCATTTTAATGGATTAATTTTATTTGTGATCCTGCACCATTTTACTAATAATGCCTGACCCTGCAAGTTTCAGCGTATTTTGTGTGCACAGTTAATTATGTTCTTCCATTTAAGTCAGTGGAAGTAAAATAAGCTACAGAATCTGATGAAACACAACATCTCAAAGGATCCGGCCTACTATTGTGATCATACTCTCAATTATAGTGTAGTCTATTGGCTTGACCTCTTCACACCCAAAGGAGTTAGTGTGATTAGTGTTTGGAAGTTAGGTCCACATATAGAAGATGAACAAGGTAATGGCTTTCAAGATAAAACCAGCCCCTCATCTTCCTTCACCTTTCAAATAGAAGCATTTTCATTAGGATACAGGAATTATCTCAGTCAGATACTTTTTTCTGTCTTTAGCAAGTACACAGGTAATGTTAGGATTCTTTTGAAGGACATATGCTGCTTGTATTTACAAAAAAAATAGTATTTTCTGTTTCTATATCATAGATTTCATAGACGTTAGGGCCAGAAGGGACCTTGTAAGACCATTGGATCCAGCCTTGCTGCCCAAAGTGCAGGAAGTCAACTAGGATCGAAGGATCCCAGGAAGATAAGCATCCAAATGTTTCTTAAAAGAGTCCAGAGTAAGTGCTTGCACCACCTCTGGGGGAGTCTATTCCAAGCCTTGGGGGCTCGGACAGTAAAGAAGTTCTTTCTTATGTTCAGCCTATAATGGTCTTGCAGGAGTTTTTGATCATTGAATCTTGTCATCCCTTGGGGTGCTCTGGTGAACAGGTGTTCCCCCAGATCCTGATACACACACCTTATGTACGTGTAGGCTGCCACTAAGTCACCCCTGAGCCTGCGCTTCTTCAGGCTGAAGAGTCCCATGGCTCACAGACTCTCTTCATAAGGCCTGTTCTCATGCCCTCTGATCATGCTTGTGGTTCTCCTCTGGGCTCTTTCAAACTTCTGACACCAGAGTCTAGATGGTTTATAAAAACATTAAACAGTACAGGTCCGCGAACAGAGCCTTGGGGGACATCACTGGTCACTGTGTACTGTGTTGATTCAGTTCCATCAACCACCACTCTCTGGGTATGTCCTTGGAGCCAGTTACCCAGCTATCAAACTCTAATGTAGTCTGAAATATCATGCCCATATATAGAAAATTAACCAATGATGAATGTCTCCTTTTACCTCTATTTTAACATTTCTCTGATCTGTCCACTTTTCCTTTATTAGCTACAACAGGGGGCAAAACAGTGGGGGAAAGCAACCTCAAAGCTGATACAAGAATATCTCCAGGGGATGAGAGTAAAACACAGCTGGTTCCATATTAAACAATGGTCATAGCATAAAACACATGGGATTGTATCAGAAGGATGTGATTGAATGAACTGTGGTTGCATTTCCCCAGCCCAGCTATAGAATGGCCTACTAGGACCTCCTGCATCTGTGTTTAATGCAAAGGAAACCTGGGGCTGTTCTAATTTTGTGGTAATTGAGCTTCAAGAATTAAAGGAGTGCTATAATGTAACTGAGACCTGCTGTTGTTCTCTCCCACCCTCTTCATCTACACAGAATAGAGACCTGACACAATACAAAACTTAGTCCCACATCTCTGAGCTATTTTTGTTTCATACATAAGCACATCTGTTTTCCTGGCACTTGCTTTGAATGTTATATTTTAATTATTTTAAATATTTTTTCTCTCTCGAAACATTCTCTTCGATTTTCCACCTCTGCCTTTCTGCTTCATATTTTTTGCCCTTTATTATCTCACTTTCTTTTTCTATATTTCTGGATTCCTTATCAGGCCATGGGCCATTCATTAACCTAGTCATTCATTCATGCTATGCTGAGCTAGCCAAGGCTCCGAGTTTAGGGCCATGGCCTGCCACCTCTCCAGCTGACCATTCAGACATAGCAAGCAGGCCAGAGACCTCCATCCTGGTCAAGCCATCCCCTCACCCCTTGCCACCAAAGTGGCTGGTCAGAGTCAGCTGACCGATCACTCTCTGGCATATAGACCCCTGACCCATAAAATGAAATGTCTGGACAATGGGGCTCAACCCCTACCAGAATTGCCTTGCTGGCCCTTTCTTGTGCCTCTATCTGTTCTTTGCTTGATCTCTTGGCTACTGACCTGACTTGCATCCAGACTCTATGC
This sequence comes from Gavialis gangeticus, assembly GCF_001723915.1. Lineage (NCBI taxonomy): Eukaryota > Metazoa > Chordata > Crocodylia > Gavialidae > Gavialis > Gavialis gangeticus. The sequence goes on from NW_017729032.1 coordinate 239,920,480, forward strand.
ACTACCTAATTCTTCAGCTTCCTGATTCATCTTTCTCCCCAGACCTAGCTCTCTGGTTGTTCTCCTAGCTACTAGACTCAGCTCATCCTCTGACTGATTCTCCAGCTTCCTGACTTAGCTTCACAGACTGACCTCCCAGCTTCCTAAGCCAGCCCATTCCACTCATTCCTCCTGACCCAGGTCGGCACCTTGGGCACCTATACACGTGCAATGAGGCCACTCCAACATGATAATTATGATCCAGCAGACTCCAGTGGCATGTGTACCAGCACCCCTGCACTGCAAAATGGCAGTGGGGGCACTTTTAATAAAGCTCATCAAATGAGCTTTAGTTAAAGCTCCCAGCCATCATTTTTCAGCACAGGAATGCTGATACATGTGGCAATCCAGGCACTTTAATTAGAGCGCCTCTTGGAGCTGCTCTAATAAAGCACCCCACCCGCCAACTCCTGGACCATATGTATAAATGCCCCTTGTTCCCCGAGTGGCTCCTGACCTGGCCACTCATAGCCCAGTGTAACACAACCATTGCTCAAAATGTCTCACTTCCTGTTCTTTTCCCCAGGTCACAAATTATCTCTTCTCTTTTTTTTCACTCCTCCTTTTCCTTTCCATTATTTCAGCTTACAACTGATCTCTTCATTTTCTTCCCCAAACCTTTTGCTTTTCTTCACTTCCATCCTACTGACTACTCCATTCCTTCTCTATGCATTCCTTTCACTTTGATTTCTATCTCAGTTCCTTTTCTCCTTCCCTAACTCATCCTACAAATATTCCCATCACCACATTTTACTACTGTCTTCTTTCCTTCACAACTTTTTTGCCTTATTCTCCCACCCACGGATGCCAGGGCTGTGTGAGATTCCATCAGCTGTTTTGTTTCGGCGTTGTTTTGACTTGTTTTGAACTCAAAACAGCCAAATTGAAACAAAACAAAAGGCTTCAAAACAGCCTCTAAATGAAACAAGGGCAGTCGAAATGTTTCAAGAGTTTCAAAATGTTTCGAGTTTTGAAGCTGGGCTTGTTTGCAACTAAAGAGAAACTAAGAAGAGGGAGGGGGAAGAGGGGGGATGGACTGCTCTGATATTGACTGTGTAGCTGGCCAGTGACTGTGATCCTTCCCGGGGGGGGGGGGCACTCCCAATGCTCTGGGGGAGGAATGAAAAAACAGTATAAAAAGCATTGTTTGAACTGAGCTTTCTCTGTGCCTTCACACTTACAAGCGACACAAGTTTTCCTCTGAACAGTTTGAAGTCCAGTTTCCCAGAAACCTCTGCACCTATCTCCTTGAAAGCTCATGGGCTTCATGGCCTCAGCAGGGGCTGCCATCCCGACAGTTTTCACCCCACTGTGCCTTAACCCACACACGTAACGCAAGTTTTGCTTTCAAGACTTTGTGGTGGTTTCTCAGAAACTTCTCACCTATGTCCTTGACACTTGGTAAACTTCATGGCCTCTGAAGTAGCTACAATCTCTGAAAGTTTCATCTGAATCAGGCAATAAATGACAAAGTTATAGGCAGTTTGGTGCTTCCCCATTATGGCTTGTGGACAAAATGTTGAAACAGCGTCAAAATAGAGAAACCGTTTTGACGAAACAAAACCGAACAGTGCTGTTGAAATTAAATGAAACTCTGTCCCATCAAAATGGTGAAACAGAAGTCAAAACGAAACAGTGCTGTTTTGCACAGCCCTAATGGATACCACCCTTTTACAACCATATGATTAATAAGAAGACCCCATCTTTACTGTTGACATTATTCTTCAGAATTGCTAGTTAGGATAGTGTGGGGTTTGTTTTTTTCTTGTTAGCTTACATTAAACTTTTATTAATATTTCTCTTTCTTACCTTTTTAAAAATATATCTGGTACTACTGGTCCAGGTCTGTGGCTCCTCTCCCGTTACTTTGCACTGCTAATCTAGAAGTAGTAGAAACTTAGGATAGGAGTTAGTTGGTAGGCCCACCAATGGAAGGAGCAGGTATAGCTAGCTTAGTAGCACCTTTTCTTGGCTACTGGGTGTGATGTTATCTGTAACAAGTATGTTGTAGTACAGAGATCATCAATCGCATATTTGGTCCACTGGCACTCAGACCAATCTAAATTGTTGGTTCACAGCTTGGAATGATTTAAAGCCCTCTTTACCTTTCTGCCATCCTAGTTTTGCTCAGCTCAGGTCCAGCATGGTTTGTTTTTCTTTTTTCCCCCCATCAACCCTTATGCCACCTCTATGTGACTTGCAATGCCTTTTGAAAATAATGTTAGCTGTGGAATTGGGATTATCAGGCCACATCTTGGTGATGTATATAAAGAACCACTTGTGCAAAATATCAAGAAGTACCATCAGGCTACTCTGATTACTGCAGGAACAAAAGTACAGCTTTAAAAATTACTTCAACACAAAAGGAAAACAAAAAACCTCTCATTCCCTAACCTTTTCCATTTGCTATGAAAAAGTCTGTGGAGAAGATATGTTAATTAAAAAGTCAAGCACACTTTTAAAAAATATGTCCAGTTCTATACTGGTGTTCTTTATACATGAGTTTTAAATGCGACAAGGCTGTGACTAATAGAAAAAAAAGGGGGTTAGAAACTTCAGATTTTAGCATGCATAAAATTAAGTCTCTCTTACTGCTTCCCAAACCAGATAATTCATTTAGGCAAAATTACATGATTTAAAATGAATATAGCATTATTCTAGTGTGGCAACATAACAGGACATGGTTGCAAGATACTTGTAGCCACAAGAAAGATTGAATTAGAAAATGGTTATTCAGACTCTGAATTGCACCTCAGCTAGGATGATGGAATCATTTGGCTGTACTGTTTAACAGAGAACTGAATACAGTAGTAGATTATTTAATCATGTGTATAAATGCTATATATTTAATGTATATATTAACAATGTTAATTTTGATCTGACCCTTTGTTCTTACATACAGTTTATTTCATTACAGACAACATTTATATGTCCCAAAACTGAAGTAAGTCAGTGTGTTTGGCAGAGAAGGCAGAAATCTGACAGTGACTTATATTTTACATTTTAATGCATACATAGAGTACTGAAAAAGGAGCTGAAGCACACTGGTTGCTACAGCTTCAAGATACTGCAAATAATGTACCCTCTTCCTCTCAAGAGCAAGGTGTATACACACATACAAGGTATTCTTTATGAACAACAGAATTGCTATTTGCCTATTTGAAATCGAATCCAAATGTGCCAAGCACAGCAAGAATACTGAGAGCAAAGGATGTTTAATATTCCAGCCCAGCTCACTGAAAAAGTATTGAATTGACAGAGCAGTGTTCTGTAGAGCAACATGATGTGTCTGCTTTAAATGGAGAATAATGGATTTAAGTTTAGTGCAGAACTAAAGGGCTCAATTACTATTCATGAATTCTGAAATGTTCTACTACAGAAGCTCCTTTTGCATGAAATGTTCATCAGAATCAATGTGTGGAACTACAAAAAGTAAACCTTGCCCCCTTGCACAATACAGTACTTACCTAGAGTTGTGCATTGACATAGAGCATTTCTGAGACATTTATCTAAAACCACTTGAATCTGTAGAACTAAACCAAATGTGTTTTGGATGGATGCTGTAAAAAAAGCAATGTAACTGATACCATTTGGGATGAGCAATTTTCCTATTACTAAATGGACTGCCATTTGTCTAGAGAAAGATATAACCAATACTTTAGAAAAACAGTTGCCATGGGGACTGAAGGTAACCTTTGGGTTAAAAAAGAACAAATGCTAATTTTTCTTTCTTTAAATGCATTTTTAGAATGAAAAAAAGTCTTTACGAAGGAATTTTATTAATACTGAAGGAACTCTAAAGATGTTTTGTTTATGCTAAAACTTGGTCCCCGTTCCCTATGAAACCAATGAGTTGGTGCTCATGCTCTGTATATCTGAGCATTTCACTGAAGCATATCACTTCCTTCAGCAGTTCTTAATCCCCCATTGAGTTTGGTGGGAATTTTGCATAATAGCCTTCAGGATTGGGGCCATAGTATTCTGGTAATTAGCAACTTGTGTTCCACTTTTAAAGAAGCTGCAGAGGAATTAATCACTATACATATTTAACGGAAAGACACTTGAAACTAAAAATACTATAAAAGGTTCAGATGCTGTTGCTGTTACTGTTACTAATAACTGATTTCTTTAGCACCACTTGCAAGGAAAGGTACTACTCACTTTTCAAAAGTGTGAAAAAGTGGCAGAATGAAGCCTTAACATGAACATTGATTTGTGTATTCTTTCTACTTACTTGCAAATAATATTCTGTCTCTCATACACATTCATCTAGTTTATTCCTAAATAACTTAAGGCCAAATGAGTCCTCTGTCTACTTAGAAAACATCTGCCTTAGTGTCTGTTTTTGCATGCAAAAGATACTAATTATTCAAATATTTGTTTGCTGTGTTATCTATGTATATTTGCATTTGTGTTGTATTTTTACAAATGTCATATCTTGAGCCAAGTCCTTTTGTTCCCCCCACACCCCTGCCTTAAGTGTACAGGAGTTCAGAAAAGTCCTGAAGGCAGTTGCTAAAGCCTTGGTTAACAAGTTCCTTCTGTTTGTATATTCAATTCCTCAAAGTAACATATGCATAATTTTATCATCATTGTGTGCCATCTGGAGTATATTGATTGAACTGCAGTTTTAAAATGAGGTCTAAGAAATAATTTGGTTGCTTACGTTTGGAAATAAAGTGTGGGGCAATTTGAGGGATCTGTCTATTTATAGCTTGGGAACTCAGATCGATTGGGAACTTGATATGTGTATTTTTATTAGAATTCGAACTCCATTTTGAATATTTTCCTTTTCTACTGTGTTTTCTTCTGTATGGGACTAAAACCCACCGGAGGTGATAGGTAACATTGTTGCATTTGGCTTGTGGCTAATAATGGGAGTCATTAAACTTTGATGATCGTCTAAATGGTACAGTATTGAACAAAAAGTAGCAATTACCTGGGACAAAATAGGAGTTTTCTAACTTCACATCTGAACTCAGAAAGGTTGTGGTGCTATTTAGGGAAAAGACCATAACTGATCAAAGTCACCTGACAAAGGGAACTGAAGGTTAGAAGACCCTTGGTCACTCTAGGAGGAGGAGAAATACTTGGTTTTGACACTAAATCTTTAGCTTGAAGATAAGAGTGTATCTATTTGTAGCAGAAGGTTCCAAACTAACTGCAAGACTTGCTGAAAATAACAGAAAATAGGAAACAGGAAAGATTCCACAATCAGAAGGAAAACACCATGAGAAGGAGGTAAATGCTCAAGAGTGGAAATGCATCCATTTTATCCAGATCTGTGCCTTTCTTGAGGTTTGGAATCCTTATAAAATCTGTGGTTGGGTAGGCTATAAACTCAGAGGGCCACAACACTAAAGATTGGTTATATGCCTGAGGGCTTTTGAACCACTAGAGGGGCTGAAGGCCCATAAAAATGGGAGTATACGTTCTATTGCCATGACATGATAAACAAAGAGCTTGTGCCTAGGAAGTGCCAAAAAGACCAGAAAAGAAATGGCAGTGTAGCCTTTCCTATTTCAGTTGAAAGAAGCTTAAGAGATCATAGGCCTGTTGAGGTAGGACTCAAATTACAGCTACCTAGTGAATGCCTAGGTATAGGAGGTTACCAGGACTATCTGATAATGTGATAGGTGAGGATTTTCTGTGGGTGACATCTTGTATTGGATCAACTACAGTTTTAATAAACCTAGTGAATGCAGCGTTTGCATGCTCTACATTTTTCTTCAGGGCAATCAAAATTATTTAAATTGATTAGAATAATTTAGAAAGAGAGCTACAATTAAAATAATATAATTAAAAATGTAGCCACAGCTCCTGAACAGACTAGTAAAGTCAGGTCCTGTTAGTTTTATTCTTCAATTTTACCTAATTTAAATAAAAGTGCAATGTTTTAGCAAAAACTACATCTAGATCTTAGAGAGTATTATTGTTAAGTGGGTATTATGTTGCTCTACTCCTACTTTTTACTGGTCTAAAGAGTGAGGAAACAAATAGGCTCAGATAGCTTATACAATGTAATGTCACTTGGGTTTCACTTGAAATTACACTCTGTGGAAAACTTTATCAGGAGATCAACCAACTTTAACATTATAGGTGAATTCTGTGGCCAATGCCAGAATGTGTAGGAGATTACAGCAAACAAACCTTCCCAATTCCCCACCCCTCCCTCTGTAAACATTATAGCATCAAAATGTGATGCCCTCAGGGTTATGTAAACTAGTACTACAATGTCATTTTATTGTACCTATATGTGAAAGAACACATAGGGGAAAAAAACACATAACGCATCTAAAAGCAATGAACTTTCTGAAATACAGACTCTCTGAATGTTTCTGTGAACATTTCTTAAGAGTAAAATTGGTTTATAACACTTTATGACATCCATTAGGCATCTTTAAACACTTTTGGTAAAGATGGGTACAGTGTTGATTAACCTACAGACAACTGCAAATTACATTTCTTCTTTCCATTAGTAGTTTAGTTGTTTTGTTCTTATATTCCATTGGACCTTTTTCAGTGGTGTTTCAGCCTAGCCTTTTCCTGCAATTTCACTGTGAGCATTGCTCTTTCTGACACTTCTATCTGATAGAATGCCACACCTCCTCTACTTAAAAAGAGCAAAGTTATATCCCCAGTAAAGACAGATACAGATCACAAGTATTAAGACAAAAGCAAAGATGATTACCTAGTCTGACCTCCAGCAACAGAACTTAATTCTTTGATTTCTGCTTCAAGTGTAACAACTTGTAGTTAAACTAAACCAGTGATTTTCAACCTTTTTTCATTTTTCAGATGCTTAAAAAAATTTGAATGGAGATGCAAACCCCTTTGAAAACTTTGAATGGAAGTGCAGGCCCTTTTGAATTGTAAGTGTAGTTTTGATTGATCATAACCATCTTTCCTGGACCCCTTAAACATAGTTTGTGGACCCCCAGGGGTCCATAGAGCACAGGTTGAAAACCACTGAACTAGACCATATTTTTTGGACAAGCATCTACTACTGATTGAAAGATTATATGTGATGAACAACCTATTCCATCTCTTGGAAATATATTCCAAAAGGTAACCAGACTTACTGTTAAAATGTTGTTGTATTATTCGTTTGAACTTGGTTTGAACTATTACTTTTAACTTTCAAACTTTGGATCTTGTTATGCCTTTGACTGCAAAATTAAAGAGCCTCAGTTATCTTCTCCCTCAGTGAATTTACACATGAAATCAGTGTACCTGAATAACCTGACTCAGTTCACACCAGAGTTTATTGCTGTTAGATGCAGTGTTTACATGTGCACCCAGGACCACAGTACATTGAGCCAGGGTAGAGCAGTCCCAGCTAACAGAGGACCTGAGGGGTTAGCCTGCCTGCTCAGGGCTGCTTCACCCTGGCTCAGCATGCTCATACCCCAGCCAACCCCAGTGACAGTCTAGACATGCAGTGCAGTAGATTGAAAGACTCCTCCATAAGATAATACTTGTATTGGGCAGTACTATCTTGCAGAGGAGTTAATTAGTTTAGATTGTCCAAATAGCTCCTCACATATACATGCTGAAGCTTACTGCAGACCTAATTAGTCAACTCAGCAGTAAAGTGCATGTGTACATGCCCGCCCTTGTAGTTTCTTATCAGCTGTGATCCAGTTGCCTCTAACTTTCTCTTCAATACATTAGATAGATTGAACTCTGTTGTTTTTCACTATATAGTGCTTTCTTTTAGCAGTCAGAACAACTGTTATATATATTAAGAAAACTAATTGGTATTGACTTATATAATGAAGTAACATTCTGAACATCAAACATCTTCACAGTAAATGGAGCCTTAGCCTAACTAGAAATATAAACAGCAAATTGCAATGTATTGAGAAAACCTTGATCCAAACAAACACCTGAACCCTAACATTAATTACACTTTTTTCTCCTCATTTTCTGCTTTTCTTTCTCTCTCTCTTCATAAATGCTGTCCCCATCAAAATCAAATGGCAAAACCTTCATTGATTTTACTTTTTGTGTTTTAGTGTTTAGGTGTGAGATCTGTAATTCTAATAAGATTCTCATACTCTATTTAGAAAATTATCCTGGAAGGCTTAACTAAAAACATTTTTTCAGTCTCAAGATATATTACCAGGTTTAAAGGTTTTCAGCATTTCACAGACTTTGACAGACTTTCAAAATGGAATAATGTTTGAAACAAGGAAATATTATGCCTATATATATGTACACCCCACCCCTTCCCCCAACATCAGATTAAGATGGAGCTTTATATATTCTATATATAAAAAGATATAGATATACATTTGTATATAAATTGTATTGATGTGTGCGCGCATAGTTCCATCTTCAGTAAACCTACTCATTAGTTATGTTAAATAAGCTGCATGTAGTACAGAACACCACCAATGATGATACGCTCAAACACCACCAATGATGTTGGTTCAGAGAAAAATATAGCCAAAGATACCTAAAAAGTGTTCTACTTCAAGTGAAAATTGGTAGGGGTTTTTTTGTCTTGTTTTTTTAATTCTGCCCTTCCCCACCACAACCCACAACTCTGGAAGGTTAAAATTGAAGATTCTGTTCCAATATTTCTCTCTCTCTATTTATACATATGTGCATCTATACACGTTATATACACATATGTATAAATATATGTGTTGTAGGGCACTAAGGCAATCCTGTTCCTTTAAGATCAGGAACATCCTGGCTAGAAAGCCCAGCAAGCTGAGACAGAGCTCCACAGTTGCAGATTGCCCGGGCAGCAGGCTAATGATGGAATTAGCTGGCACCTCCACTCAGTCAGCTGACCAGAAGGAGGCAGGGCCCTGGGCACATAAATCCCAGGCTTAGGGTGTCTTGTGAGGCACTGACTTTGAATGAGACCCAGCAAAGGATGCAAAATCAGCAGGATCTAGTGGGGTTCAGTAGAACTATGACCACACAAACTCGTGGGCAGCTTCCCAACTTATTATTTCAATCAACAAGATGTCGCAGGTGAGATTAGAAGGCTCCCACAGGTCAGAGCAGACACAATCATGGAGCCCTAGTGGCATCATGGCCATCCCTGAGGACCCCATGTCATGACAATACTATACATGTGTATATATATACACATACACACACACACACACACATGCACACATAGAGAGGTATCACATTTAGGTGTGAGGGGAGAGTGAGAGAGCAGAGGGGACAGAGGGAGGAGATGGAGTAGGGGGTAGAGGGGAGATTTGTTCTGCAATCTTGAAATATTTTCTCAATGTTTCTGGATCTCTATGAAGGTTTTTCAGAAATCTGGATTTTTCTTCCAAAATCATTTGCTTTATAAAACATAGGAATGTAAATATAAATACCTTTAGTTTAGTTCTCATAGCTAGTTTTACAAAACAGAGAAAAATCATGCATGCAATATCCAAAAGTGGGTCTTTATGCAGAGACAATAAATCTAGAAATAACCTTTCTAAAAATAAATAATCAGTAAGGTTTTTATGCATACTCAATATATTCCTATTAAAACGAATGTTCTAAATTTAGTACCTGATTTTGCAAGGCTTTTAAATGTCATCTTCTGTCTTGATCCAAGTCTTTCTGAAAAAGATTCTGTTCTCTGCATTTTTTCTGCTAATGTTAGCCTTGCAAGACCATTTACACTAGCTATGAAGTGGCTTGGGCCTCGGAGATGTCTTCATTTGTTGGCAGTCTGACTGTTTCTGCTCACATGAGAACAATAGCCAGATCTCAATGGGCCACCAGATTGCACAATGTTTGGAGTCTACCCTGAAATCTTTTGTCCCTACCACCCTACTATTTTATAGTGTTCTGCAAAGTTTATGAAGTCCATTATTATCCTCCTGGATATTCAAAAATGGTTTATTCAGATGTTTACACTCATACCGAAACAGCCAGTGTCCTCCACTAACTTTAACAGATGTCATTAAGTAGAATTTTTATTTCAAAAGAAGGGCATTTTGATGTCTGTTTCTTTCTATCAAATGCTGCTTGCTTTCTATGCATTGGTAGTTCAGGAGATGAAAAGGAAGCATCAAGGAAAAGGAAGTTGAAGGCTATGTTTCTTTCCTTTTTCCTGCCACTGCTGCTTTTCCTTGGTGGTAGAGAAAAAAGAGCACTCCTGCTTCTACTTCCTTCAAGTGATCAGGGATCACTCTACCAGCAAGAAGGAACTCAGACTTGTTCTGCATCCACGCTGTTCTACACACTGTTCTTCATCCATGAGTAGATTTTAACCAAGCAGTGAGATACACTGGCAAAGGTGGTGGTGTCCCATATTCCAAAGGAAAATATCTGCATATTGCAAGACTAGAATCCCCATTGTCTTGCAAGTCCTGGAGTGCCCATATGTAGAAATTGAGGAGCACCAGAGTAAAAACTTTGCTGTTTTTGAGGTGCTGTTTTTTTTCACCACTATCTTTTGAGTACATCCAGAAAAAAAATAAATTAGTAAATTCTGTGCTCTTGCCATCTCACTGAAATGGGGTACCAGTATCTTGAGTCTGAGAGGGGTGAATACTATAGAGATATCTAGGATCCAATCTACATCTATTAACAGAGAGAAATAATCCTTCAAGACTCCTAAAGTTAGTAGTTGTTCCAGGGCCTGGCCAGAATTCAGGGTGTGCCAATGCTAGAATATTAGTTCAGCTAGATGCATTTGAAATAGCTCTTAGCTTGCATCATTATGGAGTAGAAGGATACATCCTGATGGTAGATTCAATCCTAGGATTCTATCCTTAAAAAACCTAGGGTGTCATGACATATAAATATATAAACCTTGGGATTATTACTTCCATTTGTAACATGACCTCTAGTAGGTTTGTTTCTGAGGATAAACCTTCCTTGCAGTGCTTGTTTCAGGTTCGTCTCTAAATGAAAGGCAGACAGTTTTAAAATAATAGCTTAAATTTAAAAAGCCATTATATTTTGGAGTCTGTGACCTGCTTTCTTTCACACAGTGCTGAATGGGTATTTGTAATCACTGGGCGGATCTACAAGAGATGCTTAATGCACAGTAGATTAATTCTGCTGGTATTAGCGCACCATAACAAAAACCTCACTAATGCACCAATGAGCAGTAGAATTAATCCATTGCTCGTGAAGCCTCACAAAAAAACCATGCACCATTGCTACTGTGCTTTAGCACTGGTTACTTCGTATTTATATAGTACCTCATATTAGGGGTGCTAAATTTGATGCACTGTAGCAACGGGGCCTTAATGCACATGCAGGCACACCCACTGAAGTTTATTTCCACTGAGAACCCATAACCATATATGAATAGATTCAGATTTAGTACCATTCAGTTATCTCCAGTCTGCCCCACACATTAATTGTCCTCTCTGTAAAGAAATCATATATCTGAACTTGTTACTTTCTCCAGCAGTCTTGTTGCATATGCATCCTTTTTTGCTATTCATAATAGTAAACACCTCAATCATGTCTTCTCTTAATCTGCCCTTTCATAATGACTACAAGCCTAATTTTCCTTTTTTCATAGTTATAACCCCTGAAACCATTTATCAACCTAATGAAAATATTCTTCTGTATTTCTGCCATATAGTATCCAAAACTGTGACTAGTATATTAGAGGTTTTCTCATCAGACTTCTTTGTAGTTAGAATTATCACTGCAATTTGTATTTGTATCTTCTACTGATATGTCTAAAGTAGCCTATTTCTTGTTAACTGCTGTGAGATATCGATCTTTTCTTAGTTCTGTCTTTCTTTATTAGGAACAAGACCAATATAGAAAGACATAGGTCAGTTTAAGGAAGATTTGATGTTACTTTAATAAGTTAGATTTTACAACTTCTGTTCTGGGGTCTGTGTCTCTGTTTCATGCGTATGAAATGCACACAGGGTTTTTGGGGTTACATTTCCTCTTCATATTAATTTAACCTTGTCCAAATCATATGCTACTTAGACCTGTTGCAATACACCAGTGCTGTGGAGTTTGAGCAAGACAGGGCTTAACACAACTCCTTGTGGTATTTGCCATCCTCTTCCTTCATGCTGTCCATTTGGGCTTCTTCTCTCTAAACCTTGACAGCTAAGCTAGCTTTATGTACACCTTAAATTTGACCAATCATTTAATACAATAGTTACATTGTTAGTCTGAGACTATAAACAATTACTTTGATATCATAGATTTTATCACCCAGAGGTAAAATGTTAAACATTAAAAAAAAAAAACCAACAACAACAATAGCAATTATCAAGACTTTTGTGAGGTAGGTATTATCTACATTTATCAGACGGGGAAATAAGACTTAGAGATATGACACTAAAATCATTTAACATGCTACCATCTACACTCCACTATTTGCCATATGGTGGTATATGTTTGCCACAGTTTTCTCTTCTTTGAAGGGGAAGGAGCTGCGTTAACAATTGGAAAATTTAGACCTTTCAGAAGCTTCTACCGTATCTCTCTCTTTCTTTGTAACAATTTACCCTCAATACTTTGGCTCCCACTTACTTCATGAACTGTCAGTGCTATTGATATTGATATTCACTTTTCCACAAATCTGCCACTCGGTCTAGAAATTCTCGTTCTCTAGTTATGCCAGCTTTCAACTACAATTTAACATTTTTAATGCATCTGGCACTTAACTTAGAACAGGAAGTATTTATAGGATGTCTACTATCCTGTGGTCCTGGCACATAGTTCCTTGTTGTGTTGTCTATGCTAAGAAACATTTAGGAGGGGAGGAAAAAAAAATCAACTTACCTCAACCAACCCAAAGGGAATACCCATCATTAAGCTCCTGTGGTGGGAACCTTTGCAAAATAAAATAGTTATGACAGCTAATGGCCTGCAGGTGATAAAAATGTTAGAAAATACTGAGCTTACTGCTGATGTGGCTGAAACAATGCTGACATCATTTTTTTAATTATTTATTTTTATTAGAATATTCACTTATAGACTGAGGTTAAGGATATGTGTCTGGTTCCAACAGAATTGATAAAAATATTGCCACTGACTTAAGTAAGACCCAGGACTGATTTACCTATCCTTCTACACTTGATATCAGTAGGGACCATAGTACCTAGTTACTGAAATGCACAGAACAACAGTTGTAATTCCTTTTGTCAATATGAGTTCTTACTCGAGCACTTTCCAACCTTCCACTAAACATAACGTTTATCATAATAGAAACCCACTACTAAAACTGCCTGCTGCTGCCTAGGCCATCGTAACAGTTATTTTCTCTGAGAATGAAAAGTATTGCAGCCTCTGCAGGCAAGATGTTTTCACTCCATCCTGTTTTCCCCCATCAACCGAGTATTTTTCCAATTAAAAAAACCCAACACTGTGGGCAAGTATATTATAAGCATGGGACCTATGACTGGTGTAGTTCATTGCCTATATATCTAATGATTGTTACCACCATGTTCTGTTACTTCAGTCTGCCTGTGAAATTACAATGTGAGCACCTTTTATTATAAGTAATACTTAAAAGAGGCTTTAACCCCGCCCCTTTTTGCTTTTTCCTTTAAATTACAGCTGATCTCTAGAATTAGTTTACCTACAGATAAAGAGGCAAAATATTGAGTTTCAGAACATTCCTATATTTATTTAATATTTTTGACGCTGTTAAAACGTGTCAAGCTCATGCTTTGAGATGGGTCACTATGGTGATCCAGAGAAATGCAGAGCTGTAATGACAAGAATGTCTCAAGGTACTAATTAGTCCAAAGAATCATAAGCCAAGCCATCGAAATCCTCATAGGCTAACTTTTCTTGCAATTTATACCTACTATATGCTGCTGGCATATAGGGAATTACAAGTTAGAAAAGGTACGACTATGGATACAATTTGACCCCAGGGCTTTAAAGAGAGAAAGATACACACGAAAATCAGCAGATTATATAATTCATCAAATCTGTATCAACTTCAACAGAATGATGAATGTTTACAGTGGTTGAAGATATGGCCACAATATAACTATTGGATATGGAAATTAATAGGTTTCCTTCTCTAAAATGTTCAAAAGGCTGGAAATTTAGTTTTAATATTAAAACTTATTTTTTAAAACAAAGGGGGAAGTCTCATATCTATAAATTTATGTTATAGCATTGAAATATTCAATTAATAAAATTACAAGTTATACTGGGATTCAAAACCAATATGTGTAGGCTACATATATTGTTCTCTAGCTATACACAGAAGTAGCGGGACACAGAATTGTTTCAGTTAATATTTAAACTGGAATGCACAGTACTGTAGTTGAAATATATTAACTTATGACCAGAGATAAAATGTTATTCTATTCAGTATGCAAGGCATGTTGTGCATTCCACAGCTGTAGGAACTGCATGTAAAGTCCCATTTTTGTTAAAATTGCTCCAAGTGTTCTCCAACAACCATAAAAGAGACTATAATTGACATTTTACTGAGTTCTGTTCCTATAACTCTCTATTGATCCTGGGTAATCTTCAGATGCTATCATCCTTTAGAGGTCACAGAGTTAAAAAATAATATCTTCAGCATCCATATGGTGGAAAACTAATAGAATCCATGTAACAGCATTTACTTATTTAAGTATATTGCACTTTTCTATGGTAAAAGTAATTATTATAGTGAACAGGTTATTTTGGAAATGTTAGCATGATTTTTTTAAAGCCAAATTATAGTCAATTTATGACAAGTATTAACATTATACATACACGCACACAAATATACATGTGTGTATAATATATAGAGAGTATATACAAAACATACTATTTATATACAAAATATACTATTTAAAGTAGTTCATCGGTGATACTATATAAAACAGTTATTACAAATGAAAAAAATCTTTCACTTTTCAAACCTTCTGGAAAGAATTGCTTTAAGAACTAATTTTCTTTACCTTGTCATAAAAAAATAACTGCACATTCTGGCAAATTATGTATTAATAGATGAAAAATAGTGCACTTAGCATTTTGAATGGGAGAAAAATAAAATATTTCTTTACTGTCAAAGAAACAAGCTTTCCATATTAATGTGCTTTACAGGGTGACTGGCAAAACCTAGATATAATAGGATATAATGTTAGTATATTCTCAGTAAGTTTAGAAACAAATACACATCCTTTTTATTAATTTTTAAATACAGTACAAAAATCAGAGCTATACATATCAACTATATATGAACTATGCACTATGTACATTTCTGTCATAAGTAATAAAAGGGAAAGAGAGAGAAACAAGAAAAAGGAGGGAAGAAGGAAGAACAGAAGAAAAGGGAAGTGTGCAAGGACTATTTTAATTGTCAGAATAATCTAAAAATTCTTTCCAAATTTCACTAAATATTTCAATGCTGTTAAGCAAGCTAAACATAACTTCCCATAGATATCAGTTATGCCACTGTATTGCCCCAGATTTTGATCTTTGGAGATCTCCTACTCTTCCAGTGAAGCAATCTAATCCTTCATGTCACTAATAAAACCTGTTCTAAGAGTGCAATCTGGGAAAGATTCAGTTTGAATCCCTTAGGGATATACCCAAAAAGCATACAGGTTTGCCAAAGGTATCGGTCCTGTGTTCAAAACTATGTTAACTGTAACTATTTTTTCAAAAAAATTAGTAATAGGGAATTATCAAAACGTGACCAAGCATTTCCTGCAATGCATCAAATCGCCAACATGCAGCTACTGGCCGTAAATATATATATTTTAAGTTTTGCAGGTACCCAGTGCAGACAAAAAATGATCTTTTGCTGTATAAGATGAAGTGTAAGATGAGTTGTTTATGTTAGAATATTGTAAATTGCTGATTTCCACTGGGATTCTGTCATCTGAATACCTATGTCTCCATATCATTTCAGTCTTAAATAGCTTGTATCAGGTCTGCTATGTGAATGATGACACACAGGGGGGCACAAATCAGGGTAACTGCCTTGGGCCCCATAATATGGGGGGGGGCCCACAGAGCTGGGAAGATAGGCCATGGCTGAAATTTAGTCCACCCAACTGCCCGGTGGGCTGGACAGCTTTTTTGCTTGTTCTGGCCAGAAGTTCTGGCCACCTCCCATCTTGCCACATCTGGTGTGCTGGGGCTTTCACTGCCCGGCGTAAGTGTGCCATGGGACTGGAAGTGGGGGCGGGGGCACACAGGCTGCTTTTCCCTGGGCCCCACATCCTGCTGGGATAGTCTCTGATAGCACAGGATAGGAAAGAGAAGCAAATTTCAAAGCAAATATATATATTTGCCTTGATATATATCTGGAATATTTGATACATCTAAAGCATCATGTCCAAACTGATTTTATAATCCTTGATGCAACATTATATATTGCCATACAACTGTTTTTAGATGGCCATAGTAAACACATAACTTTGAAAAGGATTTAATATGATTTCCTACTAGAAGCTGTTCTACATACACAGCACCTTTATCCACTCACCTCGTCCACATCTCTCAGTTTACATGTTCCATACGTCATAAAGGGATAGCCCAAAATAGAGCCTTTATGATGTAATGAAATTGCAGTAAGTTTGCTAGATTCTTCCAACCTTGTTGTGTTACAAAAGAATGTAGGAATTAGAGATAAGGGCCTTGTTATACATTGAACTTTAAGCTGCTCCAATGTTGATCACTGTTAGTGCTAGCTTGAATTTAGAGCAGTCCCACTTAAGGCTAAAAACCCTCTCTGTCTGTTGCTGATCTGCACAACTGTGACTTACCACTAGAGGCCTGGCAAACAGGGGCCAGACTAGGAGCTATAGCTGTGAGTTGCTATTAGAGGGCTGGTGAGCCAGGACAGGCTTCTATCCCTGCTCTCATTAGGGGTGTGTGAGAGATGTGTTGGGGAGACAGGAACACATAGCCGGGAGACAGAGAGTTAATGGGATAGGGGGTGCACCTATGAAAAAAGGTTTCATGTTTTAATAGGGATTTCGGATTGGGATTGGAGTATGGGGGAGGGGGTGCTGGTCATGCTTCCCTGGGTAACTGGGATCTGGGAGTGGTGAGGGAAGGCACTTTTGGGGGAGCTCTGCTTCAGCCCAGGGAAGGAAGACCCAGCTCATTCTGACCCACTCTAATATCCAGGTGACTGGCTAGTTGGAATGTGCTTGCTGTTAGCAAAATGTTGCACACCTATGAGTGGGAAGGTCATATTTCCAGTGACAGCAGGGGAGTTGACTTGGTGCCAGAACTGCCCCCTAGGCTGTAGAGTTCAGGGGATAGAAAGTCTGTCCACATAAAACAGGAGGGTGGAAGAGTGAACATTGCATCTTGGGGATACTGGAAGATTGCAACTTGAGTGGCTCATCTATGGGGTGTGGCCACACATTAATGGAACGTGAACTGGGTAACACAGATCAGAGATAAACCTGCCGTGGAGTGTGTAACTTTAAGCCAACTGAAGTGTGCTTAAAACAAGTTTCAGGTGTTAATGTGTGGACATTCCAGAGGCTAAGAGCTCCAGGAGCTGCTTAAAAGTCATGTGCAACAAGGTTGCTTAGGAAGATTATGATAAGGAGAGCTTGAAAATGGAAGAAAAAAATAAGTGCCCATTCAATTTCCACTCATATCAGTAGGCCATTACATGTACAGGCTTATTAAGAAGGCATTGTAATATTGACAAAGGTTTGGAAGATGAAAGCCACCCATTTCAATTGACAGTAGCTTTTTTGATGAAAGCCATTCCTTTTTATCCTCCCACCACAGAAACCTGTTGAATATTTAGTTGATTTTCACAAAATAGAATTGGGGGATTACACTACGCATCAACAGCATGCCTGTGTTGCAAAGAAGACTAGCAGCATACTGGACTACATTAGTGGGAGTGTTGCAAGCAGATCAAGGGATGTGATTATTCCCCTTTATTCAGCACTGGTGAGGCCACATCTGTAGTACTGTGTCCAGTGTTGGGCCCCCTGTTCAGAAAGAATGTGGACAGATTGGAGAGTCCAGAGGAGGGCAATAAAAATGGTTAGAAGACTGGGGAACATAATTTATGGAAGCAAGGCTGAAGAAACTGGGTTTATTTAGTCTGGAGAAGAGAAGACTGAGGGGGGGGCAGGATTTAATAACAACCTTCAACTATCTGAAGGGTGGTTACAAAGAGAATGGAGTTAGACTGTTCTCAGTGGTGGCAGATGACAGGACAAGGAGAAATGGTTACAGCAAGGAAAGTTTAGGTTAAATATTAGGGGAAATGTTCTCACTAGGAAAGTAATAAAACACTGGAACAGGCTGTTCCAGGGAGGTTGTACAGGTTAAGACCCAGGTAGACAAAATCTTGGCTGGGATCGTCTGCTTGGGGGTGGTCCATTTTTGTGTAGGGGGTTGGAGCAGATGACCTCCTGAGGTCCCTTTCAACCCTAATATTCTAGATTACATTTCATTATGATTTTGGGTAGATTATGTAATAGGAAAATTAGATAAGATAAGACCTTCATTTTAAAAATATTAACATGCCTCTACAAAGATATTGCTTAACGGAGCCATTTGTTCAGATCCTGTAATGTAACATAGGGAAAGCTTCTGAAAGTTTTAGCAACTGATACCATTGATATTCTTGGATATTTTAATATCCAAACACGGTATGCATGCTAATTGCCAGGGAAACAACCATTTGCTAAATAAATATATCCTTTGTCATATACTCAAATTTAGTCCATTTAATTTCATAACCAACAGATTGCTGAACTGGTTGACTAATGGGACAGGAACTGATCTCTCAGACTGTGATAGGAGTATTAGTGTATCATCTGCAGACACCAGTCTTGTGTTCACAGTCTCCTACCACAACACCTATTATATCATCCTTATTTCTTATGTCAGTAATCAATGGTTCCTGTGTTAAATGCAAGGGAGAGATAGTAGACAACCTTGCTGAGTCCCCTTTGCAAGATAAATGGTTCAGATAAAATATTATTGGTCACACTTCTTAAAGTGAGACTTGTATATAGTAGCTATATCTACCTTAAGAATTATTTACCAAACTCCATCTCTTTGTAATACACAAAAAGGTACCTCCAAGAAACAACCAAAGGCCTTCTCTGCATCAAATGTGAAAAGAGCCTCAAGGCAGAAACAAATGCTGCCTTTGTGCTTCCATAATTTTTTAAAGCAGTAAAAAGCCCAAGCAAACAGATGTCTGTACCCCTGTCACACCACAAATGCCCCCAATTTGTGGCTGCAACTGAGGCAATATCAAATTATGCTGCTTTATTGTAGTAGCTTTCTTTTAGGTTTTCTTCAGCCTACAGCTGCTCGGGTTGTCATTCTAGGGGCTTCAGGGTCCTGAACCTGCATACCCCAGGAATTCCCATTCCCAGGGCATGCAAGATTGGGCCTCTGAAGCCTGGGGCCCTAGAACTGACAGGTCACCATAGGTGCACAAGGTGGTATGGGTCCCAGTGCACAGAGTGGTGCATGGTGGGCTGAGAGAAGGCCAATAGACCCCAGTGACTGCAGAAGTCAGCTTGGGCCTTCCTGCCATGAGCAGCAACTGGACGGGTCAACCCGTGAAGAAAGACACTGGTAGTCATGAGTTACACAGGGAAAGGGGATTCCCACAGGAGAGGAGGGGCCTTCCCCACTGTGGGTGATCAAGGGGAAGCCCCTGAGGAATGGGGATTATTCACCCCTGGGCACAGAGGGGAGTCTAGGGCTCCTGTTTGTTAAGGGTGGTGTCATGGTTATGGGCCCCTCCTAGTTGAGCAATTTGGGAGAAGATAATGATGTTCTATTATGAAATGGGACCTTTCCCTGGGTTGCCATTTCTCCTTTGGGCACAACTGCCATGCCTTTGATTGCAGCCTGGTTATTTACGCCATTGGGATTCTGTTTGTAATATTGCATCATTATTGTTGCTATTTGAGAGGACTGTGAACTTTTTATGTCTGAATCTATTGTATTGGTTATTTTTGCACATGTGCTGTAAACTTATTGTGTTCTGTTCAATTATTGTCCTGTCACTGCCAGGTATTCCTGTTGTTGAATTGATGATTAACCTGTGTGTTGTTATTGAGTCCTCCTTTGCCTGTTGAGGGGCAGGGGCTGCACACTGAACGGGAGACCACAGAGGATTAGGCCTGTGCCTAAGATAAGGGTGAATAATAGTTACTGTTGGTATATATCTAGTGTTGGTGTAAACCCTGGTCTTTTCCTCTTACAGAGATGCACCCCAGGGTATCTCTGAAGTGGGTTGTAAGTGGATAACACATTGCACTTTGTCCCACGGGATCGAGCCCTTGCCTGATGCAGGACAATGGGTGACGTGTGTTTCAGCCAATGAAGCAGATTAACTATGGAAGGACACAATCCACCACATCTAGTCCACTTAACTTGGCAACATCTATTTATACCCATAGGGACTTCGGAATTTTGAATTGCTGCCATTATATCTAAAACCTGATGTATGTTAATCTGATCTGTGCCTTTATTGGATAAATCCTATTCGAGTTCTGTGAATTAACTTTAGAAGGACCTCTTCCAATCAGTGTGATAAATAAAGTTTTAGCTAGGATCTTGGTGTCTACATTAATTAAAGAAATTGGTCTGTAATTAGAACCATTCATAGAATCCTTGTCAGCTTTAGGAATTACAGAAATCATAGCTTCATGTAAAGTGGTTGGTAGTGTACCTTGGTTCTTACTATTATATACATTTAATAATTGAGTTAACAATGTATCCTTACATTTTTTTATATAATTCCAGAAGAAATCCACCACTGCCTAAAAAATGTGTTATTGTTCATATCCTTTAAGGCCAAGGTTATTTAATCTAACAAGGAAAGAGCCTCTAAAATTTCCCTCTCCAGCTCTGAAATTTGTTGTGTGGTTAGAAAGTTTGGAAACCTATCTATTTCTTCTCTAGAAACATTCAGTAAAATACATACTCTACCTCTTGGGATAGTAATTTATTTAATTCATCTCATATTGGTAAGACTACACAGTTTATCAGGCAAAGGATCTGTGATATAATCCTCATCTAAAGACTCAATTTTTCTTTTTAAAATATCTATTTCTGTATCCCAGATTTTTCTTTCTTGCAGAATCATATAATGTTATATGCCTTCATAAGAAGGCTTTAGTAGTTTCCTATAATATCGAAGCAGAGGAAGCAGTAGGTCGATTAAGCTCTATAAAATTTTTAAACTCCTTTAGAAAGAATGCTTCAATTTTATAATAATTCAACAGGGAGGTGCTGAGTCACCAGCAATTATTTACAGCTAATCTATCTGCAAGGAAGAGCTGAAGCTCTACCTCAGCCAAGTCTGAAAGAGTAATAGAACCAGAAGCATTGACCACTGAGTCAATCATGCTTTTAGAATTTTAAAAAGTCAGCAATTCTAGAATATACTGATTGAGACATTAAGAAAAACTATAATCCCTTACTGTTAGATTCACTATTCACCAAATATCTACTAAACCCAGTCTGACATACAACTTTTAATTACTTCCTTAGAAGTAGGTTTTGTGGCTAGCAGGGCATGGACAGTATCCAAACATTCATTCCAAGCTGCCTCCAAAATTTATGGGCATTTCTTATTTCAGAGAAATTTACCAAAAAAAAAACAAAACAAAAAAAAAGAGAAAAGAAAAAAAAAGATTATATGTTGGATTGTCTGCTTTGGGCCACAGACACACGCCAAAGTAAAAATGGAATCCAATTTTAACATTCTCAAAAACAAATCTTCCCTCTGGATCATCAGCTATGTCAATTCAATTGGACATAATTGTGTCGTCACTAAAATAAAAACTCTACATGACTATCTTATGCACAGTAGCAATTGCTAACCCCACTCAACCATACATCCTCTGCCAGCAGAATGGGGTCAGAGGAAGGGCGA
>NW_017729032.1:239942337-239944602 GCF_001723915.1 Gavialis gangeticus
CTTCCGACCCTTAATCTATGAATCTATGAATCTATGCTCTAATTCTGAGATTCCTTTAATTACAGATGAGTTTCTTGGGGGGCAGCAATATCATCCTTCTGTGTTTTAACAAAAGATATTAATTTCTTCTTTTAAATAGGACTGTTAAGGCCCTTTGCATTCTAAGACACACATGTGACTGGCCATTCTTAGTGGGGGCCTACACATATTACATTTAGTTCAACATAACCAAGTGATTAAATACTCAATCATGCAGGCATTGAGGATTTAAAGTGCTCAAAAATGGTGCAGCTAATCCAAGTTAGTGCACTGCAAGAGGTGCACTAACATAGATGGAGAAAGTGTTACAGATATGGAAAGCATGTGAACGTCCAACCACTCACCCCAGCCCACACTGAACTACTTTAGCCTCCCAATTCCCCCTGACCTGGCAACCCCCTTACCCACAGACCAACTAACTCCCCTGATCCTGTGAAACCCGCCCCCTCCAGTCCTGCCAGCTTCTCCTCCCCCCTGAATTATGCAGCTACAATCAGCAGCGAAAGCTGGTATGATCCTCTCACAGTTCACATTTAGGGGGCTTAAAGTATGCCACATGAATACAGACTGGGTGTAGCAAACGGCTGTACTTAGCCAGTGACTTTATATTATCTGTTCAGCTTTGTATATAGCTGGCAATTCACCAGTTTAAATCATGCTTAAATCAAGTGGAGAAGATTTATCTGTATACTGCCATAGTTTGTAATATTGACACCTCCATATATTCAGAGCTCATAACAAAATATACTCCGAAAATACACCCTTGAAAAGATCATACTAGGGAAGAGGAAAAGAAAGGGGGAAAAAGACAAAATAAATACAAAGTACAAGAACTAACAGTAAATTTAGTATATGACACTATGTCTGCTAGGAAAGTTTGAACAAGTGTAACCCAAAGATTTCTACCACTCTGTGACAATAAAGATAAAAATGTTAACAAACATCATATAAATGCCACTTATTGAAAAACAGTGTTTAGCAACTTAAGAAACCTCACTATTTTCCTTTTTTTTGTGTGTAAAACTCGGGTTATCCTGAAAATTCCCTGCCTCCAGATGGTATCAATGTAATAAATGTTTCTGCTTCCACAGGTCAGAGAAAGTCTAGGTTTTCCCTCGGTGAATCAGATTCAGGATGGAAGGATACCTCATTAAGTATCTCAGGTTTTTGCATCTTGTCTGTAGTTTTGCTGGTTTAAACAGCCTGCTTTTCAGCCTTCTCACAGGGAAGACCAGGAAACAGCATTATATGAATGCCAGGTTCAGCCCATGTCAGCTCTCCTAGTCCTCTCGTGGCTTTGAATACTCTCTCTTTGGTAGTAAATCACAGAAACTCGGTTATGAAGACCCTAGGTTTTTCTACCAAATCAGGCATCCTCCAGTAAGACCTGTGGTCCCTCTCTACCTCCAAATCTGTCTGAGAGGAGTTTTAAAATGATGAAAAGTAGTTATTTTCACAAACTCAGTGGAATTACCTGTTTTGGACCCCAGCAATGTGAACGTTGTATCTGAATCTGCCTTCCATGTCCAGCACTTTGTACCTCAGAGTCTACAGCTTCTTGTTGTGAGAGTCCATCTGCCTGGCCATTTCTACAGCCCAGTCCTCAGAGCCAGAAACTGCCCTCCACTTCCTAAACCCACTTCACCAAAGCACTCAGCAAAGCCTGAATATTTATTCCAAATCCCTGCATCTTGTCCACTATAATATTAAGGCTTCATCTCTCTCTAGATATGCCCTACACGAGAGAAGCCAAGTCCTCTGTCTTCTCTTCAGGTCTTACCTCAAAGACCTCTAATCTTGGAAGCAAAGGGACTTCTGAATGTCTTCTTTTTGGTTTTTTATTGTTTTTTTTTTCAATGGACCGTGACACCAGAAGGGAATGAGAGTGTTTTCCCAGCCACAAAGAGGAGCCTATAGTAATCCCAAATATATATTTTTATAAGGGTTTGAAGAACTTTAACACCTAAACATGGCAGAAAATGTCACAAAATGACAGATGCCTGTTAGAGTTGCATTTGCTTCAGTTCCCACTGCACTCTGTTCCCACCAATTCTGCCACTTCACTTCAGAAAATAAAAATGCTTTGGTTAGAAAGCACTTAAGTGTTTTTAATATTTACAGGAAAATTTATCATTGTTAGTGTCAAGCTGGTAACTTCCCATAATAACATCTATACTGACTGAGCACATCTATATACGGGACCTCCATCTAACCCAGGAGGTGCAC
>NW_017729032.1:239949602-239970611 GCF_001723915.1 Gavialis gangeticus
GTTCACACTGCCCTCCAGCTTCACAAGCACACACCCTACAAGGGTAGATTCTCTATATCTTACAAGGGTAGATTCCCTTGTGTGCCACCCTTCATTAATTGCCATACTTGGCTGGCTTATCTCCTGAGGCAGAAGGTCAGGTAGATTTACAGGTGCAAATGTATACTATAAAGGGGTAACCTACACTATAAGGTTATAGACTAACCATTTGCACTGGGAATGTACGCATCTCTTGATCAAAGTCCTGGTTCTACTCTTGACTGCAACATAGAGTAGAACAGCCCTTTAGCTAGCTGAGGGACGCCACAATATACCAGACCCATTTTCAGCTCTCTGAATCCCCGATATACCTACTGTAGGGGTTCCGGTTCTGCTAAACCTTAGTTATGGTAAGCTATACTAAACTAAGATCAACTGAAAGTAGCTTGGGAGAAACTGGCCTCCTGATCTTTGGATGACCTGATAAGAAAGGAAAAAAATAAGAACACACTAATGAGCAAAAAAGATTCAAAGAATGAAATAAGAATACAGTGACCAAAAAATCTGAGGTCGAATGTAAAAAGTAAGAGGCGGGGGCACTCACTAATAAGGCAGAGATAACAAGAACTGAAATATGGGCACGTACGCTTTGCACAAGAAACAAGTATGGACAAAAACAGAGAGAGAAAAGAATAGAATTGGTATGGGGACAGGGGGCAATCATGTATAAATACAGGAACTAAGACCTATCTCTTGTAGTGATTTTGGGGAGCATAAAGAATATGTGCTGGGTCACTACCTGCCAAGGGCAAACTTCACTAAGTTTGACTGCTGGTTAATCAGAATGACTGGTGTACTGTCTGAGGACAATAAAACTTTCTGAGCTTTTGCCACTGAACACAGATTTGAGTAGTTTGTATTGTGTTGCTTCTGGAATCTGGAAGATTGCTTGCTAACGTCAGCCTCCCAGAACACACAAACCCTGGCATCCTGTATATCAAAAGCGACAGAAGCAAGAAGGCCAACTGCACCTTGTCGTGCATCCACAGATGCATCTCGAGCAGGTCCAAGGAGGTGATCCTCCCCCTCTATGCGACACTGGTCAGGCCGCAGCTGGAGTACTGCGTCCAGTTCTGGGCGCCGCACTTTAAGAGGGATGTGGACAGCATCGAGAGGGTCCAGAGGAGGGCCACTCGTATGATCAAGGGACAGCAGGGTAGGTCCTATGAGGAAAGGTTGCGGGACCTGAACCTGTTCAGCCTTCAAAAGAGAAGGCTGAGGGGAGATCTTGTGGCCTGTTATAAACTGGTTAGGGGGGATCAGCAGGCATTGGGGGAGTCCCTGTTCCCCCGAGCGCCGCAAGGAGTGACCAGGAACAATGGTCACAAGCTGGCGGAGGGAAGGTTTAAGCTGGACATCAGGAGGCGCTATTTCACAGTCAGGGCGGCTAGGGTCTGGAACCAGCTTCCATGTGAGGTGGTGCAGGCTCCCACCCTGGGGGTTTTTAAGAGGAGGTTGGATGACCATCTTACTGGGGTCATTTGACCCCAGTGCTCTTCCTGCCATGGCAGGGGGTCAGACTAGATGATCTGCTCAGGTCCCTTCCGACCCTAGAAACTATGAAACTATGAAACTATACCACTGAGAAAACACTCCCTGTACCTCAGAACAACACCCACCAAGAGTTGTAGGGAGGGTGAGTGCTGAAGCAGATAGATGTGTGAAAAAAATCTCTCACATTTATAAAATCTTGAGCTAAGCAATCCCAGTTTCACTCCCTTTTGTACCATTGGACCTTCCCAATGTAATTAGAGAAGGAACAGTTTGGGTCCTAGAGAATTTATTTCTGCAAGAATGTATTATGGACTTCTTTTCCGTAGGTAGCAATATCTTGTAAGGAATATCGTGAAATAGCAAAAAAAAATTCAATTAAAAAATTCAAGAAATAATACATCTAATCCAAAATCCTGCTACTAGGGACATTTCCCAGGTTCTTTTTGTTTCTTTGTTTGTTTTTAATTCTGCCCACATTCTCTAGCTCAGAAGCTATTTGTTGCAGGAATTCTCCCTTTGACCACAATTTCCAGAAGAGCTCATCAATGCTCCTTTAGGGATCAATACCAGACTTTTATTTGTTGGTGTTGCTGAAACACTGCCGGAAATACAGATTCTTTTTAGGAAGGCAGAGGGTTTTCTGTGGGCTTTTTAAGGCAGAAGAAAAGAATAAAAAAAGGACACCAATACATCATTTTTTAGAATAACTTTTTTAAAGAAGAGAGAAGACAGTCATATAATGGGATAGTCTATAATTGTTGTGACATACATTATGTTCTTATGCAGCAAGAATAGAATTTTATGTACCAAGTCATGCATTAAGCGGAAGTCATGGTTTCCAGAAGGAAACAATGGCAACTTCATGTACTCATCTACACAATGTCACAAGAGCATGACATTGGTGAAACAACCATGTTAAAAACCAAGAAAAGATCATTTAGAAAATTCATGTGATAGTAGATTATATATAGAGTTATGATCTCCAGTGACTCTATTTACCACCAGGGCTGATACTTTCCATGTTCAGTCTCCACCCAAAAGTGAACATGTGCATAAATTGCTCTTTAATTATTTTGGGGTAATACAATTATTAAAACCATTTTCACAAAGTTTCCATACTGTTTAGGTTTCCATACTGTTTAGGTTTCCAAACTGTTTCCATACTTTTAGGACTGGATCTCTCAAAACTGCCTGATCCCTTAAACTGAAAGAATCAGGTTTTCAGCTGGTATAAATTCAGAGAGCTCTGACAAAGTCACTGGAGTTCTGATAATTTACATCAGTTGAGTTCCTAGCCCCAAAATACTTATGTATATAGCTTCTGGTTTGGAAGGTTTGGAAAATATGGTTGTAAAAATGAAAATCATGAGCAAAAGAAAGTATGTCAGTACAATGTAGCACATCTAATGACTCTAATAGAGAGAATCATTGAGCAGAACCAGCCTATAAGCTGACTAATGGCCATTATAGAACATTCACAGGAGAAGATAGCATCAGTCTTTCCAAGGGACTATATTATACACTTGTAGGTATACTATGTACACAACTATTTTAAGCCCTGAAAAAAAGACCTACTTAGGTGCATTTCTTTCTATGAACAGGCAAAAAAATAATACAAGCAGACTACTCAAGCAGGAAAAGGAGAATAAGAATGATGTAACTTACCTTTGAAAGCTTATCTAAGTTTATTCCAACAATGCAGTTGGTCCAATATATTATATTATACACAACAGTTCTCCTCCTTCACATATTTCTTGCACTTGAGCATGAGTGGACATTCAGGAACCTGAATAATTTTCTTGCCCTATGTGTAACCTATAGTGTATAGTACACAAATACTATATTTGGGTGAATCCAGACGAGCATGGCTGTGCAGTATGTGGCACCACAAACACGTCTGCAGCGTCACATACTGCACAGTCTGGCATTCTCCACACTGAAAGGGTGCTCTGCTCATGTGTGTACTGCATAGTTTTTTTTTCCATGGGTTTTTTTGACCCATGGGGAAAAAAAATGGAGCAGCACACGCATGAGCAGCACACGCTGCTGAAAAGTGGAGCCAGGCTGCCTAAAACCATGCTGCAGCTGCCAGCCAGGCTCTGTGTGGCAGAATCGCTGCTGCTGCAGCCCCAGAAGGCTTTCTTTTCTGTTCCTCCCACCCCTCCTCTGGCCCAATCCCCCATATGACACATCATTTATCAAAAACAAAATTATATTTTGTTTTCAGTTATAAGTATCTTCATAAAACTCAGTGATTTGAGTTTGCTTTATTTCTAGTCCAGTGTAACTTAAAGAACATATTATAACATTTTAAAACAAAAATGTTCTCCCCCCCATTATAGTTGTTATAAAAAACAACTTTTCATGGTAATAAGCTTTCATGAAAATTTTAGCCAAAGTTCATTTTGGTTTTTGTCTGTTTTTTTTTTCATTTGGGCTGAGGGGACTCCCTTCATAATTTGGCACTAGCATCAAGGATTTAAACCTAGGTCTCCCATATTCCAGGCCAGTGCCCTAACAATTCAGCTGCAGATTCTCTCTTGCTTTCTGTGTGGGGAAAATAAATTGTTTCATTTTCCAGTCAAAAAAATGTTCAGGTCAGCTCTAATTCTGATAGTCTTAGCCAGAAAACTGGTCATCTTTCTGTCAGCAGAAAGCTGTGGTTTAGTTAAGGACATCTTTCCTATAGAAACCACTATGCAGAAATGGGAAAGATGAAGCTTTCACTAAATAGCCTTGTAGTCAGTCAGCAAAGAGAACAGAAGAAGGCAGTATTACATTTCTGCTTGTGCTGGTTTCCCTAAAATAATCAACTCTGCATTTATTTGAAGAAATGATTGTTGAGAGAATAACAATGAATCTCTTGGAAGAACAGATAAGCTTTCATAGTTATAAAGCTAATGATAATCAAGTGGTGGATAAAGTGGTGGATCAATCAAGAGGGACATTAAGACTTCAAAATGAGCAATATTTTGATATTTCTTTTCAGATGAACAACTCCCAATTCTGCACCATTTAAACTGGCTTGTGGCTGCTTATCTCCAAGAGCATACAACTAATGGGTCAAATGAAAACCTGATTGGTGGCCTGATCAGCATAACAGTAGAAGCTGTGGTTACAGAATTAGATTATCACTTTTTCCTCCTAGTTCAGAACCAATATCTGCAAATACCAGAACATCTGCGATCTCCCTCTCTTTCACTATACGTACATCTCCAAACAGTACTATTTCATAAATGCAATGGCATCTACTAAATATTTCTTCATCAAAAAGAGTAATAGAATCCAAATATTCTTCCACAAGCAAAGCCTTTTTTAAGACTTTTCCATAAAAAAGCAATATTTTCTGACTAGTAATTTTTCCTTGGTAGCTGTAGATGACTGATCATTCTTCCCTAATGGTTACAACATTTGGATGCATTTGTCCCTATTAAAATGCCTTATTCTAGTTGAATGCCATACAGTTTTATCATGCAGAAGTCTCTGAAACTCCTACCCTAAAAGGAAAGAAAGACAGAAAAGAGTTCAACTCCTATCTTTACTGTTGTTGTGATCATAGAATACTGCATCATCAGTCAGCCTGCATTTTTTTTCTTCCATGGAAAATGTCTTTGGGACCTAATCATAAACTTCCCATGATTCCCAATAATCCCTACATAAAGCAAGGAAAGGAGACCTCTAACAAGCAGATGAGACAAAGTTGAAGAAAATAAGTTATCCTGTAGTGTTAGGGAATTTTTTTATATATTTTGTGTTCCAGGTCAAATTAGCCAAATCAGTTCCAGATCATATCCATTGAGTATAACTCAACTGTACAAAAAAACATATCAGTTGAGCAGGCAAAACTTAATCTTTCTGAACACCATGTATGGTGCTACAACCAGAGAGCATCCTCCAACCCAGACTCACCCAGGGACTTCAGATACTCCCAAATACATTGGCAGGCATCCTACATGCAGGCCCAAGCCCAGAGGTCTTAGGACTCAGATGCCCCCTACACTTGATCTGAGCCAAAGGGCATTAGGGGAATGGTCTTCAAGGATAGAACAAATAGCAGCAATTCTTCGCCAAGAGCATGTGCTCAAATTTAAAAGACCTGATCTGATCAGATCTTGAACTGACAAATGTAACCCTTACAGTGGTAACTTTTTGTGAACATTTGAGTGCTAGAGTATTGCTTACAAGCATACTTGTGAACTACTGGTCTGTAGCTAAACTAGTCATGAAACTGTAAATTTCAAATTCTACATTCCACTGTCAGATTTGCAATTCAGACAGTGCTGGATAGTTACATACTGCAAACTACAGAGCAGGGGGAGCAATAGTAATACTATATACATTTTATTCAAACCACCACAAAGCCATCTGAGAATTCAGCAATGTCAGCAGCACCCATAGCACCTGAAATTCACTCTTCACTAGTTACTTATCATGCCATAAACCATATATTCCCTTGTAATAAAAAAAAAAGTACAAGGCCACATCTTCAGGTGGTATGAGTGGCATGATCTGTAATTGAATTATTCTGGCAAACATTATGCAGTTTATATAGTCTACAAAGAAAACAAGGAAGGGATCTAAACAATTGTATAAAACAACTAAATTAACAGCTTCTAGGTTTAGTTCCCAAGCAGAAAACAGAAAAGAAAAGTGAGTTTTGTTAAATGATTTGCTCAACTTTGATAAACCTCTTCCAAGTAGTCACTGAAGATGCTATCAGTTTAACTAGAGGTTTCAGGTTTTTAACCCGTTTTTTAGTCTAATTCTGCTACCCCATAGAATCCACTCTTACTCCCTATGCCTCTGTAACAATCAGATCACTGAAGGGTGATACTACAGAGAGTCTCCTCAAGATGGCAGCAGCATTCTGTAACCAGCTACACGGATGTCCAATTCATGCTGCATTTTTTTCTCCTGTAAAGCAATGTCTCATCTCCTTGGTACACTTCTCCTGTGCTAGGCTATGTAAGATGCAGGTGTAAGTTACATGCGAGACAGAATGCATCGCACATGTCCAATAGGTGATCAGGCTGCCCCCATGATTACCTTCTTTCATCACAAATCACATTTATGAAGATTCAACAAAAAATATGAACTATAACTTATACCAAACTTCCTTCTCAATTACACTTAAATGAAGACAAAAAGAAGCTGGTATTTTATATCTTTCTTGTTATGACAAACACTTGTCTGCAACCCTATACAGCCATATTATTTGAAGGTACTAGCAACACCATCCTCTTGTTTTCATGCCTTTTCCTGCATTGAGTTCTTATTTCCATACATGATGCCTCCCTCTCTCCGAGTGCAGCTTTCTTCCTGAGTGTATCAGCTACCACTGACCAAAGAGGTTGCCACTTTTTGATTTAAATTGGAGGACACAAAAGTAGTCCCAGATAAAAAGTGGATACAAGATATATGCATAGTAAAAATGCTATATGCTTTTGGCCACCCAAAGTATGTGGGGTTGTAGTAGTCTTAGTTCTAAACTTGAATAACATCCTTGTAAATTTTATATATCTTAGGAATAAGAAAATGTTTTAGAAAAACTTTTCACTTTTTATAAATGTTTATGAAGAAGTAAAAGGGAGTAACACTCCAACAAAGTAATAGAACACTGTCCACGCAGGGGCCCAGGTACAACACATAGAGTCTAGGGCTATGGCCTGGAAGCCCTGCCCTCAGTCCAAAAACAATAATATTCAGGACAACATCAGCCTGCTGAGACCCCTGCCAGTACCCCAGGAAGAGGCCTAGCAGTATCACAGTCCGAGGACTAAATGGCCACCCTCAACACTGAAGAACACCCCCTGAATTGTCCAGCATGCCTGGAAGGCAAGCACCATCTGCTGGAGGGCAGTATGCTCACACTGCAATGACAGGTGTGCCTGCACCAAAAACTGGAAAAGCCACAGGGCATTGTCTGAGCCAGCCCCAGCAAGCCAGTTCCTGCAGCTCTTGAGGGTAGCCATCTTAGCTTGGCCAAGTAAGAAATTGGCCAGGCAAATGATACCCCCATTGACCACCCGGTACGAGAATGAAAACAAATAGGTGGCCTCTGAGAGGTCCAAACCTAGCACCTCAAGCAAAGTGCAGCAGCAAACAGCTGTGACAGCCAGGGGCATCCAAAGAAGGCATGGTTAAGATCCTCCTCCATTCCCCATAGACAAAAGAGACAGACTGCTGACACAGCTGGGTCCATGTGGCAGATGATAGTGCTAGTGGCCAGTATCCCATGTAACAACCACCACTGGAGGTCACTGGTCTTTTCAGAGATAGAGGGCTTATATAGCGTGTGCCATGCAGGGTGGGCTGGCGTGTCAAGCTGAGTGGCAAGGATATGGGTGTGGCAGACCCAGTCAACCACAGATACAGGGCCTTCTGAGGGAGCGCATCAAAGCAGATCCTGGTACCACTGTCAGGAGACATGGGGAGAGCCAGTAAGGTGCCAGGCTCACCACACAGGTTACTATCCACAACCGGGACAATGGGCAGTGGTGGAAAGGGCTAGCCCAGGACATCCCCAGAAGGGAGGGCTCTCCATCATCAGAGGTGCTCTTCCAGGGGGAGTGCTGCATCCTCCAGGAGAATGGTCCACACATCCCTTAGGAAGTGGGCAGCACAGCGGGCTGAGCACATGCTCAAGCAGGTGGCCAGAGCCTCAGCTGACAACCAGTTTCACTGGGTCATGTCGAGGAGGTGTCCCAGCCAGATGGTATGGAACCAGACAAGGCTGCTAGAGGTGAGGCTTGGCAGACTGTGCTGTAGGGCTGGGTTATGGACCAGGGGCTCCCACAGTAACTGCGGAAACCACAGATGCCTGGTTTGGGACCGGAGGCAGAAGGCAGCTCACCAGGACTGTGCCATGTTTTGATAGAAAGGTTGGAGGACACCCCAGTCCAGGAGGGCGGGGTCCAGAAGGAACAGCTCCCAGTCAAAAACAAGGCCCTCCACCTGGTGCAAAAACAAATTAGCTAGCTGCCACTAGGGGAGGGGGTCCTCACAGTACAGGAGCCTTTGGAGGACCTCTAGGTGGAAGACTGCCACTCTGCCCACCAGGTCAACTAAGCCCTTGCCCCCCTCGGCCACTGGCAAATAAAGAATGGCTCAGGGGAGCCAGTGATGCCCATCCCAAAAGAAGTCCACAGACAGTCACTGGAGCTTCTCAAGCAGGTCTGGCGCAGGGTCCAACACAACACAACAGTGCCACAATGCTGCAGCTGCCAGGCTGTTGACAATAAGGTCCCACCCAGTGTAGGAGACGCTGGGCAGATGCCAGCACCATCGCTACAGGTGTGCCTCGACCTCAGTACTAAGGTCCTCCCAGTTCCATGCCAAGAAGACTGATGGCCCGTGGAACACCCCCAAGGCCTTGAGGCCCTCCCAACACCAGATAAGAACCCTGAGCAAGTTGGGGGGGGGGGGGGAGCTGATCCAAGAACTGAGAAGGAGTGTGTCGGTCTTAGTCCACTTCATGCAAGTTGAAGAGGTCTGTTCATAGGCTTCTTGACAGGTGACCAAAAACTGGACATCACCCTGGGTACTGATGAGGACAGTCATGTAATCTACATATGCTGTCAGCCTGACCAACAGGCAGCCCACTAAGATGGAGGCAGATGGAAGAGTCAGTCTGGACAGGCACCGCTGCAGGGCGTGGAGTAGGGGCTTGACGGATAAGGTGTACAACATTCCTGACAAAGGTCAGCACTTGCAGATGCCCCTGCAGGCTGGGAACAGACTGCAGAGCATACCATTCACTTTCAGGATATTTGAAACATCCCGGTACAAGACCTGGAGGGCAGAGGTAAAGATGGGTCTAAAGCCGAAGGCCTCAAGGGTCCAAAACAGGTAGTCATGGCCAACCTGATCAAAGGCTTTCTCCTGGTCCAAGGAGATGAGCCTGATGTTGAGTCCAAAGAGGTCTGCAGCCATCAGCAGATCTCAAAGCAGGAACAGATTGTCCTGGATGGTCCTGCCCAGCATGCAGTAGCTCTGCTCAGGGCTGATGTTAGAAGTCATAATGATGTGCAGCCGGTTAGCCAAAGCCTTGGCCAGGATCTTGTAATTGGAACACAAGAGGGACACTGGTCACCAGTTCTTGATGCAGCCAAGGTCTCCTTTCTTAGGCAGCAAGGTGAGGACCACTCAGTCAGCTGGTTGGCATTGTCAGGTCTGTGAAACTCTCATGAAAGATGCAGAAGGCAGGGGCCAAGGAGAGGCCAGAAGGTCTTATAAAAATTGGAAGGTATCCCATTGATGCCAGGAGCTTTGCCCGAGGTGAGATCCCCGACAGAGCTGTGAGTTCTTCCAAAGACAGTTCTTACTCAAGATGGTCAGTCTCTGATGAACAAAGCCTAGGAAGATGTCATGTAAGAACCTAGCAGACTCGAGCCAAGTCAGTTCAGCTGCAAACACTTCTTGGTAGAAAGCAATGGTGTGGTGTCAGATCTCGACAGGATCTGTGAGCGTTTGGTCATCTGGAGTCTTAAGATAGTCAATAACCTTCCGTGCGGCTCATCATTTCTCAAGGCTGACAAAGTGAGTCAGGGTGTCGGTCTCTGACAGTTCTTGGCAGCGGGCATGGACCCTTGCACCCCAGGCTGCACTCTCTGCCAGCTCCTGCATATGTTTCTTGCAGAGCTTAAGACTCTCAAGCAGCCCCGCATCACTGCCAGCATCACATAGGGACACCTCAAGCTGTGCTACATCCTCCCCCAACTCCTGAACATGGCAGCAAAGCTCACTTGTTGCCAACTGCATGTACTGCTGAGAGAAAACTCTAATCTGCATCTTTCCCACATTCCACCACTGCTTTCAGTGGGGGAAGGTAGCTCTTGTGGACTCCCATGTCTGCCAGAAGTGAGAAAAGCAGTCATGGAAGTGAGCGTCCTGAAAGAGACTAGTGTTGAGGCACCAGTAGGATGCCCAGGAATGCATCCTACCAGGAAGGCTCAGCATGCAGGAAACCAGGCTATGATCTGACAGTCCTGCCGGGGTAATGCGGCTACTGCGCAGGAGTGGTAAGTGGTGCCTGGTGACGTATAGGCAGTCAAGGCATGACATGGACAGCCCACTGGCAGTTGCCTTCA
The DNA here is from genome assembly GCF_001723915.1 of Gavialis gangeticus. Classification (NCBI taxonomy): domain Eukaryota; kingdom Metazoa; phylum Chordata; order Crocodylia; family Gavialidae; genus Gavialis; species Gavialis gangeticus. Next base: position 239,960,225 of record NW_017729032.1, read on the forward strand.
GCCAGGTATACTGCCTCGCATTGACATGGAGATGGTGCCAGACATCAACAAGGTCCGCTGCCTCTAAAGTGGTCCACAGCTTCTGGGTCGAGGATGGATGGGGCTCCAGCCCATTCCGGTCAAGACACACATCAACTGTGTAATTGAAGTCTCCACCCAGGAGGAGAAGGTCATCACCATCAGCAGCGCTCTCTAAAAAGTCACCCAGGGTCTCAAAGAAGGTGATCCATTCTCATCCAGCAGTGGGTGCATAGATGTTAATAAGGAGGAAGCAATGTTGCGCAAACTGGATGCAAATGGTGAGCAGGCAGCCAGGGACGACCTCTTGGGCTACCTCTGAGTCGGGCTTCAGCTGTGGTGACAGGATTGTGACCTCTGCACTGAGGGAGGTGCCATAACTGAAGAAAATGTGGCCCTTCCAGGCAGCATGCCAGTCAGCTTGATTGGCTGCATCAGTGCATGTTTCCTGCAGAAAGGCGATATCCAGCCTTTTCTGGTGCAGGAAATCAAAGCATGCTGTTCATTTCATAGGGTCTCTGCAGCGGCTGGCATTAGGAGAGGCAAAGGTTGTGGCAGCCATGTGTGAAGGCATAGAAGGGGGGACAGGCAAGGCCAAAACAACAAAAGGAGAACCAATAGAGAGGAACCAACATGCAGGACAGGGAAGGATCACTCCCCAGCTGGCACTTCTCATAGCAAGTGCCCAGCATCACCTACAAGCTTGCTAAGGTGAAAGTTATAACACTGCATCTCTAGACTGGAGTGCAGCACTGCTGCTGAAGCTTTAGTAGACACCACAAATGCCTCAGGGTCTGGAAACCATTTGTATATGTGCTGTGCAACCTACCAGTGGTGCTTGGTCTGGTCTAGAAACTCTGTGAGGTGTTCAACAGAGTAGCTATCACAGGGAGGTTCCTCAGAAGCTGGAACAGGTTCCACCTCCATAGTGGGGATGCTCCCTAATGAGGGGGGCACCTTAGCTGACTCTTGGGGGATGCTACTCCCTGAGGGAGGACTTCTGTTGACTCCTCCTCAGAGGCAGAATCAAAGCCTGACTCCAAGGAGGGCAAGCTGTATATGTCTAGCACCAAGAGCTGCTGAGTCCCAGAAGGAGCACTTGATCCCTCACCAGGATCCTCAGCAGCAGGCCCTGTAGGAGCAACATCACCCCAGGGGTCCTAAGGGGTGATATCAGTCCCTGATCTCTTGGGCAGGGTGGTCTCCTGCACCAGGCACCCTTGCTTCTAGCTCCCAGAGTATCCAACCTCCATATCAGTCTCATCAGGCTCAAGGATCTGAGAGACAGGGGGCAGGCCATCCAACTCCCCACCACCTCCCTTACCCCCAGTTCAACCCTGGCCACTACAGTATCTGGGGGGGATGCCAAGGAGGCAGGCAGAGAGGGGGGCCCCTGCTCAATAACCTCCTCCCCTTGAAGTGGTGGGGATAAGTAGGCCTTTTTAGAAGACCCCTTTTTTTCTGGGACTTGCCTTTCCTAGCAGGAGGGGCCAAATCCTCCCCTGAGCAGGGAAGGAAAGGGGGGGGGGCAGGTCCACCTGCACAGAGCCAGCTGACTCCAATGAAACACAGCGTGACTGGGAGGAAGGCGCTTCCCCACCACCCCATGGAGCTGCTGCACCAGAGGTGGATGAGCCACAGAAGGCTCCACTGCAGTCGGCTTCTTCAGTGGACCGACACCCCTACTACCACAACCTCATTCACTAAAGCAGGGGAGCTCAGGAAAATGATGGGGACTGACCCAGGCAGCATACAGGACATGCTTACAGCCTTTGAGTGCCTCCACAGCAGCAGCAAACTCCTCCACTCCCATGGAGGGAGGGGCATGAAGCCAGAGACCAAAACTCGAGTCCAGAGGGACTGAAGCCCCAGAAGTGAACTGCTGGGAGCTGTCTCCAGCCATTCCAGTTCAAAAACATTTAACCCTGCAAGGAACCAGAGGGGTGGAGGATGGGCAGCCCTCTGCAGGGAACAAAGATACTGGAAACAAACAAACTAACCCACCCCAGGAGAGAGAGAAAGGTTAAGCAATGTGGCAGGGAAGGGAAGGGAAGGGGAAAAAAAAACCTGAGGAAGGGGGAGAGGGTGACTGCAGGAGGCAGGGCTGGGAAAAAGGGAAAAAAGACAGGGAAAAGTAATGAAGAGTGGGGGACTACAGTGGGAAAAGGGTCAGACCGTCTAGGGAAGGGGAAACAAAACAAGAGAAGGAGAAAGGCTCACAAAACAGGGAGAAGGTCTCAGAGCTCTGAGCAGACATGCCTGTTGGCGGCCGTCTTGAAAGAAAGAAGGAAAAAAACAAAGGAAGAAAGAAAGAGCCATGCTCTGCCCTAAATTCTTTGCTTAGTTTGAATGTTCTGCCTTTAACATAATTTAAGCATGTTATGAAATTCAAACAACCATAATTGCATAAATGCCTATAAAGGAGGAATATCATTGTTGCAATCCAATGAAAATTCATGGGACTGTATAAACAGGAACACACTGAAGACATTAGACCAAAAGCACCATGCTACACCCTTCCCAATTATCGTACATACACAGTGGGTATGATAGAAGAATTGAGATTATTTTTTTCAAGCTAATTTGAACATCTCTCAAAAGCATAATTTTAACAAGCAAAGGAACAACTTTGCTGCTCCAAATTAACATCAGTTTTCTTCAAAAAGAGAATTGGTCAAAATGCTACTACTTACAAGCTTTCTAACTAAAATTAAGCAAGACTTCCACCTCCACTAAGAGTTGTGAAATGAAATAAGTGTATAACTGGTATACAATAATGCAAAGTCCAGATCCATAAAGGCATTTAGACCCACCAAATAAAACTAATGGCATTTAGGGGTCTTGGTAGGAGTTAGACATAGACATGTATTTGTGTATATGGTCTTAAGCGTTTAGCGTTTTTGACAGAACAACATAATGGCAGTAAGAAAACCTTTAAAGGTAGCTAAATGAATAGTCAATAATTATTCCCTAACTTCATTCTAAAAATAAAAGAACTATGAATAGGGATTTTATCCATTTCTGTTGCAATCCACTGTTGGAGTCCACAAAAAAATTTGCTGGACATAATCTTAAAGACTAAGTCCAGACAGTCAAAATGCCTGAGGCTGAATCAAGTCGATCTTCACAGGTTCATCTAAGCTGCAGAGACTAAACCAATAAGCAAGTGAATCAAACATTTACTCTTGATTCTGGAAATACAGCCACATGCCTGCAGTGGCCTAACAGAAGCTCAGGGGTGCTTGAGCACACCTCCCTGCTCAGCTGGAGCGGATAGCTTGGGCCAAGGCTAGCCTGCCCACCTTGTGGAGTTGGGAGGGGGGGGAGTTATGGGGGAGGTGCAAAGCATCCTGGGATGCTGGGGGACTAAGTTAACTTGAATCTGGAGGGGATCTGGGACAGGAGTTCAATAAACTGATTTAACTTAAATCAATTAAGTCTAATACTACACATCCATCTTAAACTTGGTTCTGCCATTTTGAAAGTGATTTGTGTGCACTGAACTTCTGTTATGCTGCAGATTTGAACAATCACATATACCAGTTTGTGTGTCATTTCTGTTAACAGCCAAAATGACTGACACATCTTAAGAAATATAATCAGTATTGTCATCACTGGATAGTAATCACCATCCAGTGAAATGAGTGCAGTGCCTATCATAACTTGGTTTAACAGTTCGGACCTGTGGGGATCATCTCTGGACATTTATTTTTATACTAAAGATTTCTTCTATCAAAAAGGACAATTTGGAGACCTGATAATCATTGATAGGTAACTTCTAGGGTAGAGGATAATGACAGATGACTTCCTGGTAAGGGATATTTGCATTCTGCTCTTCCTAGAAGGGCATTACTTACCAATACATACACACTTTACGCCTTTCCTTCCAGACTTTACTAGGTGTCTGATTTCACACAGCAAAAAAGGAATTGGTGCAAACTACAGATGGTAAAAAAGGAATAAAATAACACCTTAGTATCATCTTTCTGTGATCCTTATTTTGAGTAGATTATTTTTGCAGGTAAACAGTGCCTTCGTGCGAATAAACACTGAAAAAATCAGGCCTTCAGTGAGCAAAGGTATTAGATATTGAGACTAATAGAACAAAATATTTGTTTTGTTTCAGATGCAGATCAGTCTTAAGGATGTGATCATTCTTAATCTTCACTTGCTTTATAAAGAAACATCGCATTGTAGGCAGACATATTTGATAATGATTCCAAGCCAGGAGAAACTAGATTCCCCAAGCAATAATAACATTGGAAGAGCACCAAAATAATAGGACTCTGCATAAAGATCTTTCTGAATAAGTGTTATGGGTAGAATGTGCATGGACAAGTCATTTATAAAAGAGCCACCTTGAGTGTGGTGCATCAGCTTTTCTTTTGTAGCATTGCTGCATGTTGATGGAGGTCAATATCTTCTCCAACTGAAATTACAAAGGGAATTTTCTGGGGTTAGAATGCCATCATGCAGGATCGAATTTAGACAGGAAGGCAGAAATTAATATCTCAGTTTACCCTTGGAAAAAAAACCGAAGTATGAGACCTTAAATGATAAGGGTGTGTCACAGCCTGCAGTTTACATCTCTCATGAATGATATTTCAGGTAACACACTGCATCAGTACTAACTGTATGGTAAAGCTGTCACCCACTTCAGTAGATGAACCTTTCTTAGAGGACACACATTCAAATACTCCATGGGTCTCCACACAGCTTCACAATCCTCAGCTGTTATACAGTTTATAGTATATGACAAAAAGGTACAGATTTATGTTTATATACACTGTGGCTGTCAAACATTTAAAAACCTGTAAAAGAAAACTATGAGAAAAAAGAAAAAAGTTAGAAGGCATTTTGTGATGGATATGTGAGACACTATTTTCTGAAATCAAATCCCCAAATTAACACTTCCCTTCATCTGCTTTTTTGCTTACTTCCTATTTATCATATTCTTTGTTTTTCCATCTGGTGGCACTGGTGTAGATGTGGTAAATGCTTTGAAAACTTTCAACTCGGTATTCTACTTTGGTTTCTCAATTCATTTACTGTTAACTTCTTAAAAGCTTTTCTCAGAAGCAGTCACTTTAGGTGACATATTTCCAGATTTTTCATACGTTACACAGGTATTACTGTTCCTATTTATATTACTTGCCCTGTTTTAAAGCATATCTTCAGTACTTGTAAATTACATTAATAGACAGACACCTTATGGAATAATATTCACAAATGACCACATTGTTCAGTATGCTGCATCCTATACATTTACTCATGGCAATAAGTTCAATCACATTACTCTACCTATGGCAGATTTATACCCATTTCCTATCAGTCAATGCAGTGACTTTAAAATTTTGCTCAGAGTTTTTCATTACCTATCTGAAACTTCCCTTTCATACCTATCAGAATTGGTCTCCATTTATACATGCCCTCAGTCCTTACTTTCTAATAATAAATCTCAAATTCATCAGCCCCCTTGTCAGGTCTCTCATCCATGGGTAACAGAGCATTCACCTGTTATGCCCCTGAGCTGTGGAATTCCCTGAACTGAACTCTCATCTCCAAATCCCCTGAGCTTTTTAAATCCCTCTTTGATTCTCACTTATTAAAATTTGCTTTTAATATTTGATCCAGTACTGACACATGCTGCAGGCTTTACTTGTATAAAAATATTTTTATTTTCCTTACTATATAGCATGTGCATTGATATTTTTGAGACTAAAAGAAATTTTATGCATTTTTATTGGTATAAATGTTCTCATAATTCTTCCTGTTCTCTCTTTCATTTCTGCATTGAACTTTAGTTCATCTGCTGTAGTCTGTGATCCATAGACTAGGTCTAGAAGGAGAATTTGTTCTTATCAGTAAAAGACCAAGGAAAGTGAAGACTTGGCAAGGGGCACAGCAGAGTAAATGATAGGACTCAGGAGTCCTAGTACCAAAGTCACATGCTCAATCTCTGCTTCTTTCTCAGTATCAGCTATGTCTGTGTCTGCATTGATTAGTTTTAGTCTGCATATTATCACCTCTTGGAAAGCCACTTTTTTATTAAACAAGCCCGTGTTTGACTTGCATATTCTAAATTGAAGCGCACACAGCTCAGGAGCGTATTGGAATTATTATTCCTAACGGCAGATTCAAAATTTGCATGCAAGTGACCTGCATTTTGTCTTACCGATCCAGGGATGAGCCAGCACTAATTTTGAAAACTAATGAAAAGCAGAGCTGCAGAGCAAGAAAGCCCCCATTTTTTCATATTTTAGGGTACCTGCATCACCCTTGAAAGGATACGTATATAAATACATAAGTTGTTTTTGGTATCACGTACCACATAGATGCTATATGATAAGAAACTAAAAGACAAGCTTCAAGAATTGCCTAAAGGAGGAAGTTAATAAGACATTGTCTGCCTGTTTTGGTAAATCCACTGGGGCTTGAGGCCCAAAGTTAATATCAGAGTGTAACACTTTATAAAATTTAACAGCAGGTGGGGCTCACAGAGGATATTTGTAGAAAGTATGTTTGTGAGTGGGAATTATTTGTTTGTCATGTGGAACGGCTGCTCTTCAAAAGTGTTTCCAGATCTAGATGACTTTAAAAGATATTTCAGTGCATTGAAAATAATAAGAACTTGGTAACCTTCTGATAATGCTGTGCAGTTGCTGAGGTACAGTGGATGCTTTTGCGGGGTTTGAAAGTCTCCTTTAGTATCTTGATTCCTTTTCAAAGTAGTCTCTGTCCACTCCCATCTGGTTGTATGTGTTGCTCTTCAGGATCCTCTCTTACACAGGCTAGAGAAAGAGGTCTTGAGAGTGCTCTGGGACATCCTTCAGCAGCCAGTCTCAATGACATATGTAAAGCACTGACTTAGAGCAATTGCATTTTAACTGTAATTCTCATTGTTAAATATGAATTGATCATCGAAGTAAAATCAGTTGCTGCCTCTGTGCAATGTTCATAATCTAATTTCCTTTGCCATGCCCCATACATGCATATTAGGGCTGGGTATTTGACCAGTCAAATAAAGTTTTGTCAGTTAACCAGTTAAATATCAGTCAAAAATTGTAAAAAAAACAAACTTGCCAATACAGTCAAATAAAACACAGAAAAAAACCCCAAATTTTACATTAAGAAATGTGTCAAAAACAATTTTAAAAATATTTCTATCAAGAAAATTGCAAAAAAAATTCACTCCCCATAAAAGTCCTATACTTTTTAGTCAAAAATATACAGTCAATTGATGATATCTGAGTGGTCAATTTACCAGCTCGTTAATCCAAATACACACACACATATTTCCCAAAGCTAAAAACCAAATAGGAGCAAAATGGATCTTAAACAAAAATGTTAATGTTACCTGGGAGTTAAGAATGTTTTATTAGATTGCCAAAAACCTCATGATGAAAAAGGGTATATATATAAAGGCTTCTTCAGTTACAAAACATTCTTTTTTAACAGGGAAATTGAAAGCAAAAATGAAAAACAACGTATAAAAAATGGAAAATTTTCAAGAATTAGTACAAATCGTCAACTGCAAAGCATAAACAACTGATAAAGCTAGAGTTCTTCACTGGTACCATTAGCAATCACTAGTAGGAAGGACAGCTAATAAGGAATTCTTTAAGGCATAAGTCAGGTATAAATTAAATCCTAACATAGGATACAATATATAACAAACATAGTATATGATCTATATAGATAGGAATGCTAAAAAGTGTCAGCCATGATGCCAAAATAGGTGGAAATACTTAATAAATATGTTTAGACTGGTATTTAGAAAGAAGGAGGATGATATAGTCATATCTGATATTGATAAGAAAATAGTTTCTATTCCTTCAAAGAAGAGAGAGGACGACAAATAACAATTCTCTAACTTAAACCTTTTAAATCGACAGGGGCATATCTACATGAGACGTTTACTGCAAATGATTAATTAGCTGCACAGTAAAATGTTGCACATCTACACATGTGCCCCTATTAGCAGAGCAGAGTTTACTCTAAAGCAAGATAGTACTTGTAAATACAAGTACTGTCCTGCTGTGTAGTTTTTTTTTAATTTTATTTTGTCACGGGGATATTTAAAAAACCAAAGCAAAAGAAAACAAAACCTCTGTACCAGCACATTTGTGGATGGTACCCAGGCTGGCTAGCCCCTCACTGAAGTACCCTCATGATGCAGCCTCATGATGCAGCCAGCTCCTCCGCAGCATGTTGAGCCAGGGGGAGCAGCCCCAGGCTGGCAGGCTTACCCCTGGATTCCCTGCCAGCTAGAGATGCTCCAACTTGGCTCAACATACTCTGCTTGGGCACACATGCAGACACAGTGCCTGGGAGCAATAAACTCCAGAGCAATATGCTCCAGAGTTTATTCATGTGCACTAATAGCATATGTAGACATTCCCAGGAACAGATAACTTATACATTTGCATATTAAAAGAGTTAAATGAGGGGCTCTGTCTATAGCATTAATAATGATTTTAAGCAAAACTTGGAACAATAAGGAAATTCTTGAGGACTAGAGAAAAAACATGTGCCAGTATTTTAAAGGGTTAGCAGATGAGCCAGTTAAATGGCTTAGTAACCTGATATCTAAGTCAGGCAAAAACCATGGAAACTAAATCATTAAGAATTAAAGGGTAACAACATAATTAGCAACAGCCAACATGATTTTATGTAACAGGTCTTGCCAAATGAACTTGACATGGTTTTCCTGTTAATTTAAAGGTTTGACTCATAAAGATAACAGAATTGACCTGATATAGTTAAAAATGTCGTAGAGCATTTAAGTAGGTATAATCAAGCTAGCCTTTATTGAATGACTTAAGAATTGTTTAATTCAGAAAGCTGATGAAACTAGAATTGTAAATTTGGAATTATCATCCTATAGAATAATATAAGAATCTATTTTTGTCTCAGCAGTAAGGAAGTCTGAAAGAAAATCGTTCCTGGTAAAATTTATAGATGACAATAATTAATGATGTGGTAAATAGCAATAAAAATGTGGGCTGTTATATAGACCTATCTAGACTATCTAGATCACTTGGTAATGATATGAACAGTGTGTGCTAATGCAGCCTAAAACAAGATCATACACATTGGAACAAGGAATATATGACATGCTTATAAGACAGAAGACTTTATCCTATAATACAGTGATGCTGAAAAGGAATTAGATGTATTTGAATTTTAATTATCTATCATCTTTATTACTATTTGGTCTAATAAGCCAAATAATTGACCAGTACTCTACATCTCCTAGGTGATGTACACACACAGACCAAAAGCAATCCTTGCCCCAAATAGCTTATAGCTTAAAAGCAAAATGCAACAGTGAACAAAATGCAACAAAAGCCTGATGGATGATCAGTGAGAAAACTGGTGGGGGAGAACATGAGATAGTGTGGTCAGCTTGCTTCTTGTGGATACTGCTTATCTACCAGCAGCAAATTTTTGTAGGCAAAAGTCAAAATTAGACTTTTAAAGAAGGTAGGAGAAAAAAAATGTATTAATTTGAGGATGTTTCTTGCAAGTTCCTCCTAAGCATGAAGGGCAGCATGGGAAAAAACAAAAAACCCGCTCATAGTACATATCTGAGAGTGATGATTGGGAGCATGGAAGTAGACCAAGAAAAGCTGTGAACATTGAAAGTTATTTAGTTATTTATCTCTAATGCTATATAAGAAAGGAAACTGGCAGAGAGATACAGACAGATAGGCAATATGGTCAAAACTACAAAATTAAAGAAAAAAGATTAGAAAAAAGTTGCAGTAGTTGACCTGTATGTGTGTGTGTGTGTGTGCACATGTGCACACATGTGCATATTATGCTTTGTGTGCATGTGTGTGCAGTCCTCCACCTCAGCAGCCCAACATCTCTCCACCTCCCTTCCCACTTAGCTCTGACCCCCTTCCAGTCCCTCACCAGCTGCTCTGCTGCCTAGGCTGCCATGGAGGAGGGAGTTCAGGAGGACAGCTAGACCACCTAGAAGTGGTGCCTCCTAAGAAACTGGAGCACTTCAAGTTTGTCATTTTGATCTTACTTGAACAATTAAAAGTTAAGCAAAACTGAGCTCATTAGCACAGCTCAAACAAAATCCTCATTTCAAATGGCATAACTTTAAAACAACTAGGCCACGTGCAGACGAGTGCAGCCATTCAGTATGTGGTGCTGCAGACAGGTCTGTCGTATCTGTGGTGTCATACCACACGTCCAGTTGTTGTGCCTCAGCACCTGTGTCTGAACATGCACTTTGGTGTGGGGCAAATTGTGCCACTTGGGACAAACTGACCCAGCCCAGCTCCTCCCAGGTCTTCAGCTAGGGGGACCTAGAGGCTGGAGCCAGCACCTGTACTGGCCTCATCAGCATGAA
>NW_017729032.1:239975611-239984077 GCF_001723915.1 Gavialis gangeticus
CTGACCCAGCCCAGCTCCTCCCAGGTCTTCAGCTAGGGGGACCTAGAGGCTGGAGCCAGCACCTGTACTGGCCTCATCAGCATGAAAAACTGCCCTGGTGGGCAGCTCAGGGCTACCTGCCCTCAGGAGCTTCTGAGGCCAGCCACTTGGTATCTGGGGACACTACCCCTTGTGCCAGCTGGACTGCTGAAGCACCCTCTACTGGATTTCCCAGTATCAAACTGATATCAAATATGCAGCACGGGGAAGATTTTTTCATTCCTAGCGTACTTCTTGCCATGTCTGAAACTGCTTTGAGATGCCACAACAGGCAGCTGCTTGCACATCTGGATGGGTCCCTAGTGAGCACTTAGCAGTGGTTAACAAGCATGAATGCATGGTCCTCCATATTTTAAATGTCCTTAACAAGATTTAGTTGCACCTTATAATGCTGACACACAGGTGATAGTGTCCATGGACATTAGGAAAAGGCACAGTGAGTAGGGCCCAAGGAGGAAGATTAAACACTCCAAACATGCCATATTGAGTTTGATCTGATAGCTAGATATTCATGAGCAGAGGGCAGAAAGAGAAAGAGAGTAGAGTGTCAGAGTTATGAGGCATCAGCCCAGAAGTACTGCTTTGGGTACCATTCCCCAGAAATAATGTAGAGAGAAACAGAAGAAGCCCAAGATACAGCCTTTTTTTAAAGCAACTCCATAAAAATAGCATAGAGACTGAGGAGAAATTCTCCAAAGGGTAAACAAGCATGATTGAAGAGAAAGACAGCAATGTAGAGAGGAGTAATAGAAGGCAAGTAAAGACCAGATTCCAAGAGAAGAAGCATGTTTGATGCTGTCAAAGACTTGACAAGACAATGAAGATAAGGTTCAAGTACTAGTTCAAAGCTTTGGTTAACTTAGGAAAAGGTCATTAGGCTCTTGAGTGAAAGTAATTTCAGTAGAATGCTTGGGATGGTAACCATCTAGTTATGGAACTGGAATTGAGAAACATCAGACTACTTAAAAACGATACATAGATTAAATATGGAGATGAAAGGGAAAGGGAGATGTTGGGGATAATTGGATTTTTTAAATGTGACTAACATATTTTTGTACTGTGAAAGGACAGAACCAGAGAGAGATTAAGGATATAAATAGGTAGAAAATGACCAATGGATGCAAAAAGGAAAAGAAGAAAAAAAAAAAAAATCAGGAAATGAGCTGGCAGAGGAGAACAGACAAAAAACTTCTGCATTGTTGGCAAAGTAAAAAAAGGAAAACAGATGAGGCAACGGAGGCTAGTGAGGGGAGTAGGAAATCATGTTGTATTTTATTTTTACTTGCGAATAATTGATAATTATGTAGAAGGAAAACAGGAGAAGAAGAGTGTTTGAGTAAAAGAAAAAGTAATGAAAAGTTAGTGGCAACTGCCAGAGTGAGATTCTATTACATTAGAAATGTAAAGATGGTTAGTGAAAGAATGGCAGGAGTGAGAAGGATTTTGTAGTGGTGGAATTAAGTCTGGTTTTGGGACCTGCCCCGATTATTACAGCTGAGCAATTTTTTTCCAGCAAAGATTTTATTTGCTGAAAAAAATGCAGTTTTCATCAGCATAAAACTGTTAGCAAACTGAACCCAAATTCACTGAATAGTTTCAAGCTGAAAAAAGAATGAAAGGATATATTTATAGAAGGACTGGAAGAAGAGCTAGTTTGACAGGTGAAATGAATAATAAATAATAATGGGGATGGTAAATAAAGAACAATTACTTGCCCTGACCTACATACAATCTTCCCAAATGCAACCTCCACAGAAGATATTATAATCTCTTAGAAGACTTCTTTTCAATGTTTCATAGTACAGTTTTGCTTTGCTTTGTGCTATGGATGAATACTCTGAATCTCTTTGTTTTCCTGTGTCACTTTCAAAATTACAGGTTATGCTGATGATAAAGAACACACATAGTAGTTGTCCACTCTCCCACCTCTGTATCTTAATTTTTAAAAAGGAATGGAAAGGGAAAGGAAAAAGGACTTTGCTGCCTATTCCCAGGATGCCTGTTCTTAGTTGTAGTTTAACAACCCAGCTTTTTTTATTGATTTCCATGTCTAGAGATATTAACCTGAATTTAGTGTATTATTAGAGGCCAGACATCATTTCTTATTGTGGTCGGGATAGGGTAGATCAACGAATTCTCCCCCTCAGGGACTCGTCTGCCACGCCTTTGTTGTTGGAAGAATGAAAAGAGATGTTAAGCCCTGAGAGATCATACAATCAATCACCCTGCTATTAATCAAAATGAAAATTGGTTTTATTAAATCACAATCGCAGTCTGCGGCCATTTCTCTCCCGGTCTACAGCTTTACTTTCCCCTCTGGCTTGGTTGCAGAACAGGGAGGTTATGTCCTCACCTCTCCTTTTTCTCTCTCTCTCTTTGCAGGTCCCTGCTTCCTACCTCGATTCTACAAGGAGTTTCCCTCTTCAGACCCACCAGGTAAGTGCTCACAGTTTTGGAATCCTTTCTCTTGCTGATCTCTTGCCATAGTTTGTTTCACCTGGTGATTTACACTCTGTAGTGTCAGCTCTCGATCTAGATCTGTCTCTGTTACCTTGTAAATAAAAGGTATTTTGGAAATTTGGAGTATACAATAATGGTTCCTGAAGAGGGCCTGCTTGACATCTTTAAACACCTGGATAGCTGTAGGATGTCACTTTACCAGGTTCTTCTTGCCCTTGGTAAGGTCTGTCAGTGGTGCCAAAATCTGTGAAAATTCTTTAATAAACTTGCAATAATCATTTGCAAATCCTAGGAAGGACCCGAGGTGTTTTAAGGTCTTTGAGGGTTGGTACCAACAAAGAGCCTCCACCTTATTGGCCAGGGGTCTTATTTAGCCTTGTCTGACCATGAACCCAAGATATTGAGTTTCCCGTTTTCCTAGGGTGCATTTCTTTGCATTGGGTGTTAATCTGGCCTGCCTCAGATCTCTCAGGACTGCTCTTAGGTGCCAGCAATGTTGTTCCCATCCTTCTGAAAATACTATGATGTCATCAATATATGCTGAAGCATATTCTTGATGAGGGGCCAGGATAGTGTTCATTAGCCTCTGGAAGGAGGCTGCAGCCCCATGAAGCCAAAAGGGCATTCTCCTAAATTGGAACAGCCCTCAGGGAGTGCCAAAAGCAGTCTTCTCATGGTCACTGGTGGCCATGGGTATCTGCCAGATATCCTTTAGTTAGGTATAGTGTCAAGTTATACTTAGCCGTCCCAATACTTTCTGGCACATCATCTATTCCTGACATAGAAAAATAATTGAACGTTGCAACCTCATTAACTTTACAATAATATGTACAGAGCCTCAGGGTTCCATCAGGTTTTGGCAAAATCACCAAGGGGCTTCTCCAGGGACTGCAAGATTCTTTGATTATTCCAAGTCACTTCATCTGCTCTGTTTCCTTTTGGACTGCCCAATGATGCCCAATGGTGTCTCGGCAGATGTCTCCACTTGTTGCATACTAATGCAACCAGCTGGTGTCTTTATTCTGTGCTCTATTCCTCATACTTCACCTGGCACCTCTGTAAATACATCTCTGCATTCTTTTACTATGTTGGTTAGATCTTCCTGTTGGGCTTTCTCTAGGGTACCCCCTACCTCTGGGGTTTCCTCCTCCCATGAGGATATTTCTGGGTCTCCAAGATCCTCTAAATCAATACTCCTTTGTATTAACTATCCTTCTTGTGGAAGCCATTTTTGTAATAGGTTGATGTCATATATTTGCCTTCTATGGACCGGCTCAGTGCTTAAGACCTCATAATTGGCAAGGCCTACTTTCCTAGTCGCTCGGAAGGGCCCTTGCCATTGGCCAGTAATTTATGAGTACTATTGGGTAACATTATTAAAACTTGGTTCCCTCTTTTAACTCTCTCTCCCAGGTCTGCCTATCATAAAGCGGTTTCTGCTTAGTCTGACTCTTGCCTAAGTTCTCCTGTGAGATGGCATGTGCTTTTTCTAGCCTCTCTCTAAAATCGATTACCACCCACAGAGTTCTATTCTTCTCCCCATTTGGTTTGGTCCAACTCTCACAAATCAGGTCTATCAGCCTCCAGGGGTTGTGGCTGTAAACCAATTAAAAAGGTATGAACTGTGAGGAGGCTTGTGGGGCTTCTCAAATAGCAAACAATAAAGGCGGTAATATTTCCTCCTACTTCCTCAGATCTCCTTGAATACAGGCACATATTAGGGCTGTGCAAAACAGCACTGTTCCGCTTCAACTTTTGTTTCAGTGTTTCAATGGAACATTGTTTCATTTGGAGTTTAATTTAATTCTGAAAGCACTGTTCCATTTCATGTTATTGAAATTGTTTTGCTGTTTCGACACTGTTTCAACATTTCGCCCATAGGCTATAACGGAGAAGCACGAAACTGCCTATAACTTTGTCATTTCTAGCCTGATTCAAATGAAACTTACAGGGATGGTAGCCCCTTCTGAGGGCACAATGCTTACCAGGTTTTTAGGAGATAGGTGCAGAAGGTTCTGGGAAACTGCACCTCAAGGTGATGACAAGCAAAACTTTCACTTCCTGGCAGAGACAGCCTCCTGTGACCTGGCAGGCAAATCTGGGAGCCCACACCTCCAGGACAGCTGTGGGGCTGCGCTGGACTCCTCCAAGAGGTGCAGCCCCTGATCTTCCTGCTGAGAGACAGGAGGCTGCTGCTGCCACCTGGGACCAGCACTGGGTGCAGTCCACACCCAGCACAGGGAATATTGCTGCTGCCACTGGTCCCAGGCAGTACTGTGATTGGTGCTACCACCCATCCCAGGTAGAAGGAGCATCCTCCTGTGATCCAACAGGCAGATCAGAGGCCTGCACCCCTGAGAGGGCTGCAGGGCTCTGCCGGACTCCTCCTGGGGTTGCGGGTAGGCCCCTGCTCTGTCTGCCAGATCACAGGAGGCTGCTGCTGCCAGCTGGGACTGGTGCTGGTCACAACCCACACCCAGCACCAGGAAGACTGGTGCTCCCACTGGCCCCAGCAATTCAGAGTAAAGGGACCCAGTAGGGGTGTGGAACCAAGATCTGGGCTCTTCCTTCCCCTTCCCTTTTTCTTTCTACCCTGTACAGGCTGCCGTCCCTTACCTCGAAGCATGGGTTCTGCATCATCAGCTGGGGATCCAGGATCTCTTCCTCTTGCTTGGCCAGCCATTCTCATAGAACGGTTTGAAAGAAAGGTTCTTGGTTCTGTTCCTCTCTCAACTTGTGCCCCTTGAGAATTGGTTCCAGGTCTAATTCATCCATCTCCTGATTCAAATCTTCAGCAAAATAGACTTTACCTGTTTAAATTAATAGTTCCTCCCCCCCAGGGCCCCTCATTGCTCATGTTACCACCTCCCATAGATGGGACCAGTCTATGCTGAGTAGCATCGGGCAAGGCAGGGTCCCCACTAAGCCTACTGCTAGCTTCTCAGTTTGCCCCATTACAGTCATCTTGAGCTTCCTCCACTCATGTGTATCTAAAGCCCCATAAATGCAGACCATGCTCATTGCATTTTCTGTAGTGCCCATCTGAGGGGAAACTAAGGCAGCACAAACCATAGTTTGGGTACACCCACTATTGACCACAGCCGGGACAATAGTGTCTCCTATCCATACCTCAACTAGGGTCGTATTCCTTTTCCAGGGCCCTTTATGCCTCCTGAAGCTGCAATCCATTTTTTCTTCATGTGGATAGTCTGGAGCAGCTTCTGGGTCCAGCTTCTGAAGACAAAAATCAGGCCAGGTGTCCTTTCCCCCCACAATGATAGCATATGAGCTCCCAGGGTTCCCTGCAGAAGTCTTTGCTGAGGGGTCTAGCTGTCTCAGGTCTCTTCCCTTTGAATCCACTCTCTCCCTAGCTAGATAGGGGGTTGTTTCAACTCTTCTCCCTTTGACTACCTTCACTTCTTGCTTTGGCCACTACATAATCTTCTGCTAGCCCTAAGGCATCTTCCATGGTCTTCAGCTGATGACTCTTAACCCATTGTTGGGTGTTTCCTCCCAGGTCAGCTAGGAATTACTCCAGGATTATCATATCAATTACTTCCCCTAGGGAACTTTCATCTGGCCAGAGCCAGTTTTCCACTTGGTCCCTTAGTCTCTCCACTAACAACTGGGGCCTGAGCTCTTCCCTCTTCTTTTTAGTCCAAATTTTTTGTCAGTAGGACTCAGGGGACAATTCTAAGCAGTACAGGATTGCCGCTGTCACTTTATTGTAATCTTTGGCTTTGGACCTGGTGGGGGATCTATTACACGGCTTGGGCTGGCCCTATCAATAGGGGTCTGCTTCAGATGGCCCAGAAAGCTGAATAATTCCATTATTCATCATATATGAATTGACATTTTAATGACCTGCATATTCCAGGGCTCTCCCACAAAGGCATCAAGGGAAACCTAAGGCGAACACTGTATCTCTCCTTCCTGTATGGTAAAGCAACTTGGTCACTGTTTTGTTTGTATGCTTTTCAATTAGGTTGCTGAGAGGAGCCTAGGGAGATGTTGGCTTAATGTTTTATTTTGAAGGCAGAAGTTGTCAAATTTCTCAGAAAATCCATAATGGATTCAGACTGTTATTGGAAAATTAAGTTGAAAACAAAGGTATCATTGGAGAAACTCTACATTTTATTCTGAGAATATGCATGAGAATGTGTAAAGTTTAGGAAATCTATGGGATGCATACAAGCTTTCATTTCTAGCAGTGAAAAATATTCATCACTAGAAATCATTCCAGGAGAGCACAGGTATACGTGCCTGAAATAATCCCCTTTCTCCTGGTCCTTATAATTTCCCCAGACTGGGGTGATCCAACTCTTGGGAAAGTGTGGGGTGCAGGGGCTACTCCAATACTCCCATTCCCAGTGGCTGGAAGCTAAGCAGATGGAGCAGTGAAGCAAAGCCCACACACACATCTCACACCAGGGTCTCTGGTGTGAAAAGTGGGCAGGGAGCTGGTAGCAAAGAACTAGTATACATTAATAAAAATAGTCTTAAATTTAAAAAAAAAAAGTAAAAATGTGTTAAAGTGCTTTCAGGAAACTTTTTTCTTTTTTTATATCTTTAGTCATGATTTTTTTACACTCTGACTTTGACTTTTCAGATTAAATATCTAAATCTGTCTGACCTCTAGGTACAGAAATAGCTACCAGTATGAGAGAGTGAGCCAAATTCATTCCTGCTGCAATTCCACTGATGACAAGAAAATGCAGAGAAAGTCAATGGGCTTTCCTCTGGGGCTGAAGGCATCCACCTGCATAGATCAGCAGTACCGAAGCACATAGCCTTGTCACAGCTGAAAGTCCTGTTACTGAAGATGAGCCTTAAGTTTGATTAGCTCAGAGCTGAAAAAGTCAAGCAATAAGGAAAGGTAAAGGTGCTAAATAAGCAAATCAACAAGCAAATAGATATTTAATTAAATCTATCAAAGAGAGTGGTGCACGCATATATTTTAAGAGCATACACCTTACCTTGCAAGCAGGGAAATGTAATATCCCACTATCTTTATTTTAGACTGCAACAGCACAAAAATAGTTCCCTAAATTGCAGATCCTTAATTGTATTCATTTGGATAAACTGCCCAGCAGCTGTGAAAGGGGAGAATGAACCTTCTTTTATGAGGCAACTTTGGTTTAAGCCAATAATCCTAGAACTACATTTTTTTTTTCCTGGGTGAGTGGAGAGAGAGGAAGGGAAGGAAAAGAGAGAAGAGAGAGAGAGTGGGGCTGAGGGGAGAGGCTTGGACTTATTGCCAGCAAAACATTATGTGCATTTCAGTCACAAGTACCATCATTACAGAGAAAAAGAATGTAGAGGAAATAAACCGCCTATTGTCTCAGCCTTGTTCCTTTTATATTTTGATTCTGTGCCTCACAGACAAAAAGACAAAGAAAAATAAAAACAGATTTGTTTCCTGTAAGAGTAGAAGTTTCACAGTATCTATCATAAAATGTATCAAAAACATAGTGGAACATACCCCCAGAAAATGTTGCTTCCTCAAAAATTGAAGTTTTCATGGAAACACTGGTTTAGAGGAGACCAAATGGAATTGGTAACACAGACACTAAGTACAGACAGTCAAAAAGTCCAAGGCTGAAACAATTCAATCTTTGCAGGTTAGTCTAAGCTGTGTAAATTGAACCAATAAACAAATAAACAGACATTCACTTTTGATACTGGAAATGTAGCCACATGCCTGCAGTGGCACTGGTCAGAAGCCACGGAACACTAGAGCATGCCTCCCTGCTCTGCTGGAGCAGACAGCTTATGCAAAAGTTAGTCATCCCACCCTGTGGGGGGGCGTGGCACGAAGAGGTGCAAAGCATTCTGGGATGCTGGGGGAATGCGAGTTAACTTGAATCTGGAGGGGATTGAGGACAAAAGTTCAATAAACTAAATCACTTAAGTCCATCCAGGTTTATCTAAACTGGTTTCAGCCATTTTGAAAGTGATTTATGTGCA
>NW_017729032.1:239984088-239994232 GCF_001723915.1 Gavialis gangeticus
TTCTGTTGTGTTACAGATTTGAACCGGTTTCTGATCACTGATATCAGTTTATGTGCAACTTCTGTCCCTAGCCAATGAAAGCAAGAAGGGGAGGAAGGAAGAATTAGCCAATAACAGCCCAGCAATCAGGACACTCCATGGTGATGCAGAAACAAGCTGAGGTCCTTGCTGTACCTGATATAGATCAGGACCCATGCCTGTGTCTCCTACATCCTAAATATATGCCCTGACCATCAGGTTATCAACTGTTCTTGGGTAAATGGGCTTCTCTCCCTCTTTTCACCCTTTCCCTTACCTCTGGCTCTGAGGCTTAAGCCAGTGTCCTTAAAACCAAATTAACCTTCTTCTCTATTAGACACTTCCTCAAAAGTTCACTGTGCTACAACAATTCCAGGCTTTTGAAAAATATTCACACTGAACTGCATATTAATAAGGCCTCCCCCGCTTTGAACCAATTGCTGCGTACAGATGTTTAAACCTTATGAACATTTCTTAGAAGTTGCAAAGGAAGAGGAAAATAGAGAGAAGAACAATATGCTCCCTTTAGTCAGGAGGAAAGTTGACTTCTCTTTTTTAATAGGAGCTTAAAATCTGAAAGTCGAACCTCCTTCTCAGATGCAGGCAATGCATTGCACAGAAGTATGTTCTATGTCTTTCATTAATGTCAGGACCCCAGCAGCAAAATTATCCACTAGCTTTAGACATCCAGTCTGACTTGCAGGCATGCCCACATAAAGGGTGTTTCACAATCCAACTATTCTATAACAAAGGTCTCAGCTAGTATCTACAGACATCCCTGAAAACAGTAGAAAAGTGACATGCAAGTGACAGCACATGATTGAGGAGGTCACCCAATTTGTCAACTCAGCCTGCATTGCCCAGAGCCAGTCATATCAAGGACAGGAAGCAGCCATTTTCCACAAACCAGTTATCACAACTTCGCCATAGCCCCTGGATGAGAGATGAATCATAATAGCCACTGAGGAAAGATGTGAAACAGTAAGCAATGGTACAGAGCTTGTTTTTAAATAAATGGGGGATTTTGTATAGTCTGTATGTGATCTGCAAGATGAATTTATAGCAGATCCCCAAGATATAAAATTCTAAAAAGTCTAGAGCACGTGACTGTACTATAAACTGTTTGCAATTTGGAAAGAATAGGTTATGTTGACCCAGGTTAAACAGCAAGCAGGATTTTCGTTTTAACAATGGAAATACATTTCAAAATTAAGGATAGAAGGTAACAAATGTATTCTGCACTAGTGTAAAAGGATTTCACTCATAGTGCAAACCAACTATTCTCCCCGCCCCCCTCTGCACACGCGCACACACACACACACACACACTTATCGCATACAAAGAACCCTCCTTGTAAGTCAATCAAAGGGAATAGAGAGCAAGGGAGATGAAAGTCATAGCAATTCTGGAGTGGGGGAACTCAAAAGGTTACGGTGACTCCAGAATTTTGTGTGTGCTGATCTTTCACTCCCAAATAGTAATAACATTCCCACATTTTTAAATGATCACACTTCAATGCATAACAAGCAGAACATGCAGTCTGTGGGTATCAGAGCAAAGAAATGCCTCCAGAGTTCATGTTAGTACCTGTGAGATGAGGCACAGCTTGGGTCACATGCAGTAGAGCCAGGATTTTCAGTTGAAGCCTGTTTATCAAACAATTTGAATAATGGTTCCTTTGACATGTAGATTGCTTCTCCAAAAAGAGCTGCCTTATCCTTTTTTTCCCTTTAACACCACTAGAAGTATAAGAGCATTTTCATATCTGATTTCCTATTGAATTCTTTTCTTAGCTTAGTTACAGCAGGCAAGGAGATAAAGCACTGCATTATCCAAATCCTCATTGCTTATAGTTATTTCATAGGGTAAAACTGGTTTGGGTTTTTTCATCCCCCTTCTCCATTTTTCTGTAGAAATCTGGATTTTATTTTTCCTTTGTATCCTAGCTTTTACAAACAAACAAACCACTGTCAGCAGAAACACATAATGAAACAAGCCTTTTCATTTTAGAAATCTAAGGCTAAAATAAGAGAATTTATGTAGGAGAACAATAGAACACCAAAATAATTGGTCCAAAATGAGGGACTTTGACTTCAAAATTCATGACTTACGTGGTTGGTGCTAGGGGTCAGAAGACTCTGAAAATAAAATCCTTTAAAAATGCTTCATGCTATACACTTACATGCACTCATGTCTGAAGAACCTGACAAAGTCTTCTTGTTAAAAAAAAAGACCATACAAACCTAGTACAAGAAATAGTTCTTTGACTATTGAGATAATATGTCACGTGATTTTGAACTATATTAACAACCAATCATGTATAGTCAAAAACCTGTTCAAATTTTATGCTAAACAGAGCTGTGAGAATTGTACAAACCCAATTTTTCTCCTATGCTCAGTGTAGCATACACAGAAGTACCAACAAAATCTGCACAAATAAGAAAACAACAACAAAAAAATAAATGTTAAGCCCCTGTAGAAAAAAACCCAAACAAACAGAAAGGTTCAAGCCCAACTCCTTTACTGTTTCTGTAGAAAGTGAATGAGACAGATTTCCTGTTTTAGAATCAATTCAGTCTGTTCTGAGTTTAAAATACAATTGTTTCAGCTATTATTGTAACTGGAAAGTGTAGACCTTTAGGCTAAGTTTTTCTGGAGTTTAGGGGAATTATGCAAAATTAAATGGACACCTAACTGTATTAGGCTCCTATGAAAATCCCAAACCTAATATATCTACTACATACTAGTTCATTCACCTGGCTGTTCTAAAGGTTTGCTTAATTATTACTTGTCTATATACATCTCACATCACTTGTAAAGCACACAATTTTGAATTTAGGCCAGCTTTCCCTGATTGAATAGACTAAAACAATAAACCTAAACTCTACAAAGTGTGAAGCTCAATGTTAAGCTTTGAATTTTTACTTTTATAAACTGCAATTAGGAGGTTCAATTTTAGCTGCCTGAAAGCAATGGAGGGAAGGGAAGAAAATAACTAGAGGAAATAGGAAGAAAATCACCATGAACTCCATGAGGAGCAGACTAAAGTGATTTTAGATTATTCTCTCTCCCTTTTCTGAGTGCCTTCCCTAACATGTAAGGACTGAGTAGCCTTCTGTGCCAGACACCTTCTTTGCAATTCAACATCTCACCACATGGCCCTCTTACCCTAGTATAACCACAAAGAAAACAGATAAAGTTACCATGTTTGTCTCATTCTTTAGAGCACTATTCATCTTCCTAAGCCCACCAGTCTAGCTAATCAATACCTGGGAAGGCCTCAGTAGGAGTTTGAGATACAGCTACAGCAATGGCATTGGTGTCTGCCTGGCTTCTCCTACCCTGCAGTTGCTACTGCTCTTCTCTCTGGAACTGTTGTTGTTGCTAAGTTTGCTGATGTTGCTGCTTCAGCCCTTCTAGCCATTTTAGCAGGGTTCTGGTCTCCAAAGCTGATGTAGGGTTTTAAAATACTCACATTCTCCATCATGGGGTTTTCACTCAGCTTTTTATTTTCCCTGGGGCAAACTGGTTCCTACAAGAAAACCAGTGACCATAATAGAAAAAAACACTTCAAGAAGCAACAAAACTTCTAGTCGTTCCTTGGACCTGGAAAGAGCTATCCTGGCTTTGTGCTTCCTCCTTGGCACCACAACTCTCCCTCTCTCTCTCTCATCTCTCTTCCTTGGGAGCTTTTAACTTCCTCTGCCCAGGCAATCATCACTGTCAACTGACCCCCCACAACTGGTATCCTGCCCCTGAGCAATGCACCCAGTTACAGGAAGCAACATCTGCCCAGCTTGGTGCACCATGTACAAGCTACTGATTGCCAAGAGAACTCACAACCTCTGGTGGGAGCTGTACATAGGGCCCTGGTTACAGGCATCTTTGGCTTCCACTTAGACCAGGCAACAGCAGCAGCTCCTTGGACCTTTCTGCAAGGAGCAGGTGGAGGAGATTTTTTTCACCCCTTCTTGAACTGTCCCAGCTACAGCCACTCTTTGCTGCCCTCAGCACCCTCTCTGGCACACTGGATTTGGATTTCTCTGAGACCGTGTACATCTTCTCTATCCCATATTGAAAGGCCAAAGAGAGTGTGATAGGACTGGCCAAATTCCTAATAGGCCAGGCCGTGATGGCAACTCTGAAAAGCTGCAGAAATACAGGGGACTGGCTCTAACGATGCCCCTCCAACTCTTCTACTTCCTGACCCAGGCACATGTCGCATTTGGTTGAGACATTTCAACTTGCAACAAAACATAAACCACTCATGAAAGGGACACTCTGCAAAGTGAAAGATGGATAACTGGTCCCACATGTGTGACCCTATGAGGGACATAACAGGGAGAAGTTCCAGTCTCCAGTGACATGAACTTATGTTGATGACAAGTGTTTCATGCTCAGCCCCTGGGAGGGCTACATACCTTTACACTGGACAAACTCTTGGAGGAAAGGGACATCAGTAGCTATTGAGCATGGGAGTTAGGGAAACCGCCTCTTGATTGGAACTTCCAAACCTTAAACATTGGAGGCTGCAAGTGAGAGAGGAACAGTGGAAAATCCCTGGTCATATCCAGGTCACTCTCCCTTTCAACATCCACTCTCTCTCTGCCACTGTGTAACACAGGATACTGGGGAAAACAGATCTATGGTCTCACCCAGTAATGGGAAATTTTTATGTTCTTACTTTCACCAGTTGTTTTCATATTTGTAGAATAAAAACTTAAGAAGTCAAAAGGTCTCAATCTTCTCTTGACAATAAGAAAGTATCACATTCTGGAACTATAGGCTCCTTAATACTTAGCTCTGTCCTATTCAGGTCCCTGTAACATACCTATCATTTTGTTGTCTACGTACCAGTACAGCAGATTTTTACTGGCAGGTTTTCCTTTACATATTTCTAAACTATTTATGCATCTTAAAGAGGAGAAATGATTTTATGGTAAGAAAATGACTTTGTATTTTAAAAAAAACTATGTTCAATGCACTTCACAGCTCTTCCACAGCTTTCCTGTACATCCATGAACAAGGCACTTAACTCCTTTGTGTCTCAGTTCCCCACCTTGAAAAATGAAATGGCAAGACTGCTTTTCTCCTGTTCTTTATTCATTGCATCTATTTAGCTTGTAAACTCTTTGAGCAGGGTTATCTTCACTATGTTACACTACTGAAGTACTTATTAACATAAAGATACCAGTTTCTCTCCTGTAAAGTAGTTCAGGATTTTTATTTCTATGCATGAAATAAAGTTCTTCACTGCCTGAGTGAATGCAAAAGGTTCAAATGGATTTTTTCAATGGATTTAAGAAGGCAGCTAAATTGTTGCACATTGTCTATGCTCAGAGATATTCTACTGTCAGACTGTAATAGTGGAATATGAGCAGTACTGTGACTGGATTCTTGATTACTGGCAGCTGAGTCTTATAGCTAGAGAGGGAATTAGGGACCCTGACTGCCTTGTCTTGGAATTCCCTTGCTTTCTTGGTTGGCTCATCATTAATGTTGTTTTAATGTAGCCTTGCCAGTTTCATTTTTTTTTGCTTGTTGCAATCAGTCATTAGAAATATAAACCATCTCTCTCTCAAAAGCTCAGTGTATGTGACAATTTTAGGGATCTGAGGTCTAGATCATTAGTGAATCCAGACAGTTATCTGAGAGTAAATCACACAGCGGGAAAACTATATATACACACTTAACTGTTTAGAATCCTGACTCGTTATGTTCTGCTTGTAGTCAGAAACACACGTTTTACCTTCACCAGAGAATTCAAAAGATTTGTTTCCCCTCAAAGACATATAATGTATGCTTTCTGAAATTTGGTATTTAGCAAAACTAGGTGCCAAATTATCTGCCGGTGGAAATGGATACACTTGGATAGTGTAGAAAAGAACATGGAGAATGAAGGTGCCACTCTGACCTTGCAACAATGAAAATCATTTGCCTTTGTACTAATCATGAAGTGGCATAAATAGGACTAAAACCCTAGCAAGGGTGCTATAGATGGAAGGATTCCATTATCTTCCTTCTGATAAAACCCACGGGAAGTATTAAACCATTTTGTCCTAAAAAAAGGTTTCACACAAATTCCACAAAGTTGATTCTACAGCTTCTCCTGTTAAATGTCTACTAGGATATTAGGCAGAGATATTGTGAATTGGGGTACATTGATCTACCTTTCCTTCACTTCTAGTATGTTATGTGTTTATATTGCTTTATAAAGGGTGAGAGAGAGGGGTCTGTTGCTTCTACTTTTATTTTTTTTATTTCTGCTTTGATTTTACTAGTCCTTTTGAATGGACTTTTCCATGGAAGAGAGCTCAATGCTATCATGCAGTTATATGAGAGAGTTGTTTAGCCAAAAAAAAAAGGCTCAGTGACTCAGGGTATGGGTAACAAAGAACAGTGATTTGATTAATTTACTAGGGTGTTCCCCATGTACATGTACCAGACTTACAAGAGAAAATGGCTTTGCCTCAAGAATGTATTAAAACTGTAATTTTTTCCACAAAGTGGGAAATCAAAGAGTAGCTTGGAGAATTCAACACACAAGTAGGCATAAGATAAAACAGCCAACATTGCTAATATTAAAATGTATGAAACATGAATTTCAAAACTCAGGCAAGAAACTATTTGATTTAATTCACCATGAGAACCACTTAATGTGGAATGTTCTTGGCTGATGCTACAAGGCTCCCAGCTCTGCTTGTCAGTGGGCACCAATGTCCTCAACCTCACTTTTGGGCTCTCTGGGTCCTGCCCCCTCATGGTTATTTTTCCTGCCATTACTTGATGTTATAGGTTTGTTAGGAGGCTGCCCCAGAAGACAGACAGGGGGTTTGGGGTGGGTCCCTGTCTGAACTTACGCCCTTCCAGGTCTTGGATCACTTTTACTCTGGCTGGGTCCCACAGCCTAGGGTCCACTGCTTCAGGACTCTAGGCTCCTGGGAACCTAGGTCCTGCTTAGCCTCTGCAGGCTTTGAACCACTCAGGCTCTAGATATGCCCCCTTTGCAAGCACAGGGTCTACATTCCCCCCCAGTTTTGCTGCTACATAAATAGTCCTCTGACATGCTGCAATCCTCCCTGTTGCAACATATTTGGGCTACTGCCCACACACAATAGACCAGAGCTCTGGCCCCCTAGAAATTCTCTAAACAGAGTGGCTCGGCTGCACTCCAGTGGCCTCCAATCCACGCCTTACGGCCATCCTGGGCCTCTGGTTCAAATATAAATCAAAGTATGAGCATCCAACACCAAGCTTGCCAAACACAAGCTCCCCTCTCAGCGTTAATTCTCACCCTCAGGTAACACAAATGAAAAAGGTGTGAAGTACTTACGTTACTTGCAATGTAGGGTCTCTTCCATCCTTCTGTGGTACAAAGTCCTTGCTTCCAGACAGTCCATGCTCCCAGGCAGTCAGGACTGACTGTCCCCTGAAGCTCTACTATGCACATTCAGACCGTCTTTTCTGGACTAAGCCCCAGGCTTTTGAGCCTCTCTTTGGGTCACCTGATCATTTACTTCTGCCCCAGGCCTGCTAGTCACTGCCTACACCTGCAGCAGATGGCCATCTTATTGGGATCCCTTTTACCCTTAAGTCTGTTCAAAGGGCTGGGCTGGACTGCAGGCTGTAGGCTCCCTCCTCCTTAACAGGAATGAGGCAGAGGCCCCAGTACAAGCCACCATAAGGTTTGGTTAAATCAGATCTGTGTACTTCATAGTTTTATATGGCTTCTAGATCCAGGATTGAACAGTGCCTCGATAGATAGATGCTTCCAAATTGTATCACACCTTGGAAAAATACCTTAGAAAACTAATGATATTCTACTAAGATGTCTTTGTGGAAGAGATTTAATGTGCCAGATCACATATCTTTTATGCATGCAGGCAGGCATGCATTATTTGAGGAAGTAGAATAAATAACGCAAGGTTTCATGTAGAACAAGATCACTGCAACTATGGTTGAGTGTGAAATGCTTATGTCTGTTTTTTTTTCTTCAACAGATTTTTAAAGGCCAGAGACTATCTACATAAAAGAGACATTTTCTGTCTACAGATGAACCTGCAGTTTTCCTTGCCACTGTAGACAATAACATTGGTAATGTTATCTTACTCCTGGCATAATTGCTAAAATAATCCTTGCAGTGAACACTCACCAAAATGCAGGTAAAACAATTTAGCTATCAAAACAAACACAAACAAAAGAAAAAGCAGAAACGAATTTCTAAATGTTTCATTGTAACCACAAATTATCATGGGGAAAACTGGTCAAGGTTAAAAGCAGTTCAGGAAAGCTATTCATTTAGTAAACAACTGTAGATGGTAAAATGTAATTATCACAAAAGCAAACTTTACTAAGGGGATAACTGTCAGAGCTGTTACAGTTAAAGGTCTCTTTACTGTTTTAATCTGACAGGCTGAGAGTTCTCTGGAGAAAACAATTCTTAATAAAACCACAAATGAAAGTGTTCTTCTCAGCTTCCACTAACCACCGTGCTACTTGTAACAAGCTTACAAAGCAAATTAAACTGACTTGCTTGCTATAGTGACCAGGTGCAGAAAATGAACAGTGGCCTTGCACAGTATTATTTTACAAAATAATAATATCATAGGAGTTTAGAAGATAAATTGTTCTTTGGTTACGGAGTGAACTGCTGCTCTGGATTCCAGTGGCTTCTTACTCCTTTGAAAGCAGAGATAGTTCAAAAACATTAATTATTAGCAAAAATAGTCTATTAGAATAACAGAAATCTAATTCCTTCTCCCTGTCAACGAGACAAACACAGTAGTAATAAAAATCAGGGTCTGATCGTGCTCCTGTTGAAATGAATGGCAAAATCACTGTCACCTTAAAAAATACAAGATCAGGTCAGAAAGTTAACTAATAAATGATTGGGTCAGACTCAATGCAAGATTAGGGCCAGAGTTCATCATTACAACAAACAAAGAAGTTGGTAAGAGATCTCTCAGGTGGAATAATCTGATCAGCGTCTTAAAAAATAAAAGGGAAGAGGGGAAGAGCAACCAAGATTTAATGTTTTACAGACAGAGAAGGTTTGAAAAATGTCAGGAACTGTATGAAGCTCCAGTTGCTTACGTCTCAGGGGAGCTACTTTACAAATCCCAGCATTGCATGTCAAATTCCATCCTGTGTCTTAAAAGGCCAAAAGGTCTTTTGACAAGGATTCAGATTGTTTCATCTGTTTATGCTGTCCTTTCTGAAGCAAGCAGTTTGATGCTCCAAACACCAACATTTATATCTAGAACTCCCAGTCCCTGAGGAACAGAAGTTCTTTGAATGAAAGAATCAACGATGTTACCTGGGTGGTTTATTTAAAGACAAATTTGTTGTTGGTATGTAACCTTAGTTCAGAGTCAGATGTTGTACAATTGATCAGTCTTCTGATGTTGCTGCTACCCATTTTGTGCCCTGTTCTCCTGCTATTAGGCAGGCAAAACTCCCACAGGAATTAGCAAGAGTTATGCTCTCTCTAGTAAAGATGGTAGGACTGGACCTCATTATGTTTTTGCATTATTGTAGTTTACTAACCTTTTCTTTGCCTGCAGATTAGTGGTCTGTCTGAAGCATCATAATCACATCACTGAAAGTTATTAAGGACTTACTGGTGTCTCAGTTGTCATAGGCATACGATATAATTAATTTTTAAGTAGAACTCCCCATTGATTTCAAAAGGAAGCCCTGCTTTAAAAAAAAGTAATTATAAAATAAGCAGGACAAATTATTTGAAGGTATTTCAGGCATTACAAAGAGGGACTGGCTCAAAACAAGAGGAAATGGACAACTTCACTTTCTGAAATTTCTTACTGATTTTCCAGTACAAACAGTGGACCAAAAAGAAACAAAAAAAACCCCTGCAATGCACAAATCTGTCTAAAGGAAAATAAATTGTGTGCATGTGTGTACAAACACACATGCGCAATATCTGACACCAGGCTTTGCTAAATACCAGTTTCAGAAAGCATATGTTACATGACTTTGAGAGGGAAAAATCTTTCAAATTCTTTGGTGAAGGCAAATGTGTATTTCTGACTACAAACAGGAGTTAATAATGAGTCAGAATTCTAAACGCTCAAGTGTGTGTGTGTGTGTGTGTGTGTGTGTGTGTGTG
>NW_017729032.1:239994243-240013784 GCF_001723915.1 Gavialis gangeticus
TGTGTGTGTGTGTGTGTGTGTGTGTGTGTGTGTATTTCCCTCCATGTGAGTTACTCTCAGATAACTGTCTTGATTCAGTAATGAAATAGACCTCAGTTCTCTAAAATTGTCACATACACTGAGTTTTTGAGAGATAGAGACAGTGTATATCTCTAACGACTGATTGCAACAAGCAAAAAAAATGAAACACACACATACACTAAACTAAAACTATGGTGGGAAACAGTACCTAAGTGCACAAGATGAAGAAGAGCTTTTCACTGGGGAACACCTTAGGGTACAAGCTGAATCCTAGTTTTATCCTCACATAAGTCACTTTACAGCCAGAGCTGGGTGGAAATTTTTTCTTCCATCCTACAAAACTTTGTGAAAATGTTTTGCAGGAATATACAGTACCTTTGAGAAGACATTGCAGGTCTAGAATGGAACTTCTCAAAAGTACCTCCAAAAAAAGTTGATTGATGTGAGGGCACACCACCTGGAATCTGGGAATCATGGTTTCCAGTATCTGCTCTGCAAATGTGACCACCGGATGTTCTCAAGCAAGCCCCTCCCTTTTGACCACAAATTCTGTCCTGAACTGAGATACTTCTCAATTAAAGGTTCATCTGAATTGATATCAGATAGTTTTATTTTGATTCATCAGTTTTCCAATAAGTTATACCATTTAGAGTGTCCAGCAAGTTTTATTCATTTTCTTCATCAATGGTTGTGCATGCAAGCTTCATAAGAATGTGAAAAGAGTGACTACTGGATTCTTTCAGTGAAGGTTCATGCTGTCTCCATCAGCATCCTCAGACCTCATACACTCCATATTGAAAGACCTGATACAGCTTTGTCAAATAAAATGGATTATAATTTGCAATTCCATCATTTGGATATGTGACACTTGCTTATCTGATTACCATTATCCAGTAAGCCTTTTTTGTTTCTATGTTTTAACTGGCCACCTTGAGAAGTTGTCCTCTATGTAGTCACAGGCAAGTTGTAACCCAGGGATGTCAGTGTAAAATAATTAGAACTGATTAGAAACATATTTTGGCTATGGAAAATGGTAAAACTCCAATTTTTCTTCAAAAAAAACTTTTACCCTCTAACATGCACTGCCTTGCATTTTTCAGTAATGGATATAATCTACCTCTGTGCTATACAGCTACTTAACATTGTGAAGTTTTTTTCAGTCTTTTCAATTCTAATAATTTTTATCATCACCAAAGTGTCTATGAGAATAGCTATCGTCAATCCATGGCACGAATCATAGATTTTTAAGTCTAAAAGGGGCCATTATGATAAACTGGACTGATCTCCTCTATAACACAGGACCTAGAGAATTTCATTATGTAACATCTACAGCAAGCCTTCTGGTTTGAGTTGGAGTATATATATTTGGAGAGACAACCCCAAGTTTGATTTGTAGACTTCTGGTATTAGAAAATGTTCAACATATTGTTTGAAAATTGTTCCGTTGGTTAATTACTGTTAAAAATACTTATTTCAATCTGAATTTAGTCACCATACAGCCGTGGATTTTGTTTCACCTTACTCCTCCATTACTTGAAATCCCCATGAAGATGCTTCTTGAATTTGGTCTGGTCACATCAACTGACTTATGCTGAACTGACTGGTTTTTAAACCTCTCACTTTAAGGTACAGTGTATGTGACTTAGGTATTTGGTCACTGTCTAACACATTGTATCTCCAAACACCCTCCCTATATGTGGCGTTCAGTTGCCATTTGGTTGGCTGAGTTTAGGACACATAGGCAAACACATGCTGTATTGTTCTCTCATAAAGGCTTCTTTGTAACTCTCCCTTGACTATTTCTGTCAGCGTCAAACATTCAGAAACTGAGAGTCAAGCCACAAAAGATAATGAGACTGCTTTTACACTAATGAGTTTAAAGCAACAATCTTTTGACTTGCTTCCTAGTTTTTGAGTCTATGTAGGCTAGAATTTTCAAGATTTTTCTCTGATATAAACTTATATTTTTCTAGAATGAAAGTGAAATTCTCATGAGATTGTCAGTTAGGCTTGTTTTGTTTCTGTTTTCACATAAAGACTGGGGGTAACTATTTGCTTTCTGCCGTGTGAAAATCATGCAATATATTTTTCCATCTGAGCCTGCTCTCACACCCTCTCAGGGTCTATAAGACCTACTGTTCCTCTTAGTCAGCATTCTCTGCCTCTCCAGAGTCAGAGTCAAGTTCGAGTGCAACACAAAAAGCATTGCTAACTACATGCATGGCTACCAGTACGGACCCTGCCAAATGTACAGTTAAAAGCATGATGGGATCTTATGTGTGATTCCTGAAATCATACTTCCTGCCATAGCACACGTGCGTGGCAGAAGGCATAATTGTGAGATCAAGCATGAGATCCCATTGTGCGATATTGCCAGTGCAGAGGAATCTCAAAATCCTGATGCTAGGCTTCCCCTGCACTAGCAAGAAGCAAGGTTGCACAGATGGGAACCCTATCAGCTGATCTGGGCTCCCAGGCACAGGGCTGCACATTACGCTCCTAAATCTGATCTGGGTTCCCAGCCACATGGCGTGGGATTTCAGCTGTGCCCGAAGGATGGAAACCCTGATCTGCTGCTTCTCTCAGCCGAGGGGATGAACTAACCAGGTCTCTCATAAGCCCTTGTAGCTGATTATGACTGATCATTAGGGCTGTGCTGATTCGATTCAGAGGAAATTTGGCCTGATTTTGTGGCCGAAGCTCCAAATCTGAATCGAATCAAGGGACCAATTAAAAGGTCTGAATCTATTTGAAGCTCTCCGAATTGATTTAAAAAAAATTTGAAGAGCTTCGGTGATTTGGGCAATCCCTGCTGGCTGCAGCAGGGAGCTGGACCTGGACCCCATGCCTGTAAGTAGGGAAGAGGGGTGGGGGAGCTGGAGGAGGAGGGAGGGGACCATGGGGGACCCCTGCCAGGCCCCATCCCCTGCCTGCTCCCTCATGCCCCTGAGCACCTCCCAACCCCACCCGCTTCCCCAGCGCCCCCACTATGGCTTCCCCACCCACCCCAGCTCCCAGTTGTTTAAAAAAAAAGCCCCCACTCACCGGCTGCTGCCAGGTGGAGGGGTGATCCCCAGTGCCCCCCACCACCCCCCCAGTGCCCCATGCTGTGTGGAGGGCTCTGTCATGAGCCCCATGACCCCCACCTGCTCTCCTAGACCACCCTATGCCTTTCCTGTCCAGCCCAGCTCCCAGCTCTTTAAAAAAAACAAAAAACCCTAGACTTACTGGCTGCTGCAGTGGGCTCGGGGCTTCTGGAAGTTTGTGACAGAGCGCCCCCCACATGGCATAGAGCAGTTGGGGGTTGTGGGAATCACCCCTCTCCCCCACCCCCCACCCAGGTAGGAGCCAGTGAGTCAGGGCTTTTTTCATTTGTTCTTTTCTTTTCTTTTTTTTTTTTTTAAGTTCCAGGAACTGGGGTGGGCAGGGCAGCCATGGGCGGGGGGCAGGGTAGAGGGCTGGGACAGCGGATAGGGGTTGGGGGGCTCATGGCAGAGCCTCCCACATGCCATGGGCCAGCAGGGATCACCCCCCTTCTGACCTGGCAGCAGCTGGGCCAGGAGCTGGGGCCGGGCAGGGCAGCCATTGGAAGCAGGCAGGGGACGGGGCCTGTGTGATTTGGAGATTCCGCTGATTCAGCAGTAGCTGAATCTCCAAATCAGATTTGGCTGAATCGATTCAGGACAGTCACTGAATCGAATCACTGTCCCCTGAATCAGCCAAATCTGAAGCGAACTAGCCGCTTCGCACAGGCCTACTGATCATGGCTCCCAGTCTCAGGGGAACATAGCAGTCTTTGACTGTAACGGGCCCCTGAGGCTGGGAGTGGCAGTCAGATGATTGGCAATCTCAGCCTCAAGAGTGGATGAGAGTCAAGTGTTTCCATACATTTTGGAGGCTGCGAGTCCCATGCCTGGCCACACGTTCAATTAATGGCATGATAGGAGCAACCCACAAAGTTGGTATACATATTTTGTGTAGTAATTTTGTGGTTTATTCCTTGTTTTACCAAACCATTAATTGCATTAATGTGTGGTCAAGTAACTATGTAAAACCTAATTAACTGGTTAATCATACCTTAAGTGTAATGTGCTAGTGGCCTCAGACTCCACAGCAGGACCCTGGTATTTCCACCCTCCTCTGTTGCACACTATTTCCTCTTGCTTTCTAAATTATAGGTAGGAGTGAAAGGATCCATTTGTAGCTCACTCTGCCCTATCTTAAGAATCTATTACAGCCCTAGTTAGCCTTTGCTGATGCACTAGGGACTGATCTCCTGAGCTGAAAGTCAGAAATGCCACAGCTCTAACTAAAAAATCTGGGCTCTTTAACTGTTGCCGAGTCAGGTAGATTCCTTCTGTACACACAATATATCACACACCTATATATACACATACACTTATCTGTGTGTTATGAATTGCCTCTAAACTTCAAACGGCACTACACTGAATGTCCACACATTTTGAATTTGTTTGTCGATTGAAATGATTTGACTTATCCTTTTAGAGCGAGTTTCACATTCAGATTGTGGGGGGAAGAGACGATGCATTTGATACACTTGATACAGTTCAAGGGATAGTAACAGGTAGATCAGAGAAGTCTGTGCCCAGGTGCTGGTCCTTTGGCATCAGCCCCACAACTGCCACTTTTCAGGGTACCTG
This sequence comes from Gavialis gangeticus, assembly GCF_001723915.1. NCBI lineage: Eukaryota > Metazoa > Chordata > Crocodylia > Gavialidae > Gavialis > Gavialis gangeticus. Next base: position 239,998,926 of record NW_017729032.1, read on the forward strand.
CCCTTCAGCCCTCATCCCCTTGCCAATACCAGCTTGGCCGCCCCTCCTCTTGGAAGTCCTAGTCCTGCAAGGCAGCCTGACATGTACCCTTCTAAGGTCTCCTCTGAGACTAATCCTTGTCTCAGAGCTCTTGTCCACAGCTTAAAATGACAGCATGTATCCCTAGCCTATGTCACTTTTTGTTTCTCCCTGTGCTGGGTTCCTGAGTCCATCTCACTGCATTTGTGCCCAGACCTTGGCCCTCTCAGCCTTAGCCTGCTTCACTCTACCTACCCCTTTGCAGAACTTGAAACCCAAAGTGTCCTGGGCACCTGCTGTATGACCTCCAGTCCACTTCTACAGCCACAGCCTGATGAAACACAAACCCCAAACAGCAACAGAAACAGAACACAAGACTTCTCTCTCCTATCCGACCTCCCTGAAAAGTTCCTTCGATTGGGAAGATACAAGCCATTCTGTACCTTTGGCCTCAGACTCAGAATGATAGGGTCCCATCTCCTCCCCATCTGGTCATCCAACCTGGCTTGCTGGTAATAAGGCCCAGGTGGTGCACATCCCTTTTTCAACAGCCATGTATTCTGCTGCCTGCAATCTGCAGGCTGGGGCCTGTGGCCCAAATGGCAACAGGTACAGGTAGCACAGCTCTATGCAGTAGATCTTCTTGCAAACTGCACTCTATCTGCCCACATAACAGATGTTTTTTAGCCTTTTGCTGGTACCCTAGTACTTTCTGATATCCTGTTCTCACTCACACCCAGCTGCCACACTCTCACGTGGGACTTCCAGCCACACAGGGTGTAGAGCAGGGTCTCACTCTCAAAGCCACATCACAGCAGCTACAGATTAATCAGCTGTTATCAGCTCCTTAGACAGACACACTTCCACCTGGTAAACAAGGATGTGCAGTAGGAATCACTACACCATCTTCAAACAAGGACAGGCTTGGAACAGATGGTTTGTCCTAACCCTAGCTGAGCAATTTTTGGCAATTCTGATGCATTTTCAGGTATTTAAAGGGAAAAATAAAAGTGCTTGAATTGTTTCAGAATGCTCCTCTGAATGCAGTAACTTCTCCTGTAAAAGTTTCATCTGGGATTTCAGCAGATCCAATATGCATACAACTGATAAATAAACCATGGATCTGAAGGTAAACATGACTGCTTCAAAATATTCCATGAAAATCTGTAACAGAGATCTTTTAAAGTAGCTCTTAATTACAGATTTATTTGAGAGACTGAAATCATTCCAAAGACACTATACACATTTACAGAGTCTCAAAAATCAGAATTATGCTTTGTGTGAAAATGTAATGCTGTCTATTGAACAATTATGGAGTTCTAGGAATACGATTCCTAGGAATATTTCAAGAAGTGTCCATTCCTATAGATTTCTTTTTTTTTTTTTTTTAAACATTAATTCAGGATGTTCTTTAGGCCACAAGAACCAGATTTGAAACTCAAATTCAGGCTCTCTCCTTACATTTGCACCTGAATTTAGGGTTTCCTGATGTCTGAGGCCATCTGAAAGAAAATAATTCAACAGGCAATCCTTAAGGCCAGTATGATGAGCTAAGGAGAAAATTTAGTCCTAAACTACATTCCATAGCATTAGGAGGTATAAAGTGATCCATTCAATGTTCCTGTATGTCAAATATTATACTTTTCCTTATATTCTGGCCAGGGGAGTTTTCCTAATGTTAGAAAAAAGTGCCTTTGGTATGGGGCTTAAGAGTTCTAAAACATTCTGTGTTCTCACTCTAATCTTAGAGTATTAATGTCAAAGAATAACTCTGTTGTTATTTTTCCAAGTTATGTCTTGAGTTAAAAGGTTTGGCTGCTGTGTGTTCCAAGGTTGTTGTATTCCACTGCAATTCTGCTTTCAAGCTTACATAATTTATACTACACTGTCTTCAGCTTTCATACCCAGCTGTCTTGTTCGTAAATATTTAAGTAATATAAGCAACTTTTAGGCATCCTTTATACTTAAAACAATACCATAAGGCACACAGAGTCCTTGTGTTGTCAGAGGAGTACAAATCACAGTGCATTTTTTCCCATTTCAGCTCTCTTTGGCTCTGATCTGAATTATTATCACATATATTCTTTTGTCTTGTTTACACTTGAAAACTAAATAGAAGTATTGCCAAATGTCTCTCTAATCATTTGAGATGATCTAACTAAAAGGAATCATATAAACCATTAAGTTGGAAGCAAACAAAACATTAGTAAAACATGATTTAGAAAACAGCAACAAACTTAAAATGGACAGCCCATGAATCAGAAGAATTATCCAATGCACAGAAATTGTCACTGAACTAAGGTTACATAGCAACAACAAAATTGTCTTTAAATAAACTATGCAGGTAACATCATTGATTCTTCATTTCAAAGAGATTCTGTCCTTTAGGGACTAGATATAAATGTTGATGTTCACACTATCCAAAATGTTTGCTTCAGAGAAGACCGCTCAAACAGATGAAACAATTCTGAGTCCTTGTCAAAAGACCTTTTGGCCTCATAAGAAGTAGGATGAAATTTGACATGCAATGCAGGGATTTGTAAAGAAGCTCCCTTGAGACATAGACAACCAGAGCATTTGACTGATCCTCGCTGAATAGATGTAGGCTTGGAAGCTGGGGGTGGGATAGAATAAGTAGGCTTTACAGCAGAGAAGATGAGTTGGCACCAAAGACAGAGAGGAAACAAAGAGGCACTTGCAACATAAAAAAAGGACTCTGCATAAAACTAGGTCAGACTTTCAAGAGAGCAGCTGCTCTTTTGCTCTGTTTCTGTCCTCTGACCTCCCTTCTTTCTGGCAGCGTGACGCTTAAGACTGAGTGAAGACTGCAGGTGTGCACTCACTAACCTTGTTGCTCTGCGAGCTTGAAATGATGGACCCTCCAAGCTGTCCATACAGACACTTCCCAATCAGAATTATGTTTGGACTTGTGTTGTTTGGAACTGAGGGATTAGCAGGTGGATTATCATTTCTTTTCAAACCTAAGAGACCGAAGAATGAAAGACAGACTGCCTCCCAAACACAGGAGATGTAAGGCCACTAGAGGTCTTTTGGGAACAGGGTAAAATGATGCAGTATTGTGCATCTGGTAATCCAAACCAAACACCATCCTAAGCCTGGTGCCGGGCTCTGAAGCCTACAGTGAAACTCCTTTCAACTTAAAGCATTGGCGAGGTTCAGGAAGGTCCACTATTGTGATGAACGTAAGGTAAAATTCACTCATTTGGAAGTCAAGTACAGCAGAGGAAGCAATGTGTACATGCTGCCTAACATGGCTGCAAGCCACTTGTTTTTATAGTTTTCAATTTTCAGGGAAAAAAGCTAAAATAAAAGGATCTTATGAAACTGTAGGATGCTTCATAAAACACTGAGTCTTAGTGTAATAAAATATATGCAGTTAAAAGCTAAAAGATAGGCATCTTAGACTTTAAATACGTGTGTGTCAATTATTTGTAAAAGATAGGGAAGGCTGATTCTCAGTGGAGAGTTTTTAAAGTGAGGATCTGCTGAATTTTAAATAGCTCCATTCCCACTCCTCATCAGTGAATGTGTGATCTCTAATCATTGCTGTACACATACACCGTGATGGAAATAAAGCCAGGTGCTGTAAACATGATGTTCTTTCTGATATGAAGGGCATTTATTTTTATTTGCACAATGGTATTCAGATTTGTTGGAGAACATTTTTCCAAGAAATTCACAAGACAAATATTTGTTCAAGTTCCATTCACAGACAGCTACTTTTTTCTTTTCTGTGCATAGCTCCTAGTTCAGCGCTTCAGGAAAAAGAAATGACCCCTTTTGGTTTAGAAGGAAAAATAAGACTGCATTTGGGACAATAGTGTTCCCTGACAGAAATAAGTAGTGAATATTAATGCTACCCAGCCTTAATTAGCATGTGGCAACATTTTTTAAACAGTAATTGCGTGCATTACAAATCTAAAGCCCTGCACATCATATTAGTTCACTTTATGTAAAGAAAAAAAAGGAAGAATATTCCATATTTTCAAATGCCAACTATTTCTTAGAAGAATGAAAGTTGCACACAAAGAATTACGCCTTTGCATAGAGTGGTGTAACAAAACCAACTCCCTATAATTGTACAGTATCATGCCAACTCCCTTAGGATATAGATTCTATTATATTTTATTGTTCCTAAGTTTGGTGAAATTCTTTATAAAGAGCATTTTGCTAATCAGGCTAACAGCAATTCTGAAAACCTTGTAGTAATCTGTATTGTTTATTACACATATATTTGCTGACTAAACAAGTGACTCTTGTTTATTTCCACAAGATAATAATGCTGATGCTATATTTGTCTGCTCATCTATTGCTTTATCTGATGCGGCAAGGAAATGGGAGTTCTGGCAAATGAACAAAATCTAACTGCAAAGCCGCCTTAATTTCATAACACCCACCTGATCACGCCCATAAAATGGTTATATTCTGCTGTTCATTATTAACAAGGCTGAACGTTTAAGTCTATTAAGATGCAATTCATTACCTCCGCCAAATGCAAATGGTTTTCAACCTTTTCAGAGCTGCAAGATTTATTGTACACTTTAAAGAATGATTGCGCCTTCTTTCAAACACAAACAGGATTTGTTTTCTGGAGTACATTCCCAGCAGTTTAATATTTATAATTCAGTAAGCTTGATATACTCCTGTAAATATTTGCAAAGGAATTTGAGTAACAGTCCTGACACTTCATCTTTGATTTACAATGGGATAATTGCAGGAATGTTACAGTAACACAGTATAGTTAATGTTGCAGGGGGGAGTAACCATGTAGTTATCAAATAGCTACTGTACATAGAGCTAACTCAGTTTTTAACTTGCATCAGAAATAAGGATTTATTTTATGATAGTGTACTGAATGAGAATTATGGTCTGAGGATATTTCCTAAACCCACAATTCCACACACATCTAAAAAAATATCAGTGGATTAAAGATATTACTATATTGACCCAGTTCTTTTGGGAGGGAAGGAGAATTAGAAGGACAGTGTTGAAGAAGCTATAAGGGAATTCTAGTTAAAAATGATTGTTTTCAGGATCTGAGCTTGAGATGATAGTTACAGCAAGTGATAACATTGTAAGCACTTCTCTCTTCCTTATACTCTAGGATTTAGGAATACTCCTTTATAGAGTGGCCTACAGAGAGAAAGTGCATACGTTTGACCCATTCCAGTGCATCAGCAATTACAGGGGAAAAGGAGGTAAATTTACTTCTAAGTGTTGAGTACTTACAAAAATCTGGCCCCACTTGTAGATGCTGAGCACTTGAAAGTCAGGCCACATATAAAGTAACAATAGGGCTGTCACTCTACCTTCACTGCTTACAACTCGTTTTCTTTCTATAGATTTTCAACATTGATACCAAGCCTTCAGGTAAGAGCCCAGTAGACATGTATAAATATAGCAGTGACGACCTGGAACACTGAGGCCAGAATAATTCATTCATGTAGCCTACTCAAGCCTTTTACTTTGTATGTTTACAAACTCCAGATCTGACCATTTGAGTAGGTATGGTGAACACGGACCTTGTAAAGAGGTATGGGCTTCTGAAGACAAGCCTTTTAAATTGAAATACATCTGTGGCTGGATTTGAACCTCAGGTTAGTAACTGCCTAAAAGTACTACTATTCGGCAGCCTACAGACTACTTTTTCTCTCTTTTTTTATCACCCCCAAAAGGATATACTGTGCAAGCAGGGAACTCAGATAATGTAACATCTCCTTTATATTTCTTGTAATGTTGCCATTCAGGAGATGGAACTGAGCATCTCAAAATTACTTGCTTGCTTCAGGGAAAGATGCAGATGTATATGCATCTCCCTCAAGTAATCTGTAACTAATTAGATGGTAACCTGTCTGTCCAAGCCAATGGATAGGCTCCAGGAACTCAACCACCACAAGCTCCTCATCTAACTTAGTCTCAGGACCCATTTTACATTTCTAGCACTATTTCTTGCAAAATTAACCTTGAAAATAAATATTAATGAGAACAAATCACTGGCAAAGTAAGGAGCAATCACCTGAGAGCCACTTTTATAGTGGGAGTCTTTGCAAAAGCTTGAAAGATACTTAATTTTGATATAAAATGTTACATAATTAGAATGTAAAATGAGTTGCTTACATTTGCGCCTATCCAAAAAATCATCACAGCAATATTTCCCAAAACCTTAAGCCAGATTTCTTCATAGCAATGTAACTTTAGTAGACAAGAATGTAGTTTTCCATCTGACATGTTGCAAGTCACTGTTTTGCAAGACAATCCTAAAATGAAAAACCTACCTGCTAGTGGAGGATAAGTATGTTTGCTATGCATTGTGGTACTAACAGCTACTAAACACTAAAAGACAGTCTTTCCTTTGTAAGGCTGAGTTTTGAAAGGATTTCCCCTATACTTTGGACTAAGGTCCAGAGGAAAAGCACTAAATAAAGGCATGGTTACCTTCAGTTTTGTCTTAAAGGACTTGCCTCTCATATAATTTCTGAATCATTATGCCTAAAACATCACTCTTACACTACTAAGTACAAGAATGGAGAACAGAGTTGTTGTTTGTAGCCATGTTGGCCTAAGGACATAGACAGACAAGGGGACTAGACATTTTTGCAAAGGACATTAAAGAATCTTGCTTCACAACACCCAATTCTTCTGTAGTTCACCCATAATTTGAAACTAACCAGGGTTAACAAGGAGGATTTGAAGTATAAACTTTGTGAAGAAAGGGATCTTAAAAGACATTTGAAAGTAAATATATGGAAATGGACTTTTCCTCTTGCTATTTGTGGCATATTATCCTAAAGCTAAGATAAGTTTTCTACCTCTCTGCCAATCATCTATAGATATATAAAGAGATATTTATGAAAAAGTCATCTATGGTCATTCAGAAAAGGAATATGATATCAACTTGAGAGCTGTATGCCCTGGAGTTCATGAAATGAGGATGAATCTGAATGACAACTTTAGTTCAACATCACTTCACTAGGTTTCCTAAATCATGTAATTACATTAAAAAACACTGAACCAGAACTCCAGAAGCTCATATTAATTCTATCATAGAATCATTTAACTCAAGTGGTTCTTTTACTCTGCAGTCCTTCCTAGGAGCATATTATTCAACTTCAGTAGCTAATTTTGCTAGAGTGGTATAAAGCCTCTCAGAGCATTTTTCGAAGAAGAGATAACATTTTCATGGAGTAGACCTCAGTGTTTTGACACAAAAATCAGATATAAAAGAAGTTAAAATCTCCCATATATACCATCTCATAATCGTTGAATAATCTTATTACCTCCTTGAAAAATGCCTCCTCTACCTCTTTCCTTGATGTGATGCTCTAGCAAACCTCCACCATAATATCATTATTGTTCATGTCCACCTTTATGCTCACCCACACACATGTAGATCTGTAAATTTCTTTCTCCTGAATCTTGGAACAAGCATGTATATTCCCCCAAAAATTATCCCTCCAAAGCAACATATCAATGTTGATATTTTAATCCCCTGATCCCACCAAGTTTCTGTTATGCCAATTAAGACAGTTTTCTTGACATACTGCAACTCCCAGTGCCCGTTTCTTGTTCCTCATGATCTTTGCATCTGCATCTAGACATCAGATACTTTGCAGTTTGCCTTATTAGCTTTCTTCTTGCACCTCTTTTAGCCCTAGTGTGGCTCCCAAGCCCTTCTTTAGAATCATGTCTCTTACCTCAGTTCTCATCCCTTAGTATTGTAGGCATGAGACCAGTTCTTTTTCCTCACCTGCTCTTATAGAACCTATTGCAAAGGCTCCTCACCCCAACTGCAAAGGCTTCTCACAGGGGTTAGGCTGATGATGCTTGAAGCTGCTGTTCTTCACCTCTTTCAGGTGGATTCCATCTCTGGACAGCACCCCTCTTTCATAAAACATCAGTTCTGTTAATGAATCTAAAGCCATCCCATCAATGCCACCTTTTGAGGTACCTGTTTATTTCCATAAGGCATTTGCCCTTGCCTATACTACCTTTGATGGGGAGGATCCATAAGAATACCATCTGTGCTCCAGAATCATTTATCCTCTTAGTTTGGACAGTGTAGTTCCAACTCAGTTCATTACAGGTATTTGCACCTTACTGAAATTAAAAAGTAGAGGCTACCCATACATTCATAATCCTGGACCTTGGTCTCCACATACAACACTACACAAGCACATGAAATAATTGTATTCCCTAATTATATAGACACTGCTCAACATTTTACCTCAACTAAAAAGCCATAATGCAATATCTAAAGTGTTATAGTACATATCAGTGCCAAAAAAAATGGATTTAGACCTCTCCCCAAAACCAAGATGGTATCAGACACTATTTAGCTCAGAAATGTAAATACCTCTCAACCCTCTATGGCTAGGGACAAAAGTTACACATAAAACGGTTTATGTGATCAGAAACTGGTTTAAACCTGTAACAAAACAGAAGTTCAGTGCACTTAAACTGCTTTCACATGACCAATACTGGTTTAAGATAAAGCTGGTTGGACGTAGTATTAGATTTGACTGATTTAGGTCAAATCTATTTGGAACTTCTGTCCCAGATTCATTCCCAGTTCCAGTTAACTCAGTCTCCCAGTATCCCATGATGCTTTGCAGCTGTGCTGTCTGCTCCAGTGAGCAGGGTCTGCCCCACCCCTCTGCTCCCTGGCCAGAGCATTATCACTTCAGGTGACTGAGGAGGGGGTGGGGGGAAAAAAACTCACCCGTCTGGTCCAGCATCAGACCCCCAGCCAGGTGCTGCTGTTTGGGGGTGGGCATAGAGGAGGGAAACAGGCCCCCAGTCGGGTGCTGCTAACCTGGGGAAGGCAGGGGGAGTCTGCAGTGGGGGCTTGCCTCTGACTCCCAGAACCTGGTGCCAGAAGCCACATCCACTTCTCAGCCTTCAGGCTGGCTGGGAGGTAGGGAAAAACCTGCACTGGGGCTTCGCTTCACCCCCAGAGTCGGGAGCCAGGAGCCACGGCCCCTTCCCAGCTAGCTCCAAGGCTGAGAAGGGGGAGAAGCCTGTACCGGAGCTTGGCTCTACCCCCCAGAACTGGGAGCAGGACTGAAGTCCCCTGCCATGTCCCCTTCCCAGCCTCTGGGCCAGCTGAGGGCAGGGCAAAGGCAGAAGCCTGCAACCTGGCTTAGCTGTGCCCCCAAAAGCAGGGAGCCACGGCCTCCTCTCAGCTGGCCCAGAGGCTGAAAAGGGCACATGGAAGGGGACTCCAGCCCTGCTTCCTGCTCTGTGGGGTGGAGCCAAGCCCCGGTACAGACTTCTCCTTCCTCCTAGCCATCCCTGAGTCTGAGGAAAGGAAATGACTAGAGGACTCAAGCCTTGGTCCCAGCCAGAGCCAAGCCCCACTGTGGGCTTTCCCCCTACCCAGCTGAGGAGTGGGTGTGACCCCTGCCTTTCAACTCTGGGGGCAGAGTCAAGCCCCTGCTGTGGGTTTCCCTTTCCCCCTGCCCCTCAGCCAGCCCCAGGCTGAGGAGGGGCATAGCTCCCAGTTCTGGGGGTAGAGACAAGCCCAGATGTTGACTTTCATCCCCCACTGCCTCAGGTGGCTGGGAGGCTGAGAAGGAGATTCCAGCCCCACTCCCAGATTGGGGGGTGGGGGTGGGAAAGGGGAGCAGCAAAGTAAAGTCCCCAGTTTCAACTTGCCCTCCACCAGCTCCTGGGCTATTCCTAGCTGGGGATCTGGTGCTAGGTAGGATGGGTGGGTTTTGCCCCCCAAACCCCTTCCTCAGCTGGTGGGGAAGCTGAAGATGGGGCATGGCTTTGGGAATCAGAGGGCTCCAGAGGGCTCTCTGGAGTGGCTAGCAGGCTAGGGGCATGTTCTAGTGCTCTCCAGCTATTAGTATGGGTAACTACAGGGGTCTGGCTGCCTTTCCTGTTTGAATAGTGAACATCAGTTCACTTGCTTATTGGTTCCATCTATACAGTTTAAAAAAACCTGCAAAGATTGAATCAATTCAGTCCTGGGCTTTTTGATTGGCTGTACTTAGCCTAAGTGTTTATAGCTACTGAAATACATGCAGGTTTTCTCAATCTCAGTCTTCTGGATCTGATAAATATACCTTGGTATACCTTTTAAACCAGAGCACACCAGGCTATAAAAGATTTGTATTGCAGAAGAATAGGCAGTATTTCTTTAAATTGTGTGCGCATGCGTGCATGGGTGTGCATGTCTTCATGTAAGAACTGAATAGTATCTCAGACAAATTAGCAATATCTTATCTATGATACCCTTGTGTGAATTCACACAAATGAATAATCTGCAAGACAAACATCAATTTGGCTTAATCTGTTGTGCCCCTTACTAAATTACAAACCCTTATAGGATTAACTAGTGTTAATGAACCTTGGACTATATTCAGAAAGCCAGGCCTTACAAAAAAAGAAAGTTTCAGCAGAATAAAAGTCTGCATTAAGAAGATATAATTAAGTCCAGAATGAGAGCATTCTTTGTAAAACAATATAGCAGATGACCTCTCTGACAAATTAGCAAACTTGACACAATGCTGCCATAAATAAGAACATGTGCATCTAAATGGAGATATGACACAAATATACAGATTAATCAAGAAGTTAATTTTGTTTCTGTTGTGTCAGAAAAATGAAAGAGGAAAGCAACAGTGATCAGAACAGACAGCAATGGTGATCAGACTTCTTAAACAGAGGAGGCTTAGAAACAAGTTAGCCACTGTTAATATCCCTTCTGTGAATTTAGGCCACACAATTTTTACTTAACAACTTTCAGTTTGCTTTAGGCTTTGTAAGAGAAAACAATGACAAGTTCCTGGAAAAATCATGAAAGATCTCTGAAATGGACATATAACAGAACAAGACGCCCCATCCAAATCAATCCAGGTTTCAGGATCTCATGTAAGGAGACAAATACAACACCTCCATTCTTCAATACGTGGCACTGTTTTACAAGCAAATGTTTTGTTTCATATTCTCATACGAAGCAAAACAAAAGATGGTACTAAACTTTGAATAAAAGTTCACTGCCTTTGAATTATTTTTTTCCAAGTGCCAAAACTACACTACGTCGAGCTGTTTGATGGATTACAGCCTGAAAACGTCCTAGAAGAATGAAAATAATGCACTGAGCCAGATTCTCAATTCCTCTCTAGCTACCTGGTAGCTGTTCTTCAGAGCACTACCTGTGCTTAGGTATGTATTTTATTTCCTCTTGACTGGTATTGTTTGTTTTTGGCTAGCTCTAGTTAGGCCCTTGGTTGTGACCGGTTGGCTGGTTAGAGAGCAGTATCCTTTTGGTGGTGGGCTGGGTGGAAAAATACTTTTTGCTCGTGATTTAGCCAGCTGTTTCTTACCCAGTCTTCAGAGGTCAGGTGGTTTGGGAACAGATGACTAGAAGGTGAGGTGGAAGAGGTAATGCCTGGATTACTAAGGGCAGGATTTTCTTGACTAGTAGGAAGGCTGCAGTGTCCTTCTTATTTTGACTCTTCAAATCCCATGGAGGCAGACACGGAGGGAAAAGAGATGCGAGTGGCAACGCTCCCATTCAGTGCAGCAAGAGATTTTCCCTGCTTCTCTCTCTCCTGAACGACTTTAGCTGTTAGAGCAATTAGACGTTGTGGTGGGGGAAGCAGGAGCAGAGAGCCTTTTGCAGCTTTGGTGGTTTCAATAGTCAAGATACACCTGAGCGTGGCATGTCAAAGTAAGCAAAAACCTAGTCAGTCCAAACTCTAGAAATAACTAAACAGTTTACCATTTACCAATTAGGGCCAATTTTAGTATTTCTGGGCGGGTTTGAAATTCTATATTATGCTGCCCTGCTACTTGCCACATAGAAATGACTCCTGTTTTGTTATCATCACACCACAATGCACAGGGCTGGCATAAGGGTACTGGGAAAGATTAACTAGATAGTTACTTCAGTCACGGTGTAAACTTAACTGACTTGTTTTGCATTAAAAGTTTGTGTTTATGAAATGGAGAGATAGGGAGGGATCTGCAGAGGTCCCTGACACATTTTCCTACAGCATAATTTGAAAGACTATTGTCTTGTCCATCTCTTCCTACTGGCAAGTTGATGCTGTGATTGTAATGAAATGGCTAGAAATGTCTTTGAAATTTTAAAATGAAATCTGGGATAGTCCTAGAGGCTAGTACTGTTAACAAGGGGCTTGTAGGAACCTGTTCCAGCTTACCAGTGTCTGAAACAAGCATCTTACCAATTAAAACGATACTATGCTACGATGAAAACCCAGCTGATGCAGTAACATTTGCCTTTTTATATAAAAACTAATTACATTCCAGAAACTAAAGTGACCGATCCATTTTGTTGCTGAAGACATGCTTAAACATTATGGCTGTCTAACGAGTGGCAAAAAGTAGCTTAATGTATGGTAATTTATAGCCCCCCTCTCCCCCCCCAAATAGTTTTCCCCTGCTGTTGGAGCACTTTTATTAAAACACACACACACACACACACATTTTGATAGCTGTCTAATTTCTGACTGAGCTGCACACACTTGCTTAATTCTATACAATATGTGACCCAGATATGTAGCTTACTGCTTTGCAAAGCACATTCTCCTGCACTGACAGATAAATCAGTTGCTTGTAGCTGCTTAAAAATAGCAGCTAGCTGTTGAAGAAGTTCTCTACAAGTACAGAGCAGCTGAAACAGAAAATTGTTAGAGCAATCTACCACATTCTTGACATGCCAAAGGAAAGGCTGATTCACACACTATTGGACATTAGCATGAGCCCCCACAAGCAATCCGCCTGGCATAACAACAGAGCCGAGAAACCTGGGGGTATAGTGAAAGCTGTCAACAGTTTAATATGATTAGTTAAGGGGATCTGGCTTGTTTCCCTTACACAGATATGAAGTGCTAATATTGTTAGCCTGGGCATCCCTGTTAACTAAACTAGGTCATCTCTGCTGTGAGACATAAAACATTCCCGATAACTCTTCAGTCCATTTTAATGCTGTTAAACCTAGTCTGATAATCTTGTCACTTTTTCCTTAGGTGTCAGTATAATTGGGCTTGACCAGAAGGTAAATGGGTTAGCTGGATGCTCAATACACTTGTAGCTTTTAGCCTAAGGGGCTTGTTTCATTTCAGTATTATGTCTTGTTCTGTTCAATATGGTTCCCTGGAGTAGGCCTGACTAGGTTAAGAGTTACCCAGATCCCTTTTCTTTTCAGTTCGAATTTTGGAGGCAGAACAGTACTCTGAATAAACTGGATAAAAGAGTCTTCCAAGTAATCAAACTAATACGGCACAACATTGTTCCATGGTGTTCTCCAAATGTTTTTGTACTATGAAGTAATGTGTTGTAAACTGTAACAGCAAGAGTAGTATCCGAATAGTAATATTACCAAGAGAGGCAGGATTTTCACTCCCAGGTGAACCAAGGGGAAAGGATCCAGTACTTGTCTTCTAATTTTATGACTTGGAACTAATCAACTTGTTTTCTCTGGACCCACCTAAAAAAAAGGTGTAAATCAGGTTTTTCACAGGGAGCCAGTGGTGCTCTGCACTCACTTCCCAATGAAAAGACAACTACCTAGCTCCCCTATTCCTCTTTGGAAACTCCCCACAAAATGACTTTCTCTCTCTCCCTTCTTCCCAGGAGACTGTAAACTGAAGTTTTTGCTCAGTGACATACTTTAGATGTAATTTAGTCCAATACAGGAAGCCCCCAAAAAACCAGTAAAACCTTTAAAAGAATGTAGCAGAGATTCATGACAATCTGAAGAATGCCCAGTTAAACCTGAGCAGTGGTTTTCAACCTTTCTAGATTCAGGGCACTCTGTGTATTTTTTTTCTAAGAACCAATGCCATGCTGCCTCAGCTTACCTCCATAGTTTTCAACCAGGGTTCTGCAAATGCCAGGTTGAAATGCCCTGCATGCCTTATTTATAGCTAGGTAAGACTAAGATGGGCAGAAGGGCTTGCTCTTGCTGCAGCCCTTCCTAGACCAGTGCTTCCGCACTCCCCCCAGAAACAGAGGTGTACAAGACAGTTCCACCTGCCCTGCATGCCTGTTTCAAAGAGGGGTGGGGTGATTAGAGCAAGATGGATCTGCAGAAAGACCGGGTGCTGCTGCCTGCATTAGGCTTACCTGACTGTGCGCAAAGCACGTGGAACAGTCCCACCTGGATATTGCTGTGGCACCTGAAAGGGTCTCGTAGCATCCCGGTTAAGAACCACTGAACTAGCATGCTCAGAAACACCGAGAGCAATATCGAGCAGAGGTTTCAGACTTAGATATTGAAAATGGGCCACAAATGAAACTTAAGAAGTCCAAAAAAGACCATATGCAAGTCTTCTGCAGAGGGCTGAATATTACCCATTGAAATTGTTGGACAAAACATTTCAGTGAATATAAACTATTATTCTTTAGGTCATTAGTAGATGCAAGAAGTATTTGCGCACAGCATGGAAAGGAACTAAAAATATTTAACGTTTGATTTACGTAACTATATAAACACTGGACTCAGAATAGCTATGAATTTTTCTGCGTTTCAGAGCCCCATAATATTTTGCTTATGAGTCGTCAGCTATAGAATATTCATGACAAATCAGCATGCTAAAACCTGAGGAAGAATAGGGAAAAAAATAATTCCCTCTACAGGGTGAAATTCTTTGACTTGTATTTGACAAGAGATCAGATTCGATCATTGCAATGATCCCTTCTGAATTTAAAAACCTATGAAATCAATACATGGAGTACTAGCTTAAAAGAGGTAAGTCAAGGATTCCTTAAAGGAAATCATTAACACAGTTTTCATTCTAAATGAAATGTAGTGGTCATGGGCTATTTTAATTACCCAGACATCTG
>NW_017729032.1:240013795-240050027 GCF_001723915.1 Gavialis gangeticus
CGACCCTTAATCTATGAATCTATGAATCTATGAAAAACAAACAACACAATTCTTGAAGTGCTTTAGCCTCTCTTTCAGTCATCTCCAAAATTTTAATAAAAACCTGAACGTTAGTATCAGCAGAGTTATTTTTATATTGGACAACAGCAGGAGTTTAAAAAATAATTAAGTTGTATCATATTTGCTTTTATGCCAAGTGACAGTAGAAATGAAGACAGTTGTACTGTTCATCACTAGAAATACTGTGGGTGTGTATAACTGCTGTGTAGCTTCACATAGTATAGTATTTTTCTTGCTTTTCCTCTAACCACCAAATTAGCAACCAGAACTTTGTGAGCCTCTATTGGGTACTGCTCTCTGTGTGCCTGAACGTTCCTGTTTGACTACCTATTCTTTGGATTTTAATAACCCTGTGTCCTGTTCTTTACAAATGGTTTCACGACAACTGAATGGCAAACTGACCTACTGCTCACCTCCAGAGGAAAATGCCACATCCTTTCATTTTGAGGAGTTTTTGATATTCACTTTTCTTCAGTCTGACTAGGTGTTTCTACAACTCCTGCTACTGGCAGTATTGTCAATTGGTGGGATGACGAATTTTGCTGTCTGATTAGTTGCACTTCCAGCTTAAAGAAAAAATTCTTCTTGACGATAGCAACTTCTCCTATTGATAAATGTCAGCAAAATACTTCAAGCTGTTCTAAATGTTTTGTCTCATCATCAGACAAACATGACACTTAATCCAAAAAGACACTGAGAACGTGAAACTCCTCTTTCAATCAACTGATGCAACAAGGGGTGGCTGTGGTGGGGGGTGCACTTGTGCAGCTGCACCCCCTTTGATTCCTGCTTCACCCAAATTTTAAAACCAATTGCCAGGGAGAGGAAGTGGCATTTCCATTCAGCCAGTGCTGTGAGAGTCAATTTACTTCATGGCTCATTATAATCTTCCTGATTCCTGCTAACCGCTCTTGATTCTACATGTGTTAATGCCCCTCTCTCCTTTTCAATGGTCTTGTTATTCCATTAATCAAGATATCCTTTCTTCTACAATTTCGCTGTTGGTTAGCCATTCCTGGTAATACCGCTCTTCTGATTCACAGTTCTGCACACGATTTTCAGTTCTGGCTAAAAACCTTAACTTAATGGTGGTAATTTTAACTCAGGTGAACATTAATTCAGGTGTGGAAATAAACAACAGTGAAGTGCTGTTGGATGCTATAGGAGACGTATATTTAGCTAGTATGACTACGGGACTGATGAAATGATATTTTTGATTATTATTTCCTAGTTTAAATGTAATATATATTCCAGTAAATGAGTACACATTCCAATAAAGCTGTATATAGTTTTGTTTTGATCTTAAACTGTATAAGGTAGCATTGGGCCCCTAACATATCAGTACATGTTCTAGTTTCTCTTTAACTGGAGGAAAATGTGTGTTATGTTGATGCACCACATCATCTGCACATCTGTTTTCAAAAACCTAGATCTGCCCAAGGATGCAACTCTCCCCAGCATACAGGACCTATCCATATAAAGGTCTACTACTTACATCCTGAGAATGGAGCTTTGTTGGTTCATAGGCCTTGCGTGAATCCCCTACATAGTGGTGAATTTAGGAAAAACTGGACAAAAGGAAAAACTTCTTTACTGTCTGAGCCCCCAAGGTGGCTCCCTCCCTCCTAGACTCTCTCCAGAGGTGGTGCAAGCATCTACTCTAGACTCTTTCAAGAAATATTTGGACACTTGTCTTTCTGGGATCCGTTGACCCCAGCTGACTTCCTCCCCCTGGGTCAATAATCTTCCGAGGTCCCTTCAAGCCCTAATGTCTATGAATTTCCCTTTGTGTGAGAGTTGTAGCTACTCAAGATTTTTTGAAAGCATGTCTAACAATAACAATGAAAAAGGAGGCAGGACAGGGTGATACATTAGAGCCTAATTCATTCAGAGAGACATAAGCTGTCATAGGTGGCCGCCTACTTTATTAGATGCTAGGAAAATTCTCTCTGAAACTTGTTTAGAAAATTTTTAAAAAGAGGGAAAGAGAACTGATCACCGACTGCAAGTAGAACTAAGTTGAGACAACTTTGCAGGTAGTATAGGTCTTTCGATTGGTCATGACAAGGATCATCATTTCCAGTACCACTATCAGAATGATTAATGGAGACACCACAATAGCTAGAATCATTTGCCTCACTTGTTGGCAACACCTATTGCACACTACTGCTTAAATGACTTCCAAAGCCAGATCAATGTATTGCGGTTATCTGCTCTATGCCATCTTCTTTACCTTTAACTTGTCATTGTAACTAAGTACCAGACATCAAAACAGCTATAAAATCATCTATCATTTATTTGATGAAAAGCAAAACCAACACAAACTCCTATCAATCACTTTCAAGATAACTCCAATACAAGTTCTTTAAGATACACTAATGGCTTTTGTTTCATATACTGCACACACAAAATCCAAAGAAAGCTTTTAACTGCATTTTCCTCCTTAAATTTCTATTGTACTCATGCTCCTGCCACTGTGAACCCATAGAAAACAAAACAGAAATACTTTGCAGTTTCTTCCACAAAAACTTCTCATCAGGGGTCTTTAAAAAACCCAGAAAACCTTTTAACAACAGACGGGTATACCAAATAACATAAAGAACCTCTTCAATAAAAAAAAAATCTTCTTCTAGAGTGAATTAACCCATAATATTCAGCTAACATCTGTTTGTAAATATTAGGTGTACTTCAAAAGGCAATGTTTATGCCTCAAATCATCACAGTGGAGTAGGCCAGTATAATACTACTTTGCCAGGACAAAGGAAACTAAGGGAAGGAGGCACAGCAAGAGAATAAGACACAGAGAGGGTAAGTGACTTACTGCATCAGAGTCAGTCTACACTAGTGTTCTGAAGGGCATATACAGAAAAAGCTCTGTTATCCAGCATTCCCCAGGAACAGGGAATGCCAGATAACAAAATATGCAGGTTAACTGAGCGGCCCAGACTGCTGTTTCTCACGCCATGTCTGGGGTGTCCCTCTGCCCCTCCCACAGCATCGCCGCCACTCCCGCAGGACAGGGAGGTGGGTCTCGCATAGCCCTGAACAGCCTGTTATGCCCCTGGGCTGTGGGGGCTTGGCAGCACAGGCTGCTTTGCCCCAAGCAATGGAGGCTCAGAGAAACTGGAAGTGCCATGGTGGGCACTTCCGGTTTCACTTTATCTTACAAGCCAGCACGCCAGCTAGTGGAACATGCCAGCTTGTAAGATGCCAGATAATGGAACTTTTACTGAACATCAGTTCTCTGCTATCTCATGTTCATTCAGGACATAATATATTCAGGAACAGATATTTCACTTACCATTTTCCTACAGCTCTAGAACATTTCAGGAAAGAAAGGTAAAAGTCAGATATTTAAATCACACCAAGGAACATAAAACTGAAGTGACAGTCTTTTTCATAGCTTGTCTTAATATTTTCCTCAGTCACAAGGCTGCAGAATGAGCTTGCTTTAAAAGGTGGTCTGTTTTTACAACTATTTGCCAAAGGCTGCAGGAAGATAGTGAAATGTCAGTGGGATTTGTGTTTGTATATCCCCAAGCTGCTTCTAAGTATCTCAGTGGAAACCTTAGTCCTTACTGAGACTATCTATCTGTTTTCATTCCAAATTAAAAAGACAAAGGCTCAGATGCTGGCTTTTCCTTTAAAAGGCACAGCAGAGAACTAAGAGCCCCAGAGTTCAGTGAAACAATATGAAGAACTAAGATGCCTTTAAACCACCCATGAGCCCTCCTCATTCCATACTAACCAGAACAGCCTAAGGCTAGAGACAGACATTCAAAAAACCTGAGCCTGAATTGGTTCAATCTTTGCAGGTTAGTCTAACCTGGCTAGGTTGAACCAGTTTGTAACTGGACAGACATTCTCTCTGAACTGAAGAAATTCAGGCACATGCCTGCAGTGGCTCAAGCTAGGAGCTGGGAGATGCTAGAGCAGCCCTCCCCTTCCCTTGTACAGTACTGAGCTGGGGGGGGGGGCATGGCCAGGCCCTGGCAGGACATTCTGATTAGGGAGGTCTGCCTGCATCTTTCCACTTACTGCTCAAGGGGTGGGAATGTTGCCAGACCCCTGCCCCCTGATAGCATTCAGGGGGGAATGCATTGCATGCATCTGTTGATGATACAGAGCTTTTCAATCTCCCTCCCTGTGTCTTTATACCTTCTGCAGCAAACTGACAGACAAGCAAGCCAGCAGGGGGCTAATAACAGTGTTTATCACCTGATCAGCAAAACAATAGTCTCTCTCCATTACTTCAAACTCTTCTTAAACAGCTTACCAGCTGACTTGTTGATTAGCTCCAAACAGCCCTAAGAGTTCACTGTTCTATCTACTGTCCCAGTGACATTGGAGACATGCACATACGGATACTTCCCAGCCTTAGCTAGCATACCACATGCCTAGGGTCCATGGGGCTGAGGTCCCTGCTGTGGGAGATGGGAGGGAGGGATGGGGGGATTTCCTGCTTGAGCAGCGAGGGGTGGGGCGTAAGGCAGGGGGAAGCCAGGCATACCATGATGTGACTGTAAGTCTCTGCCAAAGCTCTGGCCAGGAGGCAGAGGGAAGGAGCCAGTCCTGCTGTGGAGCAGAGAGCCCCTCCCAGCCCAGAGAGCATATCGAGATGCTGGGGGTATCTGGTTTATCTTAAACCAGCAAGGGGTCTGGGACAGATATTGCATAAACCAGTTTGAGCCAAATCAGTTAAGTCTGATACTACATTCAACCAGGTTTATCTCAAATTGGTTTCAGCCATTTTCAAGCTGGTTTACATGCACTGAACATCTATTCTGTTACAGGTTTAAACCAGATTCTAATCATTTAAACTGGTGTATGTGTAGTGTCTGTCCCTAGCCTAATGCAACTCAGATGCCACTGCAGAGCTATCTAAATTACAGCAGTTTGTCACTGTGCCAACTGAAAGTACAGCGACCCAAAACTTCCACAGTTTTGTGTGCTAAAGCCACATCCTGAATGTGTTCCCTTGTCCAAAGCTTGTGAAGGGGGTTGCAGAAGGTA
Source organism: Gavialis gangeticus (assembly GCF_001723915.1). Lineage (NCBI taxonomy): Eukaryota > Metazoa > Chordata > Crocodylia > Gavialidae > Gavialis > Gavialis gangeticus. The sequence goes on from NW_017729032.1 coordinate 240,018,869, forward strand.
GCCTCTGACTGTCTTTCTCAGTTTCTGTACATAAAAACTGTTCTTTCTTGGATCTGGAGAAAGGTTAGTCTAAGTTGGATAGAAGACTGGGTAGGGTGGCACCTTAAAGACTAACTGAGGGCGTGTGCAGATGTCCCGGGACCCTATCTATAATCATGCAGCTTGTTTTAATCTGTATGATCATAGATCGGGTCCCTGCTTGTGTGTACATATGCTGGTGCTGAGATCCATGCTCGGAACATGGTCAAAATAAGTTGTGGTTGGGGAAAGGATGGGCAGGGGGTGTCCACCTGGGGCTTGGGCATTTTGGAAGGCTAAATATAGCCCAGTCAGGGTTTGATGGGGACTGAAAAAGGGCCGCCCTGGGACAGAGGGAATGGCTGGCCTTTCCCAGCTTTGGGGCTGTCCTCCAAACATGTACACATGTTCACTTAGATAGGAAAACTGCCTGACAAACCTTGTTTCTTTTTACGACTACGTCACAAACTGCTTAGACGTAGGAGTCGAGGTGGATGTCATATACCTGGATTTAAAAAAAAGACTTTGATATGGTGTCACATCCCATGCTTATAAAAAATCTAAGCGGCTGTAACTTAGACAATTACATGTTCAAGTGGTTGGCAAAATGGCTAATGGAATGCACCCAGAGAGTGGTAGTGGACAGGTAGGTATTGACTTGGAAAGATGTAGGCAGTAGTGTCCCCTTGGGCTTGGTCCTCAGGCCAGTGCTCTTCAATATCTTCATCAGTGATTTGTGCGAAGGTATGGAGAGCACACTGTCCAAATTCGCAGATAATACCAAATTATGGGGCAAGGTAGACACACTGGAGGATAGGGAATGGATCCAGATGGATTTGGACAGGCTGGAAAAGTGGACAGAACAAAATAGGATGCAGTTCAACAAAGACAAGTGCAGTGTGCTGCACCAAGGGAGAAGGAATCACCAGCACACATACAGATTGGAGGATGACTTTCTAAGCAGCACAGCAACAGAAAGAGATTTCAGAGTCATAGTTGACTCAAAGATGAACATGAGTTGACAATGTGACAAAGTGATCAATAGAGCTAACCACACTCTATCATGCATTAACAGGTGCATCACAAACAGGTCTAAAGAGATGATCCTTCCCCTCTATGCAGCATTGGTAAGGTCACAGCTGGTGTAATGCGGCAAGTTTTGGGCACCACACTTCAAGAGGGATGTGGATAACCTTGAGAGGGTCCAAAGAAGGGCCACTAGTATGGTCAGGGAAAGGTCCTACAAGGGACCTGGATCTCTTCAGCCTCCATAAGAGAAGGCTGAGAGGGAATCTAGTGGCCATCTACAAATACATAGTGGGGTGGGGGGGAGCAGCAAGGAATAGGAGATGCTCTGTTTACCAAGGCATCCCTTGGAGTAACTAGAAACAATGGCCACAAACTGACGGAGAGCAGATTTAGATTAGACATTAGGAAGAACTTCTTTACAGTAAGGGTTACCAGAGTCTGGTGGTAACTCTCCCTTACCTTGGAGGTCTTTAAGAGGAGGCTGGACAGACACCTGGCTGGGGTCATCTGACGCCAGCACTCTTTCCTGCCCAGGGGCAGGAAGTTCAGACTCAATGATCTTCCAAGGTCCCTTCTGACCCTAAAAAATACCTATGAAATCTATTAAATCTATGACACAGATTAACCTGATCTAAGTAGTGCACTCCCTCAGGTGAACAGTTTTTTTTTTTCTTTTTTGCACAATCTAAAGTTTCCAAGGTATGTACAGTTCAGTACTTAAACTGACCTACCCCCAGTTATTTCAGTCTAAGTGTAACATCTGAATGTACCCTGAATGAGTTAGTTTATTATCGAATCATAGAAAAATAGGACTAGGAGAGACCTTAAGAGGTTACCTAGTCCAAGTCTCTGCCTGAGCCACAATCATCAAATACCCAAACTATTCACCTGCAAACGCCTGCAAACTATCCAAACTATCCCATGCAAATCCTTGCCTAACCTGTTACTAAAGCTGCATAGTCAGACCTGTCACGTAACCACAAGGCACAATAACCTAATCTACCAAAGTTAAAGCAAGGGAACAAAAGCGATCACTGTCCTGCTGCTGTAAGCATTATTTAGGTGCTACCCTGACCTGCCTTCTGCCTTACCTGGATCTAGAATTTCAAGGGCGTGTCTACATGAGACATTTACTGTGCAATTGACTAAGTAGCTGTGCAGTAAATGCCTTGGCATCTACACATGAGCCCCTATTAAGCTGTATTAAACTAACTTACTCTGCAGCAGGATAATACTTATAAATACAAGTACTATCCTGCTGCAAAGTAAAAAGCTCCACAGCAGCACATTGGTAGATGCTGCCCAGTTAGCTGGGGTATGAGGGTGCTTCAGTGCAGGGGCTTCCTGTTGGCTGGTCCCCACACTGAAGCTCCATCATGCCCCAGCTATCCCCTCCATAGCATGTTGAGCCCAGGGTGGGTGGCAGCCCTGGGCTGGCAGGCTGATCCCTGGAGCACCCTGCCAGGTGAGGCTGCTTCACCCAGGCTCCAGTTGCTGCATCAGAAAAAAACTGCAGAGCTTATTGCTCCAGAGTTAATTTTTCCTGGGCACACCTAGGAACAGTTAACTCCAGAGCAATAAGCTCCACAGTTTATTCAGGCGCCATAACTGCATATGAAGACACACCCTGAGAGTCCCTCTTCATGCTACTCCAGCCATTTTGACTTGGCATAATTATGCCAAAGCAGAGATGAGACTCTCACCTGCAATTTCCAAAGTAATAAAAAAGGAGTCAGTTTTCTGATAATTGCTAAAGAAGAATTGCATAACAACTAGTTACAGCCTGAGGCAAAGCCCAAAATCTGAAAACGCATCACAAATTTGGTAAATTGATGGTATGGGTTCAATTCTAAAAGGAATCTTAGACCGTGCAACATAAATTTAAACTGAAATCTGTGTAAGAAGTGATTGTACAGTACTTTTTTGCCTGAAAATTTCCTCCTTTTCTGCTGCTGTAGAAGTACACAGTAACTATCCTAGTCCATTATTACTAAGATTTAAGCCAACTAGTCGTATACTCTTGTTTTTCTCCAGTGTTGAGCATGACTCAAGCAAATTAGATTTCCAAATTCATCAACACAGATTTTAATCAATTTCAGCACACTTTTTTTTTAAAGGTTCCATCATTTTTGGTTAGACATTAAATTTAAGTTGATGCAGTACATAAAAAATGCATTATATCAACCTGCAATAAATACATTCTTCTTACAGATTTATTCCTTTGCTAGGCATGTGTTCTTTTCTAGTCACACTCCAAGGTTTATTGTAATACATCTGGCTAAACAATCATGGTTTATTTTTCACTAAAAATATGGATTCCTGCTGACAGCAAAATTTTATTGCAGAAAGTACTGGAAAGTAATATCTGTTCACTGTAACAAACTCCATGAATCCATGCTATCAACCAGAAACCTGTTATAGGCTATTCATTTTGTCATTTTTTCCTTAAGAGAGTGCAATGGGAGCAGGAGCAGAAAGGTAGCCTTGAAGAATAGATCTCAAATGGTCAGCTTTGAAGAGTTAAGCAGTGTGTACTACCCATTATGATGTTAGTAGTCAGGCATGCCTCTTACGTGAAGAGACTGCCTGTCTTGCTTCTCTACTGCATTTTGACAGCTTGAGTCCCCTTTCAAGTTTCAGAAATGGCATATTTACTGACTCACACACCTGTTCTTATTAACAAAGCAAGCATGTGAGCAAGGCAACTTTGTTTATCAAGGCAACTCATCATGAATTCAGTGACAGTACCCTATGCTCAAGACCATAATAGCTGTATTTTAAAAATGGGGCTGAGTCTAAATGATTTGAAATGAGCACTCAGCTTCAGGAGAAAAACCAAAAAAGCATATTTTCCATTGCAAACCTCAATTTCTGTGAGTGAAAATAGATGTGTGCACGATTCTGCACTTTCACTGTGACATGTTCCTGATTTATGCACACTCAGATGTAAGACTTAAATACCTAAGTGACCTAAATCACAAGCAGAAGTAATTGTGCATGCTAATTAACACCTGCAGAACTGGAGGCCTGTTACAATTAATGCTACTCTAAAAGTTCAGCTCACTATATTTAACCACAGGGCAATTTTATGCAAGCATGCGCTGTATACACGAACAATAAATAAAGAAACAAACTTGTTGGGCCAAACCTTAAACTTAATAACCAGTTCATAACAAAAAAAAGAGTGGTGTGGAATTCTACACCACTAGACATTTTTTTCAGTGGCACAGGATTAGCTAAAGGCTTTACCTAATTGCAAAAAGTAAAGACACCTCCTTGCTTGGTCAAAGCTCAAACCAGTTATCAGAACCACAGAAAACTAGTGAATGAGCTAAGCCATAGAGGATGTACCACAGGTACCATAATCATGGGTTAGTGAGTGCAACTGTGAACATAACTAGCAGAGCCAAAACAGCAACAGAAAATTAAGACTATGTCGTAATCTTCAGGGAAATTTTTCAGAAGAATTTTAGATAAATGGCTCCCACTAACACCAGTAACAAAATTATATTATATTAAGCTCCCTGGAAAGCTTATCTATATCTTTTTATACTTTTCAAAAGGTACTGTAGCTAGAAAAGTTGAACAGCACAGTAATTCCAAAACAAGAAAGCTGCCTTAAAAACCTGGCATTATCGAACTGATTTGCATGGCATATGGGACAGGAACAAGGAAAATCATGTCCGTAGACTCTATTTCCCTACTAAAACTAAGCTTGAAATAAAACAGTGGAAAACATTTCCTGTTGCAAGACAACATAGGCATTTAGACCCTTTCTTTCTGAGGCTTCTCTCCTTTATGTGACTTCCATCTTTCATTTAAATTTGTATTGCTGTGTGTCATTTCCCATGTGGTGTAACAAGACCATCCATAGACTCAACTTTTCTGTTCAAAGTGTGGTTCTAACATGATCCATTTCCCATATTAACTAGGAGAAATAAGTCTTGTATTGTAATAAATCTGATCATTCTGCTCCTGTTTCTTTATGGGACTGTTTATTCTACGATAATAGAACAGTTTCAAATCTAATAAAATTACCATTCGGTTGAAGGGAAAGTTAAAAAAAAATGTAACTTTCTCATTTTTCACCCTTCTTTTTTAAACTCTACATTTCCTCATCTCTCCTTCTGTATATATTTCTAAATGGTAATCTGTTTCTGCATGAAGAGTTTGGTAGCCCAACAGTAATGTGAATCATCATTTGAATTGTTATGGTCTGTTCCCAGATCTTGACATTTAGCAAGAAATGGTACTGTTTTAAGTGGAGCATTCTATTTCTGCACAGATCTATTTTAAAATAGTAGTTGTAGTAGTAAGAATAATCTTTATAATCATCATCAACATAATCAGCTTGTTTGCCAAGATTTTCTTTTGACTCTCCATCTGTAAGCATTTTTCTGTAGAAGAGCATCAAATACTGTGCTAATTTTCCAAACCAACTAAAAGAGCAGCAGAAGAAATATGGTGTAACCCCTGCATATCTATTTCTTTCTTACACAGGGGAGCTAATCACTCCAAGATAGTTAAACATAAACACTGGAGTTGCATTAACAAAGAAATTCATTCACTCACCATCCTTTTGTTCAATAGACTGTAAAAGATACAAGATACAATAACATACCCTCTGATTAGACAAAATAAAAGCGTAGAATATATAATTATAAAGCTTTCAAGGTACCTTCATATATATGGCATTTTTAGAAATGATTACACATCTATTCTTTTATATTATGATTCCTCTTAAAATACCGCCCCCTTCCCTTGCCACACAGCCATGTGAACAAGAGTTGAAGATTAAAAATACTCTATTGGCAGGGAGGGGGGTTCTTGCAAGGTACTGTCCCTCTTGTGATATTGAATTACTTTCCTTTTCCTTGTATTTCTCTATGGGGTGAATTTAATGAAATTACCATAATAGATAATGGTTGACTGTCGATCAGAACAGTCTGTGTGGATTGACAAATTATAATCCCACGCATTGAATACCAATGATGTTAGTTCTGTCTAGAATGGAAGTTAATTACATTGCTGTTATGCAGTCAAATAATAATAACAAAAATTTAAAGTCAAGCTATCTTTTATGCCAAGTTGTATAAAGCACTGTCCACTCAGAGGCAATAGTTAAAGTAGATCTAGTCTTGGATCTTAGATCCAAAGCATTGGTCTTGGATCTCAGTGGCTTGTGACACCACATTCTTTCAGGGTTATGGGAGGTAGGGGAAAGCTTTTGCTCCCCGAGAAAGGCTAGAACCAGCTGTGCATAACAGGATGTGGTGTCAGCCATCACATTCTTTACATTTTCTATCACACTATTTAATTGGCCAGAAATAAACTTCACAGGGAGAGAAGAAGGCTCATCAAATTATTCTTCCATGAAAATGTTTATAGCACCCAATGTATTTCTTGCATTGTAAATCATTTTAAAGGTACTTCAAGAGAACCTATGCCAAAGCTCTGCCTGCTATTCACTTCTCTTTCCCTCAAAATAGAAAAGATGTCACTCTGTATCTGTGTAGCAGATGTTGAGCCTGGGAGGGAAAGGAGAGGCAGCCATGGCACAGGTGTCATCGCTAATGTTGTGTTAGCCTATTGTTGCCCTAGTGGGCAAAATTATGCTTCAGGATACATAAAAATATTCTCAGGACTGTACATAGTCAGTACACTTGGGTGACTTCAACAGTAATTTGTGTGTGATGCAGTTATATAGTCTGGAAGGCGTCACCAGAAGCACTGCCTGCCTTCTCCCACAAATTAAGCATTCTGCATCAAGGCACTGGATTTAGATTGGGTCCCATCCTTAGATAAGATGTCCCCATCTGACCTTGGATAAGTCACTTTGCATATAAGCAGACATTGCCAGAGCTGATCCACTTCGCTGGGCAAAACAGACATCACCTGTTGTCCCGCAGACTCAGGTCCCTGACACTCTCAGGACTATCCTGCAGGACAATACTTGTGGCACACCTCTGCAAATGGGAGAACCCTGTATTTCCCTGATTGGAGGGGTGTACCCAGGAATTTCTTATGTCCCTTGCTGCTCCACATTTGGCCCTGCATTACCCCATGCTGCCACACCAAGTCCCATGCCTGGGAGATCGCCAGGTATGACACTGCAAATGGGAAAACCTAGGCGGGCACACCCTGGGCTTCACAGGCCTGATCCTACATGCCCTGGGAATTCACCTGCAGGGAGTGTCTGAAGTCCTGGGAGCACCTGTCCAGGGTGGCAAGAAAATGTAGGCAGCCCCAGGCTGCCCAGGCTTTCCCATCATAAAGCAAACAAATGTTTGGTACAAAAAATGGCACAATTTGATACCATCTATGTTACATCCACAAATTTGGGGTGTCTATGGTGCAACAAGGGGTACAGATATATATTTGCTTGACCTTTCTGCTACCTTAAAAATTGTTATGGAGACACAAAGGTGATGTCTGTTTCCAACCTTTGGGACTTTCTCAAAGCTATTGAGGCATCCAATTCTCATTGGAATCAATCAGTTAGGAATCTAAATACCTTGAAATATCTGTCCTGTAATCTCTCTATGCCTTGTTTTCCTAGTCGTAAAATAGAATAACAAAACTGACTTTTCATCCATATTTGTTCACTGGGAGCCTGTCTACACGTGCAATTAATGCAACTGAGTAAACTAATCCCAACATCACCATTTAAGCACAGAAATTTACTGTGCTGACAGATACCTCTAGTATCTGACAGGACTATCTGATAGCACAGTAAATTAGTCTACTGTGCCCTAACTGCCATGCATGTATAGACAGTGATGCTTTACTGTGCAGCAAATTAGTCAGCTGTGCAGTAAAGCCTCTCTTCTAGATGTATCTTGTGTTATTTATTTAGATGTTTCTTGCCTCTTATAATGCTATCTGTCCGGCACCTAGCTCAAGTGAACTGACTTTGTGGCGCCTTGTGACATAATCAGATTATAAATGAATTAATAATACTCCAGTGGGACATTCTGGTGTAGTTGAATGTAATTCTCCCAGCTAAAGTGACTCTAGCCGGCTGTGCTTCACCTCACTATAGTATAGTTGATTCACTCTTTTGTCCTTTTCACCTTACTGTCTCTTTTTTGTCTCATCTTTGTCTCCTTTTGTTGTTCACTCATAACTCACAAAAATGTTACGTGGTTCCATAACAGATGGAAGCCTTGGCAGAAAGGTGTTTATTGAATGGCATGGCCAGTGATGGGCAGTGATCCACTCTATAGTTCTACAATACTTTCTCTGACAACAAACAGCTCACTGCTTCTCAACAGCATCATACACAGGCTGAAATACAATACAATTGCATCGACACTAGAAAAGAAAATTAGAGCAAATTTCTCATTTTAATTTTGCAACCCACCACAACAGCTGGGGAAATGTTAAGTATGTATCACAAGGACTTATCCTTAACTGGTTTAGTTAGGGATGGTTTAGTCAGGTATAATTCTTTCTTGAGACTGGGGATTAAATTATATGACCTTATGTGGCCCCCTTCCAGCTCTACCATCTCATGATCCTATAAGAATAGTGGTAGATTCAAAGGGTCTACTGTGATGCAATCATACCCAGATCAGATCATGCTACAGAAGTATCTGAAGCAGGTAGGAATACCCCCACAACTCTTAGAACTGCCTTTCCCTCCCCTCTCTGCTCTGTGGCATATCCCCTCCCCTCCCTTCCCATTTCCTTCCCCCTGACCAACCACTGCCACTTCCCCCAGCTGATCCAGGGTTTGCAAAGAAGCTTCAGAGTCTTTCCTGCACTGCCCCAGTTGGGTTGCACAGGGAGCCAGACTTAGTCAGAGATAAGCACAGTAGTGATGGGCAGGCTCCCCTCCCTGCTTCCTATTATCCACCATCCGGGAAGCAGGCAACAGGAGGGGGAACCCCTCCACTGCCACTGCCCCGGCTAAACTGAGCTCCCTGCACAACCTGGCTAGAGTGGGCCAATAGCTCTGGAGTTCCCGCCATCCCTGGTTCAACCAGGGACAGTGGCAGTGGCAATGAGGAGAGAGGAATGGGATGGGAGGGGAGGAGAAGTGCCACTGAGCACAGAGGGGAAGGGACAACTTCTAAAAGAAGAGGGATGGGGGCAGAATTCTTACCTAATTTTGGGAGCTTAAAAAAGTCCCCAGCTGCTGCTCTAATGCTGTAGCCTGCCTTCCCTGGTGGGTGAGGAAAAAGCTGGAAGCAGGGTTACAGCCACCCGTATAGTGCCAGTCACTACTCCTGCGCTCTCTTTACAAAATCCTGAACCCACCCATTTATAATAAAGTTCACACACACACACACACACATCTATATACACACATATACATATACATATACACACATATATATACACACACACACTTATATGTACAGAAGTTCACCTGCATACATATATTTCCTATATGAAAGGAAAGTACACACTTTTATGTTTATACAGATAGACCAGATTCCTATAGACTGTGAGACTGTGCCTGTATATGTTTGTGTGTGCCTGTGCGCATATGTATACACACATTATATTATAAATTTGCATGCATGTATCTTTGTGCGTGTGTGTTTGTGTAAGTGCATAAAAATAGTCTGCAAAGCTACATGAAATGATGGAGCGAATATGTACATTTGCATATACATACACACATACAGTTCTGTAGATTTTACTCTGATGCCAAAAATTCAGTTGCAGCTTCCAGTCTCAGATAAGACTATTTCAGCCAGTGTTCAGGTTAAATCTATATCATGATCCAGTCATACAGATGCTTAGGAACCACTTTAAAGTAAAAGAGAAAGAAGGATAAATTGTTGATCCAAGGAATAAAAGTATGCCAAGAAAAATGATTCAGTTGATAGATGAAACTAAAGGAAATTTGCCAGCTGATAAAATTGCTATACTAGAAAGTCAAATTCTCATCACAAGCTAAGATATGACAAAGACAAATGAATCCAAGAAAGTGTTGGTTTAAATATGTTGTTTGTATTCTTTATACCTGAAATTACAAATGATTTCTATTATTAGCTTAGAGGGGAAAATGTTTTCAGCATCAGCATCCTTATTTATACAGGGAAGGGATGTACAATGCATCACAAACTGAATATCTAATTTATTCCTTTAAGATTTAGTTCAGGTACCCAAACCATCTTTCTTTTATAGACATAATCCTAATTAGATTCAGTGGGTATGTCTACACAAGATGTTTACTGAGCAATAAATTAATTAGGTGCACAGTACACATCTTGGTGTCTACACATGTGCTCCTATTAGGCTAGAGTAAAATAATTTAATCCACAGCTGAATAGTACTTGTAAATATAAGTACTGTCCTGCTGTGACGTAAAAAACCCCACAGCATCACAGGTGTAGATGCTGCCTTCCTCCTACACTAAAGCACCCTCATGTCCCAGCGAGCCCCTCTGCAGCATGTTGAGTCAGAGGGAGCAGCCCCAGCATAGCAGACTAACCCCCAGGGCCACTATCAGCTGGGACTCCTGGGACCTGGCTCAACATGTTATGCTCCCAGACAAGTTCAAGTGTCAATAAACTCTGAAGTGTATTGCTTCACATTAATTGCACATGTAGACATGCCTGGTAGGAATTTTACCTGTCCCAGGGAGAACAACACTGGGCCCAAAGAACATAAGATAAAAATACTGATAGAAGATTTTGAGATCACCTACCGGTGAGATAGCCAATAATATTACATCATTTCCTGATGTGAAAAAGTAAAAACATACTTTAAGCATCATCTTATATTCTATGTAGGCAGGACTCTCATCCACCAAAAATAATAATATTAACAATAATAATAATAGTAATTTTCCAGATTCTAAACTTGACCATTAATGGACAACCATTACTCCTTTATCATCTCTCTTTCATATCTCTAAAATTTTCTGTGCTTGTGAATGTAAGCATAATAGCCCCTTATGCAACTAGTTCAAGAGCTGGATTGAACCCACAGAGGTATCAGCTCAATTCCCTATTGCCTTGCACTTCACATAACTGTAATCTCTTATGAAGAATATGTATAAGACACCGCCAAGTATTTGGTAGTACATTACCTTTTATAGAATCACTTTTACCTGTACAGAGTAGGTATAAAGTATTAAAGGACTGGAACCTGTATTTACTGTGTTGATCTATCCATTTAGAAAAGGGATCTGTCAAAAAGACTGCTCCAAATATAGCTGGAAGACCAGATTGATATTTATACTCTGTATAAATGTTGCATAGTGTAAACAAGACAGCGATAGTTGAAATACATTAACTGAATTCTAAATGCTGTTGTAGAAATACTGGATTCTAAAGAGGACTATAAAAAGTATAACAATTTATCTCTAAGTAATTTAACAGATGTTGAGCTAAACAGATACCAAAATCAAGCTGCCTGAAGGTTTCCCACTGATACTGTACATATCCCAAATCATGATGACAATAGCCCCACCCTTATCTGCAGGATTTATGAAATCAAACATTGATCTGTGTTCAGAGATTTAAGGGGCTGCCATTCATCTTTGGTAAGCTTAGGAAACTGTTTGCATCTCTCTGTCTCTTTACAAAGGCGACAGATTTACTCCTCTCCTAATCTGCAGAAAGTGTCTATGAATTAATTCAAGCCTTACGATGAACAGATATTTGTTTCTAAAATGCTTGTGCAACAAGGAGCATCTTACGTTGTAGCTGAGTAGGTAAGATAGAGGCAAACATGTAAAACATCATACAAAGATTTTACTCTGAAATCTTAAATGCAACCTTTACAGTTCTAAATACAGCCACCAGCTTCTACCTAAAAATAATTAAAAATGATGTGATGACTGACTGAAACTTGTACAAATGTATCACCTACTACTTTTCAACAAAGTGAGACCTGGAATTTTCTAAACATACAAGAAATAATTGCACATAATGTGGGGGGTCTAACAGTGGGATTCATGACTAGAAGCTGTACACAGAAGCAAGAGAACATTCAAGTGCATTTTAAAAATACCAGCAAAATCTTTCTTCAACTCAAAAGCTTGAAGGAATATTTAACCTTTTCCTTACCAGCACTTTTTCCAGTTTCCCAGCTAAACAAAGTGTCAACAGACCAATACTGAAGGACTGAAACAGAGGAAGAGAGAAAAAATTTGATACTCATATAGCAAAACTTCACATCAGTTTTCCAAAAATGGCTTAGTATTTAGCATTGACCAGTTTATTCCTGTATTAATAGAACAGATTAAATTTAACTAAGGCTATTAAACTTATGATTCTTAAATCATATCTGCATCCTAATTAAGCAAGTAATTAATCGCATAACTAACTCTTAGTAGGTAAGCCCTCCTGTTATTTTCACTGAGCCTTCTCCACTGCCCAAAATGTTGTGCAGGCCCGTAAGTGGTTTGCTGGACTGCACCACCAGGCATCTTAAAAAAGAAAAAAAGCAGTACTCATTTTCCAGAGCATTTCCAAAGGGCTTGGCCATGCTGAAGAATTCACGTAAGAATACAACTGTAAGGAACCCTGGTAATTAAAACACCATTATACAGTTTGGAAGGGACTATTGTGCTTAAAGCAGCAACCAAGAGAAGATTTTTAAAAATCCTACAAAAGTTTAGGTCATGTAAATAGATTAGGTCAGTTTAGTCAATCTCTGTCCCTTTTTCATACTCTGTAATATCAGCCTTGGGAACATATTTGTCCATACCAAATTTGCCTATACACAGCAATTTATATGTAGATTTTGTTGTACTGAAAAGGAGGACAAGAAACTAAGCATTAGACCTACAAAAGAAGCTAGCAGAATGTAATTATAAACTGAATTGGATATCATCCATTTTTTCTGCTAGTCTACCCTGAGATGGTGATATTACAAAAAAAAATTAAAGGAAGATCACAAGTATCCTGAGAGTCACTCTGGGACATGTCCTCAAATCTTTCTTTTTTTATCTGCCTACTGGAAAGAGCATATCTCTTTTCCTTCCTTTTAAAACAACAGTATCTGGGCATGTTCTATAGGGGATGAAAATGTCAAAGCATTATCCATGGGGAATGAAATGCTCACTAAAATGTTGGGGTAGAAAGGGCAGGTGGCAAGGGAGGGAGACTACTTTCTCTTTCTCATTGTCACTCAAGATGCACACTATCCCAAATGGTCCCAAACGAATAGCCTATATTTTCAAACACCACACTTAGAGTAAATTTCCAGCAGGGCTACAAGAGATTGGGAAAAATCACCTTGCAAGTCACTTCACTTTATTTTTAAAGGCTCACCAAGGTCACAAGCCCAAGGAAAGCTTAATTAAAGTCGATGGAAGATGAAGAAGTGAGGCGGAAAGAATAAGATGGCAAGAAAAAATCATTTTTTAAAAACATATTAGATTATGTGGAGCCAGAGAGGCCTGACACCATCGATTTCAGAAATGGTTTAAAGATAAGGAACTGAGTATTGTAGGAATTACAATGAGGCAATACAGGCTGGAAACACTTGCCGTACACATCCACTTGCTAATTCTAAGGGATAAAAAATTAGGGCTAGGATTTTAAAGGAGTCAGGAGTCCACATTCCATAGTCCTTCATTAGGAGGTGCACAGTTAACTCTCAAAGACTCAAGTGAAAATTCTCCTTTCATCTTACAGAACAGATATTTTTGTCTCCTTTTGTTAAAGGCTGTTGGTAGAAGTTGCACTAGACTATACTACCTCTCTTTGTCCTTCAAGTCCAGGAGAAGCCAGTGCTATGGGTATTTGATACTTCAGAGGAGGAACCTAACTTTCTTGCAAGCTGGAGATGCTAGAAGGAATGACTGAAGAAAGAGTAATGAACGAATCAACCAACAAACTGAACTATTCTTTATTTTTAAATATAGACATTAAATTATATGTCTTTGGCCAAGCTTTTCCCTCAGCTTCCATTCAAGAACATTAGATAACTTAAGCAATACTATAGTGCCATTAGAAGCAAGGCTTTGAGGTACGATAAAGGGGATTAATAGAAAACAGGGGGTTATAACAAAGGGGTGACCAACCTGAAGCATACATGCCACAGCCAGCCAGTGTACGTGGCACATGGCAGATTGGAAAAGTAGCACATCGACAGATAGGGCAGAAAGCAAAGCAGCAGAATAGGCAGGGAGAAGGTAGCAGAGCAACAAACGAGGTAAAGGAAAGGGATGGGAGTGGTACTCAGGGAGGGCATGGGACTTAATTTGTAGCACACCTCCCTAAAAGGTTGGTCCCCACTGTCATAGTGGATGCTACTACAAACCACCTAATTAGCAGGAACACATAGGCTTATTTAAATGGGTGACTCAACATTGAAAAGTGCAGGATCTGGTGTTTATGTGGGAATCTGTCTGCCATGAAAATAATGCAGAAGTATACAGTGAGCCCAGACAATCCTTAGGCATGTTAAAATTAATTTATGGTACATATGGTGGAGAAATGAAATAGAGGCAGTGCTCTTGGTGTGTTGCTTACTAATCTAGCTGAATTGTTTGGAAATTTGAAAGTGGAAGGAAATATGAATGACAATGTTCTAGAAATGAGAGACTGCACGATCTTAAGGAAAGGAAGAAAGGAGAACAGAAAAAAATCAGGCACAAATTGGGGAAAAACAGACTTTAAACAAGTGAGAAAAAGAAGGCTGGAGAGTTGGTTATTCCTAAGGGACACAAAAATTTGCTATGCAAAGAAAGGTTACGGAAAGTAGCAAGAGACTTGGATGCTAAATCATCATGGTTCTCTAATAAACTGAACATATCCTGAAAAAAAGAGACTTAGAAATATTTCCAAGGATAACTGTAAGAGCATATATAACAAGTATGCAGGGACAAAATCAGAAAGGCTGAGGCACAAATTGAGATGCAGCTAGTAAGAGACATAAAGACATAGTGAACACATTGTATAAATATGGTAGAGGTAAGAGCTGGGAAAATATAAGTTTCTCACTGAATGGAGAGGAAAGACTAATCATGGACAATGGAAAAGAGACTAATGTGTATAATTCCTTTTTACTTCAACCTTCACAAAAAAAAGTTCAACTATCAGATGACTAACACGATTAGCATTAAGGATAGGAGTGTAGGTAGCTAACCTAGATGAAGCAAACAACTATTTAAAGTTTACTAAGATAAGGTACAGATATTATTAAATCATCAGGGATCAGTGAAATGTCTTCTAGAGGACTCAAGGAAAATTTGAGCACTCATGGAGGTCCCATAAAATAATAAAAAAAAGAGGGCTGAGGGAGTGAGACCAGTTTAACAGCAATACCTGGAACAATACTGGAGCATATCAGTCCATCAATTTGTAAGCTCCTGAAGGATAATAATGTGATATCATGGATTTGTCAAGAGTAATTCATGTCTAATCATCCTAATTTCCTTCTATGACAGGGTAATATGCCTTATAGATGGGGGAGGAGCAGTGGATGTGATATACCTCAAATTTAGAAAGGCTTTTTGATGGTCTCCTACAACCTTCTCATAAATAACATCTAAAGGGTTATAAATCTTGATGCACAGCTTGTTGAATAATTGTGCTCAAAAGGTAGTCATCAATGGCTCAATGTCAAACAGGAAGGAGGTCTGTCCTGGTTCCAGTACTGTTCAATATCTTAATTAATAGCTCAGAGAACAAAATTGAAATCCAATGTGCACTTCGTAAATTTGCAGATGACACCAAGCTGGGTGGGCTTGAAGGCAATTTGAAGGACACAACTGTAGAATGATATTGATAAACTGGAAAAAAAAATAGGCTGGAATAAGAAGGATTAAATTCAGTAAAGACAAGTGCAAAATGCTGCACTTAGAAGGAACAGTTGATTATACTGCAGTGCGGTAGAAGAGAATATGTAAGTTGATCACAAAATGAATGAATGAGCTGAGTCGTCTGGCTGGGGCACGAGAGTGCTTCAGTGCCAGGGCTGCCTGCTGGCTAGCACTGCACTGAAGCCCCCTACCTGTCCCAGACAGCCCATCCACAGCACACTGAGCCAAGTTAGAGCAGCCCTGGGCTGGCAGGGGACCCCCCACCTCACCCCCCAGACTCCCTGCCAGGTACACCCACATGCACATATACATGCATACTAGAACTATGCGAAATTTCACCATGTTTCATTTCAAAGCTGTTTCAACACATTTTGAGCTTGAAACAATGAAATCAAAATGAAACAAAAAGCTTTGAAACAGCTTCAAAATGAAATGTGGCAGGGAGGAGGGGAGTCATTTTGGAATCGAGTAAATACGGTAGTTAGTAACATTCCTCCTGATGAAGGCCCAGAACCTGGGCTCTAAGGAAATCATGAATCAACCACATATGATTACTGATAGTTATAGTAAGAATGGCTCAATTTTGCATCTCATAAACCAACAGGGAAGGACATCTTGCTAGTAAGTTTGTGCATGAACTCCTACTATTATAACATTACTAGCCAATTGCCCATCAAGAATGATGGGAGGGGGCTGGGATGGAGTGCCACCACCTAATGCCCCATGATACTGCTGCTCTGCCTCTTGCAGTGACCGGGATGGGGGAGCCCACCCCCTGTCCAGTCCTCAGCGCAGCTTTGGAATCATGGTGACGCTCCCCCATTCTTGGAGCACCGTGATTGACTGTTTCTGTCAGCTAATCAGAGTGCAAGTAAAGTGTTACAGACAGACAGACTTAGGCTTTTAAAATATTAAATTAGAAGATACTGTGCATGAAACTCCCATTGAAATCATTGAGAATATGAGGGGGACAGAATTCTCCAAGGATCACATCCCTAGGCTTTTGAGTGGGATTACAGCATATGTGCACAAATGGGTCATTTGTAAAAAACGCAGTGCTGTACATTACAGCTCGGAGCTACAGTCTGGAAACAGCAGCTGTGAAAAATGTTGAAAGAGGCAGAAAAGATAGTTGATTCCAGCTTATTTCCATCTCCTTAGCCTTAGGCTGTGCTTCCTGGAGTATTAGCTTAGCAATTGATTTTACTATACCCTCTCTGAATAATTCCAGAAGTGTATCTTGAATGTTGTTCTTAAGCCTTAATCTTAAAATTTAGACTGAGTAAAGTACAAATAAGTAATAAGAATTACACTGACATTTAGTTAGTGCTCTTCATATTGAAGGGTCTACATGTTCTTCATACGCATGCCAAAAATCACTGCACTCATCACTTTGATCCATCTCCCACTAGGGAAAATGCTGTTGGAGTACTTAGTATCACCCCAGCAAAACTGTTTAATAAAAAAAGAATTTTCATGCAATTGAAACTAACAAACAAACTGTAGGCAGCCAGACTGCCTGATAACTATTTTATAATTATTTACCAAAACAAAATTTAAGCAGACACAAGGTCCAATACAGTTGGGAAAATGCCATTTTATTTAACCCAACAGAATGGTGATAGCACTCAGAAAAAGAAGCCATTCCTCCTCGCTTGGTACCTGAACTAAATGTTTTGTACTGTCACTTGACCTGGATGAACTGCAGGCAATTTAGTTACTGAAGCTCAAGAACATATTTGAGTTTTATGAATTTGTTCATAATCTATAATTATTTGGAGAGCTTATGTCAACAACAGTTAGCCTATGAACTGTATTCAAGGAGTTTGCTAATTATTACCTAATAATAGGTCATCTTGTTCACCTTTTCTGTTCTCACACCTTCCTCCCAACTGCTTCCTTTAGTGGGTGATTAACTATAATAAAGAAAAACAATAAGTCTTTGGATATTTGATTCTCTGAGAGGGAAAATATGACTTGGAAGTGTCACAATATTTAAAGTAAAGCTTTTTAAAGATATTATAAAATTTTTCTATCCTGGGCTTCATCAAGCACCACTGCTAAAATATTATAATCCAGGCTGTAGTTCTTTAAAATTAAGATTGATAATTTCATAGGAATCATAGAAAAGTAGGGCCAGAAGTGACCTTAAGGCAGATCATCTCTGACTAAACCATCCCAGTCAAATGGCTGTCCAACCTGCTCTTGAAAACTTCCAAGGATGGAGATTCCACAACTCCTCTAGGTAGCCTGTTCCAATGCTTGACCACCCTTGTAGTCAGAAAGTTCCTCCAAAGCTCCAATCTAAATTTCCCCTGCAGCAGCCTGATACCTTCTCCCAACTAGACATTGAGCTTGAGGACTACTCACCGAGTACAATGATCTAACCAGATATGTTGTACCTTAAACTACTTTAGTCTAGTCTGTATTTCCTTAGCTTGTTAATGAGTATGCCATGGGAGACAATGTCAAAAGCCTTGCTAAAGTCTAGATATACTATGTCCACTGCTCTTCTCTCGTCCACGGAACATGTCACCCTGTCGTAGAAGGAAATCATGTTCATCAGGCATGACTTGCTCTTGGTGAATCCACACTGGCTATTCCTGATCACCTTGTTCTCCTTTAGGTGCTTCACAATGGATTCCTTGAGGATCTGCTCCATGATCTTTCCAAGTATAGAGGTCAGACTGACTGACCTATTGTTCTCCAGATCCTCCTTCTTCCCTTTCTTAAAGATGGGCATAATATTTTTCCTTTTGCAGTCATCTGAATCCTTGCTTGACCTCCATGAGTAGTACATTAGTGACTGGTCTGAGAGCTGGGGTTTGGGAACAGTCTCTGTTCATGTTATTGGGGTGGGAAGGCATTCTTCATATGCCTAGAAAAAACATTTGGTAAGTATTTTGAGCTTCATATTCCTAACACTCATTGTTACTAATTGTATTAAGCAAGCTAATAATACCTTCTAATGTATATATGTGCAGTTCTACCTAAACAAGAAAGCAATTTGATCTCTATGATATCTTCTATCTCTGGGCTCAAGCTATGGGGGGCATTTAAACAACAGATAGATCATTCCTGATCAACTACATATAGAATGAACAACAGGAAGATAGGTCATCTGGTCGAAAAAGGAAATAAGATTGGTCAAGCAAGACCTACTGGCAACAAACCCATGCTGTCTATCCCTCAGGATTTTTCCATCAGCCAGTCTGTTGAGAATGATCCCTTTGATAATCTTTTCTAGGACCTTCCCCAAGATAGAGGTCAGGCTGATGGGCCTGTAGTTTGCTTGATCCACTTACCTCCCCTTCTTGAAGATAGGCACCATGTTGGCCTTCTTCCAATCTTTGGGCATTTCACTGGAGCACCACGAGTTCTAGAAAAGCCATGCCAGGGGCTGGGCTATGATGCTCGCCAGCTCCTTGAGTACTCTGGGGTGTAAACTGTCCGGGCTGGCTGACTTGAAGGTATCCAGCTTCTCAAGGTGTTCCTTCACAAGGTCAGCATTGATGGAGGGTAAGGAATCTCCCTCACCCAGGCCTTCCTGTCCCATAATGGGCAGGGGCATCCCTTGGGACTGGTAAAAGACTGATGCAAAGTACCCGTTTAGCAAGTTGGCTTTTTCATGGGCATCAGTTGTCAGATGTCCCATCTGGTTTAGCAGGAGTCCAATGTTGCCCTTGCTTTTCCTCCAGCTCCCCACATATCAAAAAAAAGACTTTTGATTTTCCTTGATACTTGTAGCCAGTTGGAATTCAGTTGCAGCCTTGGCTTTCCTGGTTTGGTCTCTGCAGGTCCAAACCAGTGCAGAATATTTCTCCTTGGAGGTGGATCCCATCCTCCATCCTTTGTAGGCCTTTCTTTTTAGATGCAGAGGTCCACTAGTTCCCTGAAAAGCCAAGGGGGCTGCTGTGCCCTTTTGATGCCTTTCCTCTGAGATGGGATAGACTTTGCTTGTGCATCAAAGATTGCTCCAGAAGACTGGAAGACCCTGTTGAAAAACAGCCGGCAGTGAGTATTCCCTGGGGAGGGGAGAGAGAAGCAGCTGATGCTAGCTGCTGTGCATCTGTGCGGAGATACACAGAAACAAAAGGAGCCAAGTGAGACATTGGCTGAGCAAGGGAGACTGGCAGACCTGGACACAAGTACAGCTGTGGTGAGTTTCCAGGGGGAGGAGAGCCCTGGGAGTGACAGACTAATCCAATCTACCAGAGCAATGAGTCACAGTGGAAAAGGGCTGAGACAGTTTGTAGACCAAAGAATGGAGAAGACCAGAGGGCCGAGTGACTTTCCTAAAGCCCCTGAGTGTGTTCTCCGCTTTCCTAAAGACCAGGTGTTCTCTGGTAAGACTGTTGCACGTGGTCACATGCCCCAAAGTATGGACAATTAGACAAAAAGGGGAGACCCTAGTAAGGTCATTCCATATTCCCTGAGAAAATAGGGAGGAGGAGAAATCCAGGTGAGAGGAATTGAGGACTGTCGCATAGCAAGAAAGGAGGGTGTACCCACTGATGAGTAAGCAGGGCCAATGACCCTTACACTTAAGGAAGAGAGACTTGATAAGGGGAATTAACTCCAACTGGTTGCTGTTCAGGTCTGGACAGGGTGTAGAGGAAGTGAAGCCCTGTAGCAGAAGTCAGAGCACCAATCTTCCATCACTGTACCATCAGCTGTCAGCCTCTTTCCTATGTTATCTACCTTTCTCTGAACAAATCTTGGCAGGTGAGTGAGGAGGACAACGTGGAGAGTGTCAAGAAGGCACCCTCTCACAGTGCCCAAACTCAAGGAAATATCTAAACAAGGAGCCAACAGAGACAGAGGGCATCATCAGAGCCAGAAGCTGCAAGCTGGTTCTCATGGCTCTTCAATGTCACTATCTTAGTTTGGAGGAAGTTGCCCAGGCAGACTGCATTTTCCTCAGTTGCCCAATATGAGATTGAAAATATATATGCCATCTCACTGAAGTCTAAGTTCAGCACACCAAAGAGGGCACCAAAGACAGTGAAGAGTGGCCACAGCCAGAAGCAGTCAAAAAAAGCATGGTAGAGCATCTCCTCTACCTCTTCCTCACAAAATGGGCAGGCTGCCAATGCTACCAGGCTTAGGGAGTAAATAAAGATATTGATGGCTAGGGCCCCATGCAGCAGATGTCATCAAGGTCATGCTGCTCTTCCTGGTGGGCAGTTTGTATAGGATGCACCAGGCTGGGCGGGTCTGCTCCCATGCCAGATGCTTGTGGGTCAACAAGAACATGGGCATTGCGCACCTGGACCATCCATGTATATTAGGGGTGTGCAAAATAAGCCCTATTTGATTCAGATTCAGCCTGAATCAGGGACAGTGATTTGATTCGTTGATTTGGATCACTGTCCCTGATCCTATTCAGCCAAATCTGAATCTGAAGATTGAATGCTGATTTGGAGAATCAGTGATTCAGCCATAGACACAGCTTTAAATGTTTTTTCTACATACCTCAAGGTACCAGGCACAGTTCATGAACGCTGTGATGGTGGGGTGGATGGAGCATCCCACAGGAGCATGGAGGGCCCCTCCATGCCCCCCTGGCTCAGCAATTGGCTGTGGGGGGACTCCAGGTGCCCCCCAAACCCAGGAGGCACCAGTCACCAAGCCAGGGGTGTGTGGGGAGGCCCCCAGCACGCTCCCTAGCAGATCCAGAAGTGGGCTGAAACTGCTTCTGGTCCACTTCTGGGTCTGCTGCTGAGTGTGCTGGGCCCCCCTGTGCTCCTGTGGAATGCTCCATCAGCCCCAGAATCCCAGCATGAGCTGCCTGGTACCTTGAGGTATGTAGAAAAAACATTTAAAGCTGTGTCTATGACTGAATCTCTGAATCTTTTTGAATTGATTCAGAGCATTCCAATTTGATTTGGAGAGATTAAAGGGTTTCCTGATTCAATATAGATTCAGAGATTCGGCCACCAAAACCAGCCAAATCTCCACCAAATCGAATCAGTGACAACTGGAGCAACAGGCAGTGAGGAAGTTGGTATGTCTAAAGAACCTTTGGTCAGGTCGGTTTGCCATGTGTTGAGGTGATCTTGCTATGCAGCCTCAGCATTCTTGGGGCCACCTTTACTTTATCCAGGAGGCACATCCAGGTGTTGAGGGACTCAGCCAGACTGGGCTGGATCAAGGAGCTGGATCAGCCTGGTAGTATGCAACTGGATCAAGGAAGTGATATGGCTGCTGGAGGCTTTTCACTCTCCACTTCAAGACCAGGATGTGGATCAGCAGGTCCCACAGCACCTTGGGAAAACTCAGGTGCTTAACCAGGGGTCTTAGGCAGAAAGAGGTTTTTCCACATCTGATTGAGGCTATGGTAGATGAGCAGAGCAGGAAAGTGTCCCAGCTGATTTAGTCAGGATCCAAGAAGAAAAGGTCTTGGTCATAGATGAGTTTCCCAACCTCTTCTTACCCGCTGTGACCCCCAAAAATGCCTTCCCCAAATCTGGCACAAAAAAGCAAAAGCCAACTGGTGCCATGGAAGCAGTTCACCAAGAAAGAACAAGAAGCCACTGAAGGTCCTTCAGGTGGAAAGTGTGCATCAGAACAATTACTCTCTGCCCCCGCTTGTCAGTGAGCAACTGGAGGAGAGCCCACTGGAGCCAGTGGTGCCCTAGAAAAAGTCTATAAGGACCTTCTGGAGCAAACATGGGGGGTGGATTCAGGACAGAACGGCTGTGCCACTAGGCAGCACTCACCCAGTTGCTAATAATCAAGAATCACCTGCAGTGAGAGAGGCTGGCCAGCAACACCATTGTAGCTGCACTTTGACCTCCTCAGCAAGTTCTGGGCCAAGTGTGTTGTGAGAAAAGTCACTGTGATAAATTGACTTAGAATAGAAATCTGTTACTTCTACCTGAAATTAATTTGGTTTCACCATGAAACAAATTTGAGTTTACTGGGTGTAGCAGGCTTAGCTTTGGAGCTTGGGTTGAGTCCCAGGCTTGAAATCTTGCTGTTTTGATTGGTGGAGCTCATCCCCCAATCAGGAGGCAGCAAGAGGAGTTCAGTCATGCCCCTTTCCTGAGGGGAGGGAGAAAGGATTCTCCACCCCGCCCCCGTGGACCTGATTGAAAACTGCAACACTCAGGTCCAGAAGATTTCAGGGGTGGAGCCCTGGAGCATATAAAAGAAGCTGTGTGCCCAGCGTGAGGGGAGCACATCCGGGAGTGAGAAGAGAGAAAAGCAGGACTTAGAAGAGCTGAGGAGAGCTGCTCATCAGGGCGAAACAGTAGCCCAGAAGCACCCCTGAAGACTTCCATCAGCGGGGAATGGCAGACGGCTGCAGCAGCTAGGCTCTCAGCGTGCAGCACGGCACGTATCCTGGGAGCAGCATGAGGTGGCTCAGGTCTGCAACCTCTGGCATGCGGCCAGAGACACGGTGTACAGGCCAGTGCTCAAAGTAGGACCTTTGGAGTGCTTGGGCTCAGGTCCTCAACCCCCAGAATGAGGCTGGGAGCTCGGTGCAGGAGGTGCTGCACAGAGGGCCTGGGAGCAGACTGAACCTAGTGCTGCACTAGGCAGCCCAGGCCTCCGACCATAGCAAAAGGTCAAGTCCAGAGAGCCAGACGGTGATTGGGCTACTGAGCCAGTTGACAGGGCCAAGCCAAAGGCCCCAGAAACCCTGCATAGCAGAGCCCTGTTCCAAGGGACAGAGACCCCCACCGAAGCCCATTGCAGGTGAGAGAGCAGCCTGGCACAGAGAACAAGGGCCACCTTCCAGGCACGGGAGCCATGAGTTGCAGGGAAAAGAGGAATCCCACACGGGATGGGTCCCCTCCAGTTAGTTAAGGGCTCCTGAAATGGGAGGTCTCACTGGGAGGGCCCCCTTAAAGTTACCAGCTTCTTTGTAGGGCTTGGGAAAAGCCCAAGGGCATTGGGCTGTCCCCTCAGAACTGTTTATCTTTGCAGTTTATCTGTTTCAGATCAGATACTTACTGGTGACTTACCTGTATCTGGAGCACTGGTATAAGCTTTTATGTAATTTACCCAGAGGGTATTGTTTATGGTACTGGTTTAGATATCTTATAAATATATATATACATTGTACATATGTTTATATCCATGTTCCTTTCCCTTGTGACAAGTTAATGTAAATAAATGTGTATATAGTTAAATCCCCTGACTGTCCTGGCCTGGTTCTATAGGGACGAAGGGAAACTGAGTGGACTGCAGTTCCCACCCCACAGCACACCTGCCAGCTAACAATCCCCTTCAACTGGAGAAGGGGAGTATATACCCAAGTTACCTGGGCTACACTGGGTCAACTTCCAATTCCCACAAGTTTTTGTTATACTTAAAGTGCTCACAAATACAAAATCTAGAAGAGGGAAAGCAAGTTAACTGCCTTTTTCAGTGTACCTAAATGTTTACGAATAATTTTTGCCACTGTTTGCTAGGCTGCAATTACCACTTTAGAGACTAGAGAAAACCTTAGAGACAGATAACTTAAGACAAAACAATATGTGATTCTTTCCTGAGGTCTAGGCATTGTGGAAAGTAACCTCTTAAAGTTACTTTAACCTCACATGTAACTATTAAGTTGGCCCCATCAGTATGTTGTCTCCTATTTTGTTTTTTCACGGTATTATTTTTTAAATTTGAATCAAGAATCTCCTTTTAGAACTTTCAGAAACCATTACTAAATGAGTGCAAAATTTACAAGGTTGTGCAAAGAGAAAAATAACATTTCTGCTTTTGAAATCTCTTATTGTTGAGTTCAGGCAGCTTTCACAGCAATGCAAAATGTAAACATTTGCCCTTATAACCATGACTCTTTTATCAGTGATGATAAAATGAGGGAGATAAGGGCCACGTTTACTTAGTCTTAAACATTAATAGGGTAGCCACTACTGCATAATCTTAGTGAAATTCAGAGATCCAAAGCAGAGTTTAATTCCAAAAGGCATTTCTGTGGCAGGGGTGGATGATTTCAGGAATAATGCCCAATGAATGGCAACCATCATGTAATCAAGACTTTGTGCTATTACAGCTAAAAGATTTGTTTGGCTAGTGTACAGTAGATCTTAAACTCACACTAGAAAAGTCACTTGACTTATTGAGACATGAATCTACTAAAACTTAAGACCACCTTCCATTCTGTTCTGCTGTAAAACTACTGCCTCTATTCAGGTCAGGCTCTTTCAGTAGATAAATGACTACTAAGTTAACTGCCACCCTCAAGAACTAAACATAGGTCTTTTGGTTTCACCCTGCAAAAGGTCTCAGGTTCCTTGCGCAGTTACACAGAAGTGATATTCCCACTTCTTTCCTCTGCTTATATAAAAAAGAACAAAAGTAAACAAGCATATTTAACTTTAAATGAGATTATTCTTCCTGCTTTTGTGACTTTTATGAGTGTTGATGGATTTATTTAGCAGGAAGAAAGGAGCTTCAATGGAGCAAATTATCCCACCTTAATTCTTACCATTTGCCTGTGCTAACCTAGGCCCATAACATAGAAGAACAATTTTATCAACTAACTGTAGTCTACGAATGCTTTTACCACATCCTTTCTCAAGGAATTAGGGAAGCACATGCCATGAGAGTCAATTATTCCTCTTTGCACCAGTGAAGAGCTTCCCAGCACTGGGGGAATTCTCAGCTGGCTAGTTCACCACTTTGAGGTGCTACTTGAGCATCTCCACCTTCTATTTTTTGTTCTCAGACTTCGAATGAAGAAGAAACTGAAAAGGCAAATTGGCAATTAGGGCTGATGCTTGAATAGGAGCTGAGTTACCAGTGTAAACAACTTATTCCGGCTCTTCTTTAAGAGGCAGTCAAGAAAAATAGTCCCTGATGCCCAAGCCCAGCTCTTGGTTTTAATGAGGAAAGGGGAATTACAATGAATTCATACATTTCAAGTCACAATACATCAAGCTGTCAAAAACAATGGCATGCTACATTCCTAATCTTTTTTGGTCACCAGAACACAGGCAGTGCAATTACCTCATTGCAATACATTGGCAAAAATTAGGCAGGAAATTAATACAGAAAACCTATAAAATCTGTGTTCCAGTAAAATGTCCCATTTACTATTAAAATTAAATAAAGGAATATTAAGACAGAATTAAATAAGAGTGTGAAAGATTTTTTAATAAGTCATTCCCCCTCTCTTCAAAACTGAAAATATTTTTGGTGCACACTAGTGACATGATCTGTAATTCCACTAGAGACAGAGGGGAAAAATGTTCATATTAAAGCTAGATCAGACCTGTAATTTTAGATCCAATGCAAAACAGTAGGCAAATCTAGTAGGCAATGCTATGAATACATATTGTTTCCAACAGGTATGATGGTCAGTAAATACACAGTATTGAAATTCAGGAGATGGAAAATCTCTATTCCAAAAAATGCAGTAAGACTCAATGCAGATGGAGGGTTTGCTTTCAACAAATCAAACCTAGAAAGCCTAGGTTTTTCTTTAGACCTTTCTCAATACTAAATATAGATGGGTGCCTGTACCCGAGCACAGAGGCAGCTCCAAAATGCTGTAATTCCAGCATATCAGAGCAGACTTGATTAATCGAGTCTGCTGGAGCATGGTAATTACTGCACTCCAGCCAGTCTCTGCATCTTGTGTATCAGCGTCCCCGTACTTCAAAATGGTGGTGAAGGCACTTATTTAAAACTCATCAAACAAGTTTTAGATAAAGCAACCCACCACCCCCACCACCCCATTTTGAAGCATGGGACACTGATATATGAGACATTCTGGGCACTTTAATTAGAGCAGCTCCTGGCGCTTCTCTACTTAAAGTGTCCCCTCTCATGGGTAAAAATGCCCTATGAATAGCTAATAGAGTTAATAATGTCTTGGAATACAAAGTTTCCTTTCAGTGTCATGATAGTTATTATACTTTTAGAAATTATTACTAAATTTAAGTAGGCAGCTCCCGAAAGACAGGCTGTCTTTGTCAAAGATGGATCAAGAATTTGTGACATGAAACACAAGGTCTGAGGGAAAGGGCCCATCTTTTCATTCTGTGTCTTTGAAGCATCTAGTCCAGCAATACAGTTTATAACTAGGATATTCTACAACAATACAAATAAATCAGCAGCAGCACCCAAACTCCAGATTGGAGCTATTTAGCACCCAAGTTCAATAAAAAGGGTGGTAAGATCATGCCTATGGGCAGATACTGTGGAGTAACCAATACGTTGTAAATCCTTGTCTTCATATACAAAGCAGAAACTAGTCAAGTACCCAGGCCACGTTCTTTAATCTCTCTCTGTTTCAGTTCCTACTCTGTAAAATGAAGAGTATTCCCTGACTCAAGAGAATAATTACATTGTAGATAGCGAGGTACTTGAATACTATGGTAAGGAGGCCAAATAAGAACCTAAAATAGACAGATGCATTTTTTTTCTCATGAGATTAAATCAACCATGAGATGTTGGTTATAAAGTAAAAAGATAGGGTAAGTATTAATATACTGAATTATCTGTTCTTAAAAATCGCAAGTTCTAGGAGAGCTATGCACCTGTCAATACTGACCTAGTATATTCTGCCTGGCTTAGAGAATGAACATTTTTCTCGTAAGAAAAACAGGTTTAATTAGAGTATTGCTATTACATTTTCACTAGCTAGAAAATGACCCAATAATAATCAGTCACCTACCATTCTGATTGGCTGGCGGCTCTATTTTATTTAGTATAAAATTAAAACCATCTTTTCTGTCGTTGTTGTCATCCTTTTAGGATGCTTCAATTTGTTTTTATTAGTTACCTGTCACACATCGTGTTTCTTGAAAATATCTTTCCCAGTGAGATAACTGCTCAGGAAAGGCTCCATTGTTTGTGGGGGGTTTTCTACTGGAATCACAGCATTGTTCAGATTAAGGAAGGCATTAGATTATATTGGTGAACAGCTCACAGGACTCTGTCTTGAGCATCAACATTTTAATCAATTTTACAGAAGCAAACAATGCAGCCCTTGAAAAGCAAATTCAGACTGGAGTGGCTAAGCTTTTTCTGTAGATCCTTCTAACCCCAGCATTCAATTCAAACTAAGAAAGCTCATATTCTCCATGAAGTATTTTTCTCTTCTTCTTGTGGTGATTAGCTATAGAATGAAGTAAAGTGTCTGATGTACCACATTAAGGAGACCGCTAAGCGGTTTACAAGTTTCAGTAATTAATGAATATTTTTATCACAAAGAATATAGACTACCTTCTTATATCTATCTGAAACTCAATATAAGCCTCTATAAGCCTCCAGGCTGCATAATTGGTGCAATAGAGCTGAAAATGAGATGGAGGATATAATACAGCTCAAGTAATCCTGCCTTTAGCTGAAATGGAACAGTGGAGGCTCCTAGCATCCTGAAATGTTGCTGCCACTAAGATTTAAAGCCAGCCAGCTGTCACTTGCTGCAATGAAAACCACCACACTGTTATTTGCTTCCGTTAGTATATGTTAAATGTTTAAAGGAACACCACTGTATTTGTGGGCATGATTTACTACAGCAAATTAAGCCGTTTACACACTTTACCTTAAAAGAAAAAAATATATATTTTTTTCTTCTGGGGGAAAAAGGAGTGATGTATCCTTCATACAAATTTCAGCTGAAACACTTTGGGAAATTACCCCAGAAATTCAAAATTCCTTGAACTGAAGAAATTGATTTTATCATCTCTGTATGGTGGCTGTTGTAAATCAACCCCTTTTTAAATCGTAATGGATTTATAAAAGGTTTGGGGGTATGTGCAGACATTTATTGCACTCAGTCTACGATCACTCTGCTTTCTTTGAGCTGCATGTTCATAGACTGGGAGCGGTTTGCGCACACATTTGCCAGTGCTGGCAACTTGAGCTAAGTGACTCAGGGTGGAAGGAGGAAAGGGCAGAATCTGGGCAGGGAGGGAAGAGGGGGCAGGCTCGCAAATCCGTGGGGGACAGGGGGTGCCTGCCTTGGGGTGGGGACTAAAAATAACCCAGTCAGGGTGGAAGGGAGGGGATAGAAAGAGCATAGCCCAGGGACTGGGGTGAACAACTGGACTTTCCCAGCCCACAGATTATGCTACGACCATGTGCAGATATTCAATATAATGGGTTAACCCATTCCCAATCTAACTCAGTCCACCTCCTCAGGTGAACTAATTTAGATCCGGCTGGCCATTTTCTGCCCAATCTAATGTCCCTGAACATCTGCACAGATTGGTATTTAGATCAACATAACCCAAAGTTGATTTAAAAGTAACGTCTCAACAACCCTTAGAGGACAGAATGGGGCAAAAGCATAAAAGGATTTACACCACTGAGACATCTTACGATTGAAAGGTAAAATATTATACAGACATCTGAGACAGTTGGTCAGACTGAGATTACTGCTGGGCTCATTAACCTCACTGGTAAGAAAAAAAAATTACAGGGCAAAACCCCTCTCCTTACCTTCTTTTATCTTTATGTTTTAGCTCATATCTATGAGGAAGAATTAAATTTTAATAACAATAAAAAATTAATCTTCTTTTTGTGCTTCTTTATCAATTATTAGCACCAGTGATAGTCAAGCACCCTGGAGTGCTATCAGATACTTTCAAAGGTTCTGTGAAATATTAAACCTGTTAGGTGTGTGAACAAGACATCCAGAGATTTTAAATAGAAACCCATAATGTCTAAAACAGTCTCACCTGTTGTGGTCTGAGTTCTTCACAACAAAAGAATTAGTCTATTTTTTTCTGTAGTTAAAAAAACAGTTGAAAGATAAGAGTTGGCATTTTCTGAGGGGTTCCTTGAGTCTAACAAGGTTGACAACCACTGGCACATACAAGAATTTCATGTTCTCTTTATCTACAAAAAACAGACGATATTTTCGGGAAAAAACAAAAACACATTTTGGAGGAAATTTGGCATTTATGATTACATACCATGAAACTGTGTCCCTTTCTCCCCTCAAATCATTACTATTTTCAAGTTAAAAAGTGTGGATTGCAATATATACTGAGTTAGGGACTGCATTTTGATGTATGCACAAAACCTAGCAGGGTGGAGACTTGGGGTGCTACTGTAATACAGTTACTAAACGATAAAAAATCTGCTACAGATGGAAAAGCAGGTATAAATATTGGTGTACTGCACCTCCTGAGAAAAAGACCTCAAACCCAGATTGAAATTGTAAATCTGTCCAAAATGCAGATTTTAATTGCAATCCTTTTCTGTTTGGATAAGAATGATTTCCTGACTAGCAAAGCACACTTTCCCCACCTATAATGTTTTATCTTAGCACAGGGGGCAAAGATGATACACAATTAGTAAGAAATGAAAGGCTTCTATTCTTCATCTCAACCCAGCTCCATAACCTCTTTCATAGTCACATAACTTTGCTCTGCCTCAGGTTCCTGAACAGAGAAACCTGTTGAGCAGATTCATTCTAGTACTGGGAGTTCTAGGATTGAAAATCCTATGAAGATACAAATCATCACTATTAAATAATAAAATGTATTATAACAAAGTGAGGCTCATGAGATCCATCATGGTCCTGCTCAGTTTCCATATGAATAAAAATGTGTCCCTGCACTCTTATCACTGAACCATCTTATCACTTCCTTCTGTTTATAAGGCCATTCAAACGGTCCACCACCTCTGCTGCAAAGAACTTTTAGGCAACTGCTCCCATTTTCCAAAAATTCCACCACTTTCAAAACTTCAGCTAGAAGCCTTCTACATTCTTAAAGAGAACTTCATGTCCAAGCTCATTTTCTATTCCCCTCTGTAAGTGGTAATACTATTATATCTACATAACAGTAGTATTTTTTGAGGAAGAAGTCCTTTTTAAAGTGTTTATCTTAAAGGCTCTTGCTATAGATAGGTACTTCAAGACACAATTATCTAATTGCTTTCCTATCCTGAGGAATCTCTCTCAGTCTCCACCAGCTTCTCGAAGTACAAAGTACAAAATCACTTCTCTGTATTCAGTGGCCTCTTAAGGCCAAAGGCACTGGAAAGTCATTTAAATCTTTCCCGCTCTTTGACTTTACTTTCTTCAAAAAAGGTCATCTGGCAATCTTTGCAAAGAGGGAGGTGGAGAGGGCCACTGTACCTAGGCACATCCACCATGCTGAAAACCCATTTTGTCCACCAACTGCTTTAGAGCCAGTCCTCAGTTGGTGTCAGACTGAGACAGACTTTGCAAAAGGAGAAATGTCAGAACTGCCCAGTGTCTGTTTTTTTATGCTGACTCCTCCTTGTTACAGGAACTTCCTGAAATACTGTATTGTTTGCATACCACATCCCCACAAATAAGACATTGTTTTGGAAAGGTAGAATGAAGAAATAAAAGCCATGAAGTCACCAGCACAAGGTGGCAAAGGCCTGCAGTAAGGCGGCAGCCCTAGATTTCAGGAGGACAGA
>NW_017729032.1:240055027-240055331 GCF_001723915.1 Gavialis gangeticus
CAGACTTCAATGAGCTAAGGAGAATAGTCGGGGAAGCACTGAGGTCCCAGAGAGGAGGGGAGTCAGGTGTCCAAGAAGAGTGGTCGTTCCCTAAGGAGACGATCCTCCATGCCCAAAGGAAGGTAATCCCAACATGGATCAAAGGGAGCAGGAGGGCACAAAAGCCCCCATGGCTCACCAAAAGCATCCGAGAATGTCTCCTTGCCAAAAGGGAGGCATACACCCAATGGAAGGGAAGGGTCATCACCAGGATGGACTATAATACGGTTGTTCGGGGATGCAGGGGGGCAGTCAGGAAGGCCAA
>NW_017729032.1:240055342-240060187 GCF_001723915.1 Gavialis gangeticus
GTACTCTTTCCTGCCATGCCAGGGGGTTGGACTCAATGATCTGCTCAGGTCCTTTCCGTTCCTACCAACTATGAAACTATGGCATTACAGAGTCAAGGATGAATGAGGCTTCATGGGGGAATGAAGCAGGGACAGCCTCTACTCTTTATCATCACTCACTCTATCCTTGAAAATTTCTTAACTTAAATTTTGACCCTGTCACACCTGCTGCTAAATTAACAGTAGCTTTTGGATGAAGAACAGCCAATAGCAGATGCCAGTTTGGCAGCAGTTGTAACAGGGCTAAAACTGTGGGTGCCATGCTGAATAGTAAACTAAGTCTTTCTTTACTTGCTGCTAGCTGGGACAGAAGGGGCAACAATTATAATATTCCATGTTTTTGGAACTCAGCATCTTCACTTAAAACAGATGCACCAAATTTGGGGAGAAAAGGGTTTGTACAGTATCTGAGTAAATGTGACAGCTGTCAACTGCTGCTGCAGGCTGAGTTGTGTTGCCTTCAGGTTTTTAACTCCTTGTGGAAAAAAATTGCACTGGATGTTACTGAGCAAGAACTTGGTCATTAGGTACCACCCCTTCATCTCTGCTGACAAAACCTACCACATATGCCATGAATCTAGCGTCTACCACCTGAGCCACTTCCATTTTGATGCCATCCACACCACCAGTTCTTACTAAGCATGCATGTAGCAGGAAGCTGAGCTTTGGCCCAGCTATGCTCACCCTGCAAGGACAAGGCAGCACTGGAAGTCCAGCGCCAAAGCATTACCACCATGGGCACAGGCCCTTTAAAGCTAGAATTTTTCCTGTCTAGCAGAAGAAAAGCAGAGCCCCAGAAGACCCTGGGAGTTCCAGGCCACTGGGAAGTGGAGAAGCCTGTAAAAGCATGGGAAGAAAGTTTCCCTTGGAAAGGGGAAACTGACCAGGAGACTTACCTGCAACAGGCACAGAGGTGCTGGACAGCTGCCCGGGAGATAGAGGTGAAGAATCCACGGCAGCCAGGACAAAGAGGCATTGTGCATCACTGCCGTTGCTGACCGTAGAAGTCTGGTAAGGTTGCTGCTCCTGCAAAGGAAGAGAAGAGGTCTTAGATGGAGGACCCATAAGTAATAAATGGGGACTGTGTTACAAGGAGAGAGAATTAACCCCTTCAGAGGCAATTAGAGTCCAGCCCCTGTCGCTGGGTAGGAGGAATGATGAGATTCATGCCTAAATTAGACTGGCATCCCTAGCACACAGGATTGCTAGGGTCAATTAGACAGCATCTCCAGATGCCGACTCTGGAAAGTGAAAGATTCTGAACTTTGTAAGTTGAGTGCTAGCTGCACAACCAGCAGGCCAACTGCCCTGTGAGTCAGCTGCCTGGAAAGAAGGGGGCTCATAACTAGTAAGAAGTCTGAATACCGGCAAGGATTAAATGAGTTGTCCTAGGACTGGGGTGTGAAAAGACTACCATTAAGCCCAAGCAATGTAGAGAATAAGCCAAATGATGAGCGACTGTAAGGGTAAAAGAGTCCCAGATAAGCAGAGGGTGTGTGAGGAAGACAATGAGAGCATATGCTGGACTGTTTCTCTTATTCTGTAGTTTCCATTTTTGTTTATGAGCGGAACCAGCTGGGTGAGACTAGCAATTGATCCTACTCATGGTACGTGAAATGCACACAGTGAGGCAGACAGATCCATGCTCCTTCTTGGAATAACATTGGTGGGTGTCATCCAGGTGAGTGATGGACTGGGGTGGAGGGGTGGAGGAGCCCTGGACAAGATGCATTCCGGGACCAGTGAAGAATTATTGGACTGCAGGAAGTAGAGCTGAAGAGATGACCCACCAAAGAAGGGGTTCCCGTACGGCACACTTCTCCTGGTCTCCAATAAATCCATTAAGGTGTGGCAGGAAAAATATCTAGCAACAAAGGAGGTGACGTCCCTAAATAGGGAATTCACTTTAGGCTTCCAATGGCACCGTGTCACAGTGCACAACAGGCCATGACAACCTTTGCATCAGGGTATCCTTGTGCAGAGATTATTTGGCCTGAACAAACACCATGGGATCAGGGCTGATCTGCTTCCTGGAATAGAGGCACATTAAGTGTTGCAGCAGCAAGCTAGGCACCCTGGGCATTTATAGACAGGCTCTGGGAAACAGGGTTACACTTGAATTAGCACAGCTCCTAGAGACTTGATTAATCAAGTCTGCTCCAATGCGCTAGAATTCCAGTGCATCAGAGCAGCCTTTCTGTACATGTATAGGAGCCCTCATGTTCTCCTCTTCTGGATCCAGAAGGAAATAGTTTTGAGTATAACGAGATCTGGATGAAGGAAAGAGTTACTATAGTAAAAGAGTATTTGATTGCTTCCCTTTACATGTCCCATACAGAGCCTGATTGACATCTATTGCCCAATCAGAGCCCTCTTCCTGAAACTATAACAATGTACTTTTCTGAGAACTTCCAGGCCATTAGGGAGCAGGCCAAATTGATAGGACACAAAACCTGGTTTCAAAAATCTCAGCTGTGCCAATGACTGCATCAACTTCCTTATACAAGTAATAAAGATGTTATACCCTTGTAAACATTGATATTGAAGAGGACCTTTCATTGCTACTTCATATTTATATTGTTCTTTATAACCTAAATACTCGCACGTCTACCCTGTACTTAGGGACAGCAATGCAGAATATGTAGAGAGAGCCTAGGGTAGAACTAGCTTTGTGTTCTTGGGTAATAGTAGCAATTTCACCACAGCCACAGAGGTTAGCAGTCAATCTACCCTGCTGTGAAGCAGACTAGTTTCTGTGGCTTCAGTGTCACCCTCAAGATGTGTCTATGCGAGTCACTAAATGCACAGTAGACTAATTCTACTGTGTATTAGCACGTGACAGCAAAAGCCATGCTAATGTACTAATACACAGTAGAATTAGTCTACTGCACATTAGCATCACTAAAAAAGCATGTTCTGGCACTACTGCACAGTAACACTGGTTACTGCTCATTGAGTTAGTACCTGTTAATACAGGTACTAAACTTAATAACTTAATGGGCAGTAATTGCAGCACATCAGTGCATGTATAGATGCCCTCTCAGAGTACAGAAAGGCAGAATTTTATGATGTTAGATAAATGGTGGATTTTTTCTGCCATTTCCTTAGGGAATAATTTTAAGTGTTGGCTACCTAGCAGTGTTTTTATCCATATCCATCTAATTCATGTCTGTATTTACAGTAGTACCTCTTATTTTATTCCCCATCTTTGCTAGTAAGAGGCGTCTTACATCAGCCTGAACTTGATGTGATAACTTT
The DNA here is from genome assembly GCF_001723915.1 of Gavialis gangeticus. Classification (NCBI taxonomy): domain Eukaryota; kingdom Metazoa; phylum Chordata; order Crocodylia; family Gavialidae; genus Gavialis; species Gavialis gangeticus. The sequence goes on from NW_017729032.1 coordinate 240,058,640, forward strand.
TACTGAGGATAATCACCAAGAAATGCTTTAGACAGAAACAGATCTTTGATCACAGAAAAGGTGGATTCAGGAAGCAGTAATAACCTGAGTGCACAATGCAAGGAAACGGACAACCAGGCCTCCTGTTCCACAGGATACTGGAAGAAGCTAGCTGAGATGAAATGTAGGTATGGGGCAAGAGGCCTAGTTACAATTTGCACATTTAGAAAAAAAATGTGAATCAGGAAAGTAAACAACCAGCATTTATTTTTGTGTAATTAAAAGAGACTAAAATGCAATAGAAATGTCTAATCTCCACAGAAGTCCCGTAACCAATTTCCAACATGATTAAACTCATATTGTTGCAAAATGAAACAATCTAATCAACATACTGTGTTCTAATTATGTCTACCTGATCTTGGAATATTTTTGAGTTTGTTTATATCCCCAGGCCTTTTTATCTTGACGTGCTGTAAAATCATTTCTAAAATGAATCAGGTAATGTGTTTTTCTTGCCATGGCAGGTACAGCATTGTAAGAACACGAAAGTTCAGAGACCGCTGATACAAAATGATTGAAAATCTAAAGCAAGTTGGGGGGAAGCAATGGAGAGGGAAATGAAAGTGCTCAAGGGGAAGGAACATACTTAGTGCTGGATACAGAAGGAAAAACTACTGTATACAAATGAGCATATAGCAGACTACCAGGGTGAGAAGAAAAATATACGGGGCAAAAAAAAAAAAAGAAAGCGGAAGTGGAAAGACTAAGGGAATCAGAGGCATTTAAAAGAAGACTGGAGGTAACTGAGGGTGTTTAAGTCCAAGATTTAAATATTTCCAATTTTCCACTATCTTACTTCAGACAACCTCTCAGACCTGATCTCTGTCAGGAAGTCCATAAGGATTCAGCTTATTGATTATGCTTGGCTGAAATGCAGAACAGATGATACTTCGATAAATAGCTAAATAAACAACACTGCCACTATATAACATGTATTTGATTTTACTGCCCTTACCAAACTCTTCAGATTTTGCCCATGCTGCTGGATTTAAAGGCTTTGGGCTCAGACCTTTGTCTTCATATTTCACATACAGTAACTTACATTATAGGATTTACATCATCTGCCCCTGATTGAGGCACCTGCATTTTGAATATATAATTGACATGGAGTGACACAGCAGGGGAAAAATATATTATCTTACACCTGAAGGAGAGAAACATAAAAGAACAAATGTTTACAAATGCATCAAATATTCAACTAATGAGAACCAAAGGGAAGAATATAAACCCTAAAACTTTGGGGGTGGGGGGTATAAGATCTAAAATAAGCTGTTTTCCTTAACTTTCAAGTCCAAGGCAAAATACAGACACATTTGGTGGGGTAAGGGGAGGTTAGATTGCATTATAGATGGTCACCAAATCTAAGGTAAATTGGGATGGGGGGAACTAGTTGGGAGGGATTACGGGGTAAGAAGGCTGCAAAGGGATCCGTGGGGCTGGGTGGAAACCATGGGAGGGATTGGGGGGATAAGGAGGGCAGGCAGTATCCATGGGTCAGGGGTAGGGGGC
>NW_017729032.1:240060248-240063286 GCF_001723915.1 Gavialis gangeticus
GGATCCGTGGGGCTGGGTGGAAACCATGGGAGGGGCTGGGGGGATAAGGAGGGCAGGCAGTATCCATGGGTCAGGGGTAGGGGGCAGGTGGGGACCATGAGAGTCATGGGGGGCAAGTGTGATCAGTGGTGGACTGGAGGGGAGTCTTGGGGAAATAGCAAAGGACCCGCATGACAGCCAAGCAGACTGCAATCTGTATTTGTAAAGGTTGCCAGTCCCAGAGTTGGGTCATAACCACACATTGAACTGATCTCATTCTGGTCCCTGACTTAAGCACTAAGGCAAAGGTTTTCTATCCCATCCAAACTTTGTCATCATTAGGTATAATGGTCCTGTGATTCCTTAATATACAGAGGTAACAGGGTGGTTTGTTCCCAAGGGGAAGTGAGATTTGGGACCAGCCCCAGCCACATTGCAGGAAGCAGCCCCATCAAAGAGATATATATTTAACTAAACAGAGACAAGCTAAAGTACAGGCTTGTTACACCTCTCCTGATCAGGTGTAAATCAAATGGCTCTCTCCTGATCAAGGTGATGATAATTTTTCAGTTGACTCTGGGAAACGTCAGGCAGGAAGCTCTGGGAGTTACTGCTTGAGAGAGAAAGGAACAGAGTAGATACCTGGGATGCTCTATTCAGTGACACTTTCCCTAGCTCACAGAAAGAGGGCCAGAGATTACAAGCCTATGGGGAGCACGAGACAGCTAGGAAGACTGGCAGGTTGGAAATAATCCTGCCAGAGAAAAGCTTCAACAGGGACACGGCTAAGAACCCTGCACCAAAGGTTGCAAGCCAGCTGTGAAAGCTGGGCATGTATTCCTGTGTTATTGTGAACATGATTAATACAACGAAACTCCAGAAAAGGAAATGCAACATCAAATAATACTCTGGAGCTTCCCTATATTTACTGAAACGTAGCAGAACTTAATTAAGGGTTAAAAATACTTGTACAGTATTTAACAAAATACTCAACCTGATTTTTTTTAAGTTGTTCATTTAAAAAGAAAACTGTTCAGTATGAGTCAACTTGAAATGTATTTAAGTATTCTTTGCTTCTGTCTTTCTATACCCCAGTTTTATAGTCTTGACATCTTCCATAGGCATTTCAAGACCTTTTCATTTGGACAGGCTTTTAGCAGGCATGGATAAGATTCTAGAGTAGTGTTTGGGGTATTTGCTTGCAGAGTTCTTTATTACATACTATTTTATTTTAATATTTTATCTGCTTTTATAATTAACTTGTTTTTATTGTAAGCTGCTCTGAGCCTTTTTGTGGGAAGGCAGCATATATATCATCTAAATAAATATTCACACTGTCTTACTCCTAAGTGCCTTTTGAAAATATGACTTGGTCTCCTTAGTCACTTACATACTTATGTAATTTTTTACCTATGACTTTCGTGACTATAATAATCATTAGCAGGGCAGTAGTCATGCGAAGGGCAGATGCTTCACTCTATCAAGAAAAATGTACAGTTTCTATTGATAGGAGGGGGAGAAAACAAAACAAAAACCGTTCCTTCCCACCTCTCAAATATCATTTTTCACTCACAGCCATTAAAGGGCAAGTGAAGTAAAAGAAAGTATTTAAAGGCCATCTCAATTATATATCTAGCTTTAAATGAACAAGGTCAGATACTGGTACAAATTTAAACATGGAAGCACAAACCTCAGAGCCAGAGACATAACAAGGTAGCTGGGCACTCAGGCCAGCTGCCACGCACAGGCATGGTGACTTCTGGGCTGCTGCAGCAGCCATTTTTTTCATCCTCACCCTCCCTAACCTTAGTTATGCCACTGCTCTGAGGGGCTAATTTACCCCATGTCTTGGTTCTTTTGTGACTGGGGTAAAATACATGGCCTTTATAAATCAAAGTCCATGTCTACACAGTAAACTTGCTACACCCACTAGCAGCTCCCACAAGCATGCTGCTTAACTCTTCACTGGCTGCCTCTAAAACTGGAAGCCCGGGGATGCATCCTTGAGGCACCATGGATTGGCTAATTAGAACAGCTAAATGACAGATCCAATTATTTCACCCCCCATGTTATTTAGCACAAATGCAGCCCACCTGGAGCACTGCAGCATGCTAAAAGGCACCACTGCCAGGCATGGGAAACTGGGCATATGATTGTCCCAAGTCTCTCTGACTTTCAGATACTTTGTTTCTTTAAGAGACAATGAGTTGTTTGCTATTTCTAGAGAATAGCTTTAAAAATATATTTAAAAAGCAGGTTGATTATGTAATTCTTATTATGCAGTTCAGAAAGTTGCTGAAACATCTAATGATTTATGTATGGTTTGATCTTTTATAGGCCATCTTTAAATTTAACATTTGAATTGTTTGAGAAATAGTGGCTCTTGAACTGACTAGTTTAAGAACTTTATAGCTGCTGACTCAGAATCTTTGGGCTTTTGTTTCCTTGTTTTAATGATGAATTCACTACAGCATATGGAATTTCACTGTGGCAACATAAAAGTTTGTTTGCATAAGTGACTGGGTATTTAAAAGAAATAGTGGAAGGAAAGAAATGTGACTACTTATTAAATGTCACTGCTGTAGTGACAGAGCTGATTGCATCTCCCTGACCACATCTTTTAAAACTTTCCTGTCCTGGGACAGAAACACAGAATCCCTTGCTAGTTCAAGATCTGGTTATTGTCTGTGCCAGCTACAAAATCTTTATCAGGGTTCAGATGCTTATACAATACTTCCTTTAGAAACCTATGAGTAGAGATATAGTGGCCAACAGCCTTTAGAAGTAGTAGAGGAAGAAGAATGCTTATTAAGAAAGGGAGTAAAATATTAGAGAAAATTATTTCAAAGTGATAAGCAATAGAGCTGTGCAAAGCTTCAGTCACTGATTCGATTCGGTGGAGATTCGTCCTGATTTGGTGGCTGAATCTCTGAATCTAAATTGAATCAGAGGACTTTTTAATCTCTCTCAATCGAATTAGAACCGTCCAAACCGATTCAGAGAGATTCAAAAAGATTTGGAGATTTGGTCTGCTGGGGAGCACATGATGCCTCCTTGGT
>NW_017729032.1:240063835-240077652 GCF_001723915.1 Gavialis gangeticus
GGGGGGGGGGGGGGGGACCGCATTCCTGTGGGATGCTCCATCTGCCCCTCCATTGCAGCATTCATGAGCTACTCCTGGTACCTCGATATATGTAGAAAAAACATTTAAAGCCATTTCTATGGCCAAATCACCAATTCTCTGAATTGGCATTGAATCTTCAGATTCGGATTTGGCCGAATCAAATGGGGTCAGTGATCTGAATCAACTAATCAAATCACTGTCCCTGATTTGAGCTGAAACCAAATTCAAATTGAATATGGCCCATTTTGCACACCCCTAATAAGCAGCCTACTGTTGAGTCATCTATTCCTATGCTCTACTACAAGTTAAATTAGGTTACTCTGTGGTTATAGAAAAAGGATGGCCCAACATACTTTCTATCAGGTAGCCAGAGAGCTCTTGTAAAGCACAGCAGTGTCCTAGATTATCTTCCAAGACAGATGTGCCAGCATGCAATTGTCCTTTTTCAAGGAGTTATGTATTCCATTTAATTTTATATACATAGAAAGCCTTCCAGCTCATCGCTAATCATCAGTTATATTATACTGCAATGGCCCATATTAATATGGTCAAAGCAGGAAGTTCTCCTTTGGTCATTTTGGTCATCTGTTTATCTTGTTAATTCTTACAGTCTCCCTTATCCCCTCCCCCTCACTCCCTCACCCCCCCCCACACACACACATCAGCCAACAGTACTTTTAGGAGTGTAGCAGAATCAAGCCCATGGGGTGGCTGTAATGCTTCCTGGTGGCTGCGAAGCTCCTGCCCTGCTCTAGCTCTCTGGGTATCCTCCCTCTTTTGCCTTCATGCTTGCCACGCCTTCTTATTATTTAATCAGGAGAAAGGGAGGCTAGCCAGGCTCCCCAATGAGTCCTTGACCATTAGTCTGTCTCCTTCCTGACCCTGCTGACCCTCATCCTTCCTGCAATTCTAGATGGGCTCTCCCAGACTGTCAACGCCGCTTGGGCACTAATCACCTTAAGGGCTAATTTTGTGGCCTCTGACCTCCCCTACAGCGATACCCATGCCTTGCAGATGTTGCCAGTCACCACTTAGGTGGGGCACTTTACCTCAAGCCAATGCTTGGCCTTCTCAGGCCTCTGAATCCTTGCTGGAGCATCAGCCTTCCCAGCCTTCACCCTTTTTCTCTACCTGGGCCCTTTTGCTTAGGCCCACTGCATCAGACCTTTCCTCTTGATCTCAGGCCTGCTATCACCCCTCTCAGGCTTGTGCTCTGGCCTCTTTGGCCTCAGACCCACTACTGCCCCTCTTGGGCTTGTGCTGTGGCTCATTTGTTTGGCCTCAGACTCACTAACAGCCTTCTTAGGTGCTCGGCTAGGTCAGAGGTTCCCAAACTTTTTTATACTAAGGACTGGCACAGGAGCAGAATGGGGTGCACAGAGCCAGCTGGCTCCCTCCCAAGGATGCCTCACCACCCAGCTTTAACCCTGCATGTGACTGCCAGTGGCAGAAGCTGCTCACCTGGGTGGACAGAAGGGGGCCAGGTGAGGGACTCGTGCCACAAGCCAGCAACCAACCCTCTTCAGCCCAGTATAGAGCCATGACCTAGTGATTGGGAACCTCTTCTCTAGGCCTCAGACACACTTTTACCCTTTTTGGGCTTTTACCCCAAGTCCCTGCCTCTGGCAGGCTGTCTGACATGCCTCTCAGGCACCGTTGGAATCTCCTCCTCCTGCTAGTCCCAACTTGGTCCACAGGTACAAATCAAATATAGAAGCAAGCAACTGCTTTAACATAAACCTTCTCTTCTGGGCCAACAAAACATTAGGGAAAGAAAAGTCATGCTACCGCTTAAAAAGGAAACCTGTCTCCCACACATCAGAGCAACCCTCAGCCCTGGGAGGATCCCTTATCCTGGGGTCTCATCATTCTCTGTCATTCTGCTCTGGTCCAGGGTCCCTCCAGTAGCTCTTTCCCTCCTAAGAGCCCTTCTTCCTGCCTCAGCATGGCCAGACTGCTTCTTCTAGCTCTGGCCCTGAGCTTGTAAGCTTCCCAAGCCCTGCCCCTTCTGGCCAGGTGGTTCCCCAGCCACCCACAGAGGCTACTAATCAGATCTTGATAGCTATGTCTTAGAGCAGCTTGCAACCACTGCTCTGGCTGCCTCAGCAGTGCCCCTGTTGTCCAAGCAGGGCTCTTGTCCTATTGTCCTATTGCAGAGCAGGTAACACTGCAATAGGCCTCTCACTGCCTATTTCCCTACAGCCAGCCCATCAAGTGCAGTGACTCCCTCCTTCTGGGAGAACTCGGCTGCTGTTTTCCACTTAAAGTAACAGGGAGCCTCTGGCTCCCTGTTACAGGAGCATGTATTTTCAATGGTGCCTCTGTAGCAGTAGAACGAGTTTTGCCCTCGCCATTTGAAGTTACAAGCCTTGCAATGGTGGGGGAAAGTAGTAACCTGCCTGCTTTCCTCTGACAGCTTAACACATTCTGTTGGAATCCAATGTGTCCACATTTTGGGGTACAGTTCAATATCTGTATACCAATGCTCATGATCATCACAGAAGTATTTTCTATGCCCCATAGAATCATAGAATCAATGAGTCACAAGGGACCTAGACAGATCATCGAGTCCGACCCCCTGCCATGGGCAGGAATGAGCACTGGGAGTGGGAGGGGTCATAAGACCCCAGCCAGGTGCCTGTCCAGTCTCCTCTTGAAGACTTCCAGGGAAGGTGAGAGCACCACCTCCCTGGGGAGCCTATTCCAGGCTCTGGTCATTTACAGTGAAGTAGTTCTTCCTATTATCTAACCTAAACCTATCCTCCCTCAGCTTGTGGCCATTGTTCCTAGTGACTCCAAAGGGGGCCCTGGTGAACAGACTTTCCCCGAGTCCCTGCTGCTGGTCCCTGATAAGGTTGTAGGGAGCCACAAGATCCCCCCTCAGTCTCCTCTTGTGGAGACTGAAGAGATTCAGGTCCCTCAGCCTCTTCTCACAGGGCTGGCCACGGAGGCCCCCAACCATACCAGTGGCCCTCCTCTGGACCCTCTCCAGGTTCTCCATGCCCCTCTTGAAGTGTGGCACCCAGAACTGGACACAGTACTCCAGCTGCGGCCTGACCAGCGCTGCATAGAGGGGAAGCAAGACCTCTCTGGACCTGTTAGTGATGCCCCTGTTGATGCATCAGAGGGTGCGGTTGGCTCTGCCTATTGCTTCATCTCATTGGCGACTCATATTCATCCTGAAGTCAATCATGACTCCAAGATCCCTCTCTGCCTCTGTGCTGCTGAGAGGGTCAGCCTTTAACCTATAACCATAATGCTGGTTCCCTCTCCCCAGGTGCAGCACTCTGCGTTTGTCCTTGTTGAACCGCATCCTGTTCAGATCCGCCCACTTCTGTAACTTATCCAGGTCTGCCTGGATGCGGTTCCTGCCTGCCGGTGTATTCACTTTACCCCACAGCTTCAAGTCATCAGCGAACTTTAACAGGGTGCTCTCCACAGCCTCGTCCAGGTCGCTGATGAAGATGTCGAACAGCACCGGCCCTAGGACCGAGCCCTGGGGGACTCCGCTGCCCACACCCTCCTAGGTTGTCATCGACCATGTTAAATTCCAATACAGTGTTCAACTATTATACAGACAGATTTATTTGCTTACTGTCTGATAAGCTTAAGAACGAGAAAATATATACCACTTTCTTTGCTTAGTCTGAGTCTGCTTTTTGACAGGACTAACAGTCCATTCTCATTAGCCGGCTCACTTGGTTGCAACAGAAAAAGATAAATCACAGTTCTAGAAACTATAAAGGAGGGGCAAATACTTTTCATTAGGGTTTCTGCTTTAGCATTTTCTTTAAAACCAAACAAAAAAACTTATTGCACACAAGTAATTGCATTTTGAGTTGGGTCAAAGTTTATTGCTGGAATTTTGGCCTGGGCAGCTCTCTACTTAAATGTATGTAATGTCTTGATATATTTGGGGTGGGTTATGCCCTATAAATGATTCAAACCATGGGCAACATATTAAGATTTGCTTTTTCTATTGTACTTTGTAAAAATACATCCGAATAGTAAAACCAGCAAAACATATGGACTGATAGTATTTATGATTATAATAAGTGATAGCATCATAGGAATGTAGGGCTGGAGGGGACATCAAAAAGCTCAAGGCAGGATTGCCTGAATTACTGAAGCCAAGTGGCGGTCTGATCTGCTCTTGAAAACTTCCAGTGCTGGAGATCCCACAGCTTCTCTAGGTAGTCAGTTCCCATGCTTGACCATTCTCAAGTCAGAAACATCCTCCCAATCTCTAACCTAAATTTTCCCTGCTGCAACTTCAGGCAATTGCAGTAGGGCAAATATGTGTCCTCAAAGATGCCGGGATCTCTGTATCTTTTTAATCAATCATGTTTAATATTCATGTTTTCATAGGAATATATTTACAGGATCAATAAAGAGGATGTACATTTTGTGCATAGACATTAAGTACTACCTAGAAAATTAATAGGAGGAGCAGCAGGACCCAGGTTTCCCTAGCTCTGGAGGTCAGCAACAGCAACAATAGGATGTTACCTTTCTTCAGCTTATCTGAAGGTTTTTGAACAATCTTTCCATAGAAGGTACTGAATCACTAACACTACAGAGTTTTAACAGAAATTCCAAAGTTGTGCTCTGGTCTGATCATGCAAGCTACATCCTAAAGCCCATTATCCTAGGTTTTACAGCTGATACAATGATAGCTCAGCCACATAAATGAAACATCTACTTCACTCTTGAAAGAGTCTTAGATGTTTAATCGATGAAGGAGCAACCTAAGGATTACAGCTCTTTTTGGGAATAAGAAAAAAAGGTAAGTGTGAAAACTCCCATTGTTCTTATTTTGGGATGATTGCTGTCAAGAGCCTTGCTGCAAAATAAACTGCATGAAACACTTTTTTTTTATTGGCCTCTTTTCTCCAAAAGGGTTCATTTTCAAATAAAGGTTTATTTTGTTTAACATGTAGAATTTGATTGCACTGAAATACAGGCCACCTCTAGGAATACAAATCACTATTGGACATTCATTTTTGATATTTTGGACAGTTGCAATCATCTACATTTGCAATAGAACATTTACCTATGGCTATGGATTCATTTATTTCTCTTTCCTATAAAGATAACGCAGATATTTATTATGGGCTGTACTTGAAATGCTTTTTTTATGTTCCATGTCAAAAAGATTAAGTGAATGGAAACTGAAAGTCATGTCTTATATTTTAGATTAGAACGCTAACCTATAAACTATAATTCAATGTGGAATAGCTTTTCTAGATTGCAGAATGTGGAAAATAATCTCCACTTCTTCTTCATCCTCCATTAACATATATCCCTTCTGTTTCACCTATAAATGTATGCTTAAACCTAGCTTAAATATAGTTAGAACAAAATGTTTACAAGAAGTCTCTTTTGTTGTTTGTCTGAAGACCTTGAAATGCTATTTCTGCTCTGTCAAAGACCTCTAGATGGCATACTTTAGTAAACTTTTACTATTACAGACATTTTGGCCTCAGTGCGTAGTTGGCAACGTTTTTGCCAATGTTGTTGAATTAATCTACTGTAATGACTGTCAGTTTAATGAGTTATTAAAATATATTCATGCTTTTGTAGTGCAAAGTGTAAAGAAAATGAAATAAATAACGTCCCGTTTATTACAAATCTTTCTGGAATAAAATATATATCCCCTTTATAACTGCACTGCAGATTACAGGAGGGAAAAATAACAATATTGTCAAGCAATACAATCTTTTCCTGAATAGGGTATGTGCCTTAAAAAAAGAGTTACAGTTGATTTACCTGTAATCATTGAGATCTGCATACTAGGACTAGCATGATCTGGTACACATATGAGTGGTTTCACAAGAATATCTCATGAAGTGATTTAATTTACAAATCTCTGCTTTGCAAAGGAGCTATATTACATTGGTTGGACCCAGTTAAATTAGTGTCATCAGATTATAACTATTCCCCTGCATAACACGGGCCAAGAAGTTTTATCCCGTAATTGAAGTACCACACCTTTTACCTTCCATTTGATTAAACTCAGATTTTCACTGCTTAATGTGTCCCAGAACTGAGCCCAATATATAAAGAAATCTGTTTCCAATAAAGCAAATTAGAGGGATACACCTTTGGGACACTTGGGAGTTTTGCTGCCTTTACTAGCATGAAACAAAGTTGGCAATACCAAGTTTGGTAGTAAACCTGGGAGGAAGTGATCCCAGAAGCAATATTTCTAGGCAAAGAAGAAACAATTTATACTCCCAAACAAAATAATCTGATTTTCAGATGTGCCAAACCCCATTCATGACCCACTGAGAAGGATGGTTGCTACAGGGCATATCTGAAATCTGTCCATTTCGCTTAGGAATCTAAACAGGATTTGAGCTCCTTTGAAAAATCTAATCCAGGAGGTTTAATCAATAAGCAAACTAGCATTATTGTCAAAAAAACCAATCCCTAAAACTGAAGTATCTCTGTTCTTTCTGCTTATATTCTAACAAGTTAAAGATAAAGTGCATATCATTCTAAATGCCACAGGAAAAAGGAGAGGAGGGTGAGGGAAACGAACAACACATAAAACAAGAACAACTTCCAAAATACCCTAGGGTTATTACGCACACATACAGCTTTTCACAGGTGTTTTGGGATCCATCAGTGTGGTGGGAATTTTCCATTCATGTGGCTGCTGATTCCTGGATAATCTCTCTCTTGAGGATATTCAAGTTAATAAAGCAATGGCTATTTCAAAAAAGGAAGTAAAACGCTGTAAGTATTCTAGGTACAGACTGTTACATAGCTACCTTCACTATGCTAGCACTAGCCATTTCAGAAACATTCTTTCATGGTAAGAAAGTGAGTGCTGAAATTATTTACATTTTCTTTGTGTTATATGAAATTATATTGTACTTGGACAAAAACAGGAGCTCAGAGTAACACATTTTAATATTAATGAAAATGACTCCAAACCTGAAAAGAGTGTTCATGAACCTACAAATTATTTTGCTACCAGCAGTTGCTATAAGACATGATGCCAGAATCATCAGAGATCAAGGAATTTTAAGCTTGGTGACACTGACACTGCTGTGCCTAACAGCATATAGATTTAAGATCCCTTTATCATTTTATCAGGTTGTACTCTGTATTTTATGATGGCATAATTGGGGTGGTCCTTCAAATGTGATACACTGATGTTGGAGAGCAAAGAAGTTTTAAGCCTCCAGTACATGTTCACTCAATGGCACAGTGGCATCTGATCCCTAATGCTAACGATTATGCTTTCTGTCATGCCACTTGTACATGGCAGGAGGCATAGATTTGGGGTCAAGAATCAGGGATCCCATCATGCCATTACTGATTGTCACTGTGGGTGGAAGCTGGATTTTGATACCAACTTCCTCATGCACCAAGTAGGTACCCACAGCCCAATGTAAAATGATGCAGTTCCAGGAATGGGACTGACAATCAGCTGTTTGTCAATCTTAGCCCTAGCACCACACCAGAGCCAGTTCAAGACACCAGTGTAGTTGTTAAATTCAGTGTCCTGACTGCAACACCGCACCAAAATGTGCTTTGTTACTCAGCCCCTACCAGTCCTAGAAGACAAGCCAATATCACACCAAGTCACGGGGAGCCATGCAAGTTCCCATGACCCAGAAACCCAGCTCAGCTAATTAGTTGCACCAGATGACTTTCAGCCTGCTGATACAGGGGAGAGATGCTAAGAAAACTCTGTCAAGCAGCCTGCATCAGGCTGCATGGAGAGGCTATCTTGCCACATGTTCAATTAAGGCATGATGGAAACCAGCCACAAAAACGTTACACATTTTGTTGAATTATTTTGTAGCTGGTTTCCCATTTTGTCACACGATTAGTTGCTTGAACATGTTGCAGAGTTACTAAACAGGTTAATTGCATCTTAGGTGTAACGTCTGCCAGGGGCCTTGAATAAAACATTTAAGTGCAAATTTTAATGTAACCTTAATTAAGGAGCTGCTATGGAACCTCCCTAATTACTATTTCTTATATACTGCCCCTTTTAAAGTGTTTCATAAGCTGGGGATCAGGATGTCAGAACCATCTATGCAGCCTAGATCCACAAAGGGGAGTTAAGTATGGTGACACTGAGCACTGCACATGTTTAGGGTCAGAATTCAAAAATTATTTCCTGAGCAATGTTTGGAAAGAGTTACATGCCTAAATTGGGATTCATGACAGTGAGCAAACTGAGCAGGAAAATGTCTAAAAGAAGCCATGCTGGAGAGAATGGCATTTCTGAAATCCCACCTATGTCTGACATACAGGCACTTAACCCAGGCCTTCAGGAAAGGGTATTCAAGAATAGGATTCCCAACCTAAAACCCATGCCTATTTTGTGCCTTTGGACCCACATTGCAAAAAGCCATTAATTTCTACCTGAATAATGCTGAATCATGCACATAGTTGGCCACCTCACTACTCACCCCCTTTTCCAGATCAGTTACGAATATGTTAAACAGCACTGGTCCCTGGGGAAGAATGTCTAAATGAGCCATTACTTCTTTCCATCCTGGAAACTGATGATTTATACTCACTCTTTGCTTTCTATCTTTCAGTCAATTTCTAATCCACAAGTGTATGTTCTCTGTAATCCCATGACTATTTAATTTAGTTAAAACCCTTCTGATGGAGGACCCTGGACCTCTGATGGAGGACCCTATCAAAGACGTTTTGGAAGTTCAACTATATTACGTTAGCTGGATTGCCCCAACTCACCTGGTCTTTGACACACTCAAATAACTCTAATAGATTGGGGAGGCCTGGTTTCCCTCTGACAAAGCCATGTTAATTTTTCCCATGCAATTCATGTCCATTCATATGTTGAACAATTCTTTTTTTTATTATCATTGTTTCTACCAATTTTCCAGAAACAGAAGTTAGACTCAACACAGCTGCCTCCAGCTGGTAAGTCTGCTGTGGTGGGTGGAAGGGGAGGGAAAAGGCATGGAGGGGAGGGAGGGATTAGGCCAAGGCAGGGAGCTCAGTACTCAGGGAGTGGTGTGGCATGGAATTCAGGTGCGGCAGTGCTGAGAGCGGGGGCTATGCCGTGTTGCTGCTTGCCTAGCCGGGGCAGGGGGCATGATGCAGCCATGGCTCGCTCCAGGCAGAAGAGGGCAAGTGGCAGCAGGGCATAGCTCCTGCTTCCAGAGCTGCCATGCCCACATCCCACCCCAGCTGGGCAAGCAACAGCAGGGCATAGCCCCCACTCCCAGCACTGCTGCACTTGCATCAGCGCTGGGAGCAGGGGCTATGTCCTGCTGCCACTTGCCCAGCCAGGGTGGGGGGAGGGGCACAATGCAGGTGTGGCTTGCTCAGGGCAGAAGGGGGCAAAAGGCAGCAAGGCACAGCCCCCACTGCCAGTGCTGCTGCACCCACAACCCGTCCCCTGCCCCTGCCCTGGCTGGGCAGGCAGCGGCAGCTCCTGCATCCTGCACCTCCCCACCCTAGCTGGGCAAGCAGCAAGCTATGCTCTGCTGCCTCTTTCCCCCTTCCACCCAGAGTGAGCCGTGCCTGCATTGCAGCCCCTCCGCCCCGTCCCGGCTGGGCAAGTAACAGCAGGTTATAGCCCCCATGCTGAGTGCTGCCACACCCACATCCCATGCTCCCCTGCGGCAGCTGGGCAGCTTGTCCCAGCCCCAGCCCCAATCCCTCCCTCCCTCATGCCTTTTCCCTCCCCCTTCCATCCAGCACAACAGACTTACCAGCTGGAAGCAGCTGTGTCCAGAGTGGTGAGGACTGCTGCCTGTTTAGTTTATGGCCAAATCTCCTGAGTAGTGCCCAATCTTCAGATCCAATTCAGCCAAATGAAATCACGACAGTGATTCAAATCTCTGAATTGAATCACTGTCTCTCCGAATCTGCTGAATCCGATTCTGAAGTGAATATTTGCTGCTTAACACAGGCCTACTATTCACTTCTGTGAAAAAGCAGAACTCAAAGTGCCTAGGAAATTTTATTTGTGTAAGTTTAATGTGCTTATGAATTATAAGGTCCCAAAGAGGTTAGGCAGGGATTTTATGGGTTGCTTTTGAGTTGACACGAACATTATGCTGAGGTCCCACTTGACACATGCAAATGCTATTGCAGACCTTACTTCCAAGACTAGGACAGAAACGAAAAATACAGCTTCATGCAATCAACAACATACCCTGCCCCACTTCTATTAAGAAGGATGGTAGTTGGTCAATACCAGCAGACTTCTCTTAGACGTTAATATTAAGCCCCACATGCTTTGGCATCACACACAGAAGACAGCAGCTAGCAAAAAAGTCTGACTCTCACTTCACTTCACATTGCTTGTCCTACTTTAGTATAGTTGTTAGAGCCATTTGATTCTGATTTAAAATCATGTTAGTGTACAGCTGTGTTTTGAATATCCAGAGGGTTTCATTAGGTACATATGGGAGCCATAATTGCAGGTTACCTGAAATACTGTCAAATCTAAGACATTCAAATATTACAAGAATGCCTCAAGATCAAGAGATTTAACACAACATTTTTGGCTTTTTACACCATTAGTATTCATGCTTTACAGCTTTTTCTCTGCAGCAACAAAGAGTGGAAAATAACTTTAAAAAAAATGAAAGATGAGCTTCTCATCAAATAACTTGCCTCTAGAAAGCTGGGATGTGAAGAAAAACACCACTTATCCGAATACCAATAAAATGGTGGGAGTTTCGAGCTTCACAATAGTAAAAAGATAAGTGATTTTTACTGAGAAAACAGGTTAGATTAACTCTTCTTAATGTGAAGGTACTTAAAATTAGTATTGTGGCTCTTAATCCTACTGGAAATAGTGCTGATTCTGTCACTTCTTAGTTATTACTAAGATATTTGCCCCTATTGCAATAATATCTCTATGCTTGTTGCTTCTACCAGCATCTCAATCAAATATGCAAATGCAGTTAAAAGGAGTAAGGGAATAGTGTTAGGTGGTTTCAATTCTCCACCCCATAGTTGTTTAGGGATGCCCTTTATCTTGGTCATTAGCTGTCATGTAAGCCTAGAATCCCAATGCAAAACTATTTGAAAGCTTAAGGAAGTCCTAGGTAGGCTTTGTGAAGCCTGAATCAATTAATCCTTTATAAATGGTCAGTGTATCTCCTACTAGAGTTGTGCCATTGATCTCATCCCCACCTTATTTTTAATGCAAGGTAAAACACTGAATTTATGGTCTCGACCATTTTTTGCATTTAAAACTTCCATCCTAAATTAGCACATGAATATTCTGTAGCCATTCTACCCTAAAGGAAAAGCAGGTACTTTAGGTGAGTTTCCTTAATTAATTGAATTATTGTTTAAGAAGTCCTGATATTTATAAATGTTTAACAATCTTAATTTAATTGTCTGCTTGGTACTGAATTTAGATGAATGGTGTGATTACCTACAGAGATTCTTGTATTCCCCATTTCTATATCCAGAGGGCTTGCCAATGAATAGTTACAGAATTGTGTTCCAGAATCTCATATTTTATTTGAAAAGAAGTGGTACTGTATAAACTGATAGAATAATGTATAAAATTTTCAGATAGCCTAAAACAATAGCATTGAAAGATGTACAATGTCCCATTTATTTGGCAGTTAAAATTTCACCTTAAAAATGTCTATCTATGAAATACTGATAGGAGGTAAGGCAAGCATAGCATAACATAAATTGTGAAAATTATGAAAATAAGCACAGTAGACCTGTAAACAGATCTAAAGATGAGGGTTTGTGTAATATGAGTTTTCAGAGCTGCCACAACCAGCTGCATGGGACCAGAGGTGCATCAGCTGTTTGCTCCAGCTTTTATTTCTAAGGATGCCATTATTCCTACCAGCTGTACATGAGTTCAGCTGTGCTCAAGCTGGTTGTAGAAGTGGCAGTCTTGGAAATAAAAGCTGCAGAAAGCAGCTGAATGGCTTATTTTTAAATTTGGCAACCTGCTACAAACCGAGTGGTTTATGAACTATCTATATGGAAAAATCTGGCTCTACCATAACACATAAGCTATTCAGTAGGAATGACACTATTCGTTTTCAATCTTATTTGGTAGCCTACATTTTTATAATGTATCTGAAAAAACTGTGATTTGCACTAAATATCAAACTCTCTGGCTCTTGTTGGACAATTCAGGTCTTGCCTGCCACAAAGTAAAATGGAGCTTAAATTCCATGTTAAATTCATGCTATATTTCATGGATTAGGTTTTTTAATTCTCTTGTATTGCTTTTGCACTGACATCATTATAAATAGCTTAACTTGAAAATGCCATGAAATTGAAGATTTACCTCACAGACACAGCACTACTGTAATTATGCTTTGATGCCCAACTAAAGACACTCAGGATGGTAACAGTCTAACTTACCAATATTACTGAGAATGAGAGTTAATAAAAAGTTGGTGACTTAAAAATACAGATTTGTTTAGGTCTTTTTTATATTTTACTTATAATAAAATTTTATTTTTCAAATATCTCCATGTTTGGAAACGATTTATGAATTTAATACAAAGTACGTCAAGGCCTAAAACTTATTATAATCTCTTGAACAATTTACATTAAAAAAAACCCAATATGCTGAATATATGTGCCTGTACACATGGGCTGCATGTTTTTCTATACAAAGAGGCAATCAGGAAGAAATCTTCTATAATGTGAGGTCAAGCACAAAATGTCATGTACTACCTTAATTGTGTGACCTTGAGGAAGACCCAGGAGTTATGCCAGTGAAAGAGGATGAAAAGGTATTAGGCAATAAGATGTGGTTTCTGACTACAGGAGATGCCATCATATATCGCATCAGGATCACCCACTGAGCCTACATGAATGGTCTTATACCACCTTTTATATTGCTTCTTACTGTCTGAGTTCTGATTTTAGATGCTATATTTTATATGCTGTTCTGTGTTTCTTTAAACTTCATTTGCCATCCTACTACAGCTGCTTGACCAGAATCATGAGCAAAAAGCTAATTATCAAGTAAATATTACACACAAAAACATAAAATGAACCAGAATGCATCTTATATAAGTGCCTTAATCAATGTGTATATTAATAATTTAAACTCTAAGTCAGGGGCAGGCAAAATGTGGCCCGCAGGCTGGATGTGGCCCTCCAGGACATTCTATCTGGCCCATGGGGCCCCTAAAAAATTTAGAAAATTTATATTTATCTGCCCCTGGCTGCCTGTCATGTGGCCCTCACTGGCTTGCCAAAACTCAGTAAGCGCCCCTCCACCCAAAATAATTTCCTGCCCCTGCTCTAAGTAATAAAATAATGTACAAAGTATAGTTTAACAGCTCTGTTTAGTTGTAAGTTTACATGTTTTGATGGTATATCAACCAATGAAAATGAACTTCAGTTTTAAAAAAAACAACAGGAGAACAAATGCAAAAGATAATGAAAATCAATTATTTAAGTCTAGGCTTTCCTCTTTGTGACATAAATCAATTTACCCCCCTAAGAACAGTGGGGAAAAGTCAAATTCATTATTACAATGATCTCCATGTTGTTTTCCTATTCTGTATACTCTACATATATTCAGTTTAATAATAAAGATACAGCAAGGGTGGCTAAGATACAGCCTATATGGTTCCCCACAGGTCCAAAAATTTGGTGGTGGGGCACAGGAGCAGCATTAATTGCTGCAGCTCCTGGAGTAAAGAACTGAAGCCTGAGATGTATATCAGCATTCAACTGTAACAGGATCTTGTAAGCCTTGGAGAACAAAGTAAACAAAGCAAGACCATTGCCAGCTGGTCTCCCATGGCCAGTTTATAGATGGCCACCAGATCCTCTCTCAGCCT
>NW_017729032.1:240078503-240079936 GCF_001723915.1 Gavialis gangeticus
TGACAGGACCTGCCTCTAATGAACCCATGTTTGTTGCCCCCAAGCATACACTCCCTTGCTTGTCCCTCGCAGATGTGCACCTGGATAATTTTCTCAAAGACCTTACCCAGGATTGAGGTAAGACTAACAGGACTATAATTTCCCAGGTCCTCCTTCCTCCCTTTTTTGAAAATGGGAAGCTTGGCTCTTTTTCAGTCCTCTGGCACCTCACCAGAGCACTACAAGTGCTCGTAAAGCTGTGCCAGGGATCCCACAACGACCTCTGCTAATTCCCTCAGCACAGCCAGCACTTATTCAGCTGTACACCCAGCACTCCCCCAAATCTAGATAGTTACCCAAAATCCATATTGTTACCCTAACATGGACCATATCCCCCTTCCCCAGAAGCAGGGAGCTCCTGGCTCTGGCTCCCCAATTGTGGCAGGGGACTTGGAAAGAGCAGCAGAGGAGGTGCAGATCACAAGCCCCTGCCTTGATCCACCAGTGCAGCAGCTAGGAGTGAACCCCTGGCTGAGTTGGAATTCCTAGCTCCTAGCTGCCCCACCAACAGATGAGGTAGGGACCTGCACCTCCCCTTCAGCTCTTTCCAAGCCCTATGCCTCAATTGTCCAATTAAGACACGAGCCTGGGACCCATTCCTGACTGGGACAGTTCCCAGCCCCCACTCCATAATTGTGGGGTGGGGGTTGGAGAGCCTGTTCCCTGCTCATCTCTGTAATCATGGAGCTGGGTGAGGACCAGGCTCCCCAGCCCCCGCCAGCAGGGAGCTCCCAGCACCAGCTACACAGTTGCAGGGCTGATGGATGGAGATTTATCTCCCAGCACCAGTTCCATGGTCATGAGTCCAGCACTGGGTGATAAGAATCTCCCAGGGCTGGACCGATTCCTATGGAACGAGCTGTGAAGTACCAGCAGGGGCCCTGGGTGCTAGATTGGGGGGTGGGCATGCCAGCTGGGGTACCTGCCATGTTTTGTGTTTATCCCACCTGCCCACCCAGCGGACTGAGGGCTTCTTTTGCCATTCCATCTGGGAATTCCGGCCGCCACCTCTCCCCCCATGGCTGGTGTGCCACACTGCTAATTCTTCTGCAGTGGGGCGGGAGGTGGGGTCCTGCACAGGCTGATTTACTTCAGGACCTGAACCCCACTCAGATTGTCCTGGGGGAGCGCAAATGCAGGCACTGGCCCCCGGGTGCCGGAAACCCACAGAACACCACTGAGATCAGCGATCTGGATGATGGGGTGGATAGTAACCTGTTTAAATTCGCTGATGACACCAAAATTTGGGGGGAGGTGAGCACGCTAGCAGGGAGGGAGAGATTGCAGAGGGATCTGGATAGGTTACAGGGGTGGGCTAACAGGAACAGGATGTGTTTTAATACGGACAAGTGCAGGGTGCTGCACTTGGGCAGTAGGAACCAGCAGCACACTTA
>NW_017729032.1:240080136-240097400 GCF_001723915.1 Gavialis gangeticus
GGGCTAGAAGATCTACTAGGTCCCTTCCGACCCTTAATCTATGAATCTATGAATCTATGAGATCCAGCACTGGGAGATAAAGGTCTCCCAGCTCTCTGCTCCCTGATCATTATGGCAAAGTTGGGGCTTGGAGATGAGGATCTCCTGCCCTCCCCACCCCAACTGTGATCTCAGAGCAGGGGTCTTGGAACTCCCTGCTTCCAGGGCAGGGGGACACAGTCTCCACCTTGGCTTGGGTGGCAGAGCCCACTCTGGCAGCACACAGCACCCAGGGAGCAATCTCCTGCCCCCAGTAGCCAGTTGATTGAGAGCATATTTGCTCTTGGTCAGGCATCTACATGAGTGCTACTGCACAGTAACTAATTACAAGTAAATTTGCTAGGGGTCTATAAAAAATAGCGTGGTTTACTGTGTAGTAAGCCTGTGCAGATGTGGATGCATATGCTTACTGTGCAGTAAATTATGCTACTGCTCACTAAAGTGTTTCATGGTGATCCGTCCATATTCATCTAAAAGTCAACATATCTGCTGAATGTACTTTTGGCCATTATAATCATATGTGGGCAAAACTCCCAGTGTAAATATATAGGGAAATAGATATTTGTTCTTGCGCACATAGTCCAAAAGACATGTGATTTTGTTCAAATTCTCACCAAAAAAAAAAGGATCTGGTACGAGATCAGCTATAAAACAACAAAGGAATTAACCTAAGAAAACTAAAGGAGCAAGTGGATGAACGATTTAGGATTAATATTGAAACTTAACTTCAACTATCTGCATATGTTCCAGAAGCTTGCAATCATATCCTTAAGAAAAACTTTAAAAAGGCCTTTTGTTCAGAAGCAAATTTGTCTGCATCATTTTCCCTCAAATCTACATTGGACATTGCTCTTTTTTAGCCTTTTTCTCTGAGAGCCAGTGCAATATCTGCTTAATATCAATTACTTTGTTCAAATGCAGGGGGATGGAGTGGATGACTGAGCACATCTGTAGCAAATGAACTCATGGGAAAGAGGTTATGGGTTCATGCTAATATGGTCTGAAACAGAGAGTTAGGAAATAAAGCACAAATGGAAGAATAATTGTTCCTAAATGGCTTGTTTTCCTAATAATTTTTCTGTGGCAACAGCAGTCCTTTAAAGCAAAACACTGCTAACTCATTTTTTGTTTGTTCAGATATGAGAAATAAATGACACACACAACTGTGGATGAAGCTGACTGATAATCCATTTTCTAAAATGGTATGGGCTTAGGTAATACAGAATAGTACTGAATAACTCTCCATATGCCTCATGTATAAATGGATAAAGGCTTTCTTGCCTATAATATTCATATAGAGAAAAAAGGACAATTAACGTGATGATCTCTGCAACAATAAGTCATTTTTCATCTGAGAAAGGAGTGAAAATTAGATACACAGTAAATATAGATAAAATAGATCTTGTCATTTCTGCATGAACAAATTATCCATTTTACCATGTAACCAGCTACAGCAATTCCCTGGCTTTCAGATCCTGCTACCAGCTGAGGGGACGATACTAATTAACTGCAAGTTGCTAGCTGCAAAACTCAGCCATCAGCTTGCTTCTGCTTTTAAGAAACATTTGAATGTTCCTGTTGGCCTTATCTCCTACACCCCCTACCCCCCACACCCAAGTAAATACAAGATGTTTAAGACACATACAGCACATACAGCAATGACTAAATGCTAATGGATGATCAGGCCCCATGGTGCCATAAGGAAATGCTAAAATGGTCCAACAAATTAGCTTTCGTAGCTATTGCACTGCCAAAAAGCAAAAATCAATGACTAATTCAGATGCATACTGCCTTCAGTACTGAGTGATGGCATTTCAACTATTTGGTGCGCAGGGGGCTACATTTAAAAAACCCAGAATAACAGAACACACATGACAGCACCAAAAACCTCCATTACGTACCTATATTTACATAGAATGCCCATGTCTGCAGGTTCAAATGGTTGCTCAAGGTATCCAAATGGACATTATTATAAATTGGGAACCACAAGAGATAGAAATGGTGCACATAAATATTATTTTACAGCTGTGCATATAAGTAAGCCTTTTCATTTGCCTTGACTGCCTGAATAGTTCTTAGTATTCACAGGTAGGGAAATGAACTGAAAGCTTATTGTAAGATATTCTCGCTCCTTCATAGTGAAGCACCATTTAAAACTTATCTGCTGTATTCCTATTCTCAACCCAAAGCAATTGCTCTAAGGTTCCAGTTTCGTACATACGACCCGACAGCCAGCATTAATAAATAACTTTAATGCCAAGGATCCAGATACCAAGGGTTGCTGGCTGGTGAAGCAGTGTTCTGTGCTGTCCCTTCCGTTCCAGAAACTGAAGAAACTAAAAAACTCTAATATGCCGTTGCACCAGGACTGAGAGAAATTATACTCATATAAAGGATACAAACATAAAGGATCTACAGGAAAAATGTAATGTAAGCTAAATGAGGACCACACAAGTAATTTAATTAATAAAGTAAAAATAAAAGAAGAATCCATTAGGAGGAACATCAGTCTCAGATAAATAAGTCTCAGACTCTGATATTTGTTAAGGTGCAGGAGACATCCTAATACCAAAGGCATTTGTTTTATACTAGATCACATCAGAAAATGCACCAAATGGAACAGTCCTGTATTGGAAGAGAGATAGATTGCATCCAGGGTCGCAGACTGTAGGCCATGTTTTCCAGTGGCTCCACAAAAACTTCAGAGCTAAGCTTTCCCTTAGCCATTAGATCTCAGGATGCTAAGAACTCATACACTTGGCTGCTGTCTCCTAGTGCGAAGTGGGAAGCCATAAAACGTAGGCAAAATCTATATTTGAATTATTGCCACCATCTCACTGAAAAGAGACAGGGCAGAGGGTTGATAATATCAGTAGAAATCATCAGTAGGAAACCACTCATCTTCTGATGAATCACAAGAGAAAGGAAACTCAGCCCCAGTCTTGCCTCATAATAGGTAGCTAAACACTATTATCAAAGACTTGTGAAGCTTTACTAAGCTCAGTAGAACTGAACTGGGAATGCCTCTGTTGAAAGCTAGGTTCCAGGAAAAAACAGGTAATATAGAATGGACAGCTGAAACTATATAAGCATTTTGCAAAGTAGGGTGCCCAATTCTTGAGTTCACTATATAGCCCAGCAGCACCTATTAAGGGCACCTGCCATTGATGTTGCCTCAGTGACCATGAAACAAGATGGTCTAAAATTATCAAATGCTTTTACTATATAGCAACAAATGGATAATGGGTAATAAATGACCACTGTGCAAGGAAAATCACTATTTGTGTGTGTGTGTGTGTGTGTGCGTGTGTGTAGTTTCTCTGTGGAGAATGCACAGTCCTGGAAAACTCCTAGTATTCCAAGTCCATGAAATGAAAAAGGGGAAAACAGTTGCTCCTATACACCTCCATTCTGTTTTAAGGTATTACTGCTCTACAAATAATAGTATGAGAAAATAAGCTTCCTGCTGCAGTCATTCCCTGGCAAAAAGTTGCTCCCTTCTCCACAGAGGCTTCCAGCAGAATTCAGCTCTGTGGGCCCAAACTCTCTCAATTCTTATCAGCAACTTGGATAAGTAAGCCAGCAGTTACAGCTCATTGTTCTCTTAAGGTTGGATCTCAGAGAATCTACCCACAACAGTCAATATACCTTATTGTAAATATCTGTACCTACAATAGCCACACTAACATTACCCAAATATAATACTCACATCTACATTAACTCCTATTACCAAACCATACATAATGAAGACAGAACTGATAAATTTCCTGCCATTGTCACTCCCTGGCAGGAAGCTGCTCCCCTCTTCACAGAGGCTTCTAGGAACTATTATGGACTCCCCTGTATATAGAGAACTGGGTTGCTAGCATTGTATTTCCTCCACTGGGCACGTATGGTCCGCCCATGATGAATGCCAGCTACCACCATTTTCCCACTGAGCACATTCAAGATGGTCTCATTGATCTTCCTAAGATGGGTGCATTATCTGCCCATCACTCCACTAGGCACTCTGCATTTTGAAAAGTGCCCTCCAACAGTACAAAATGTGAGGTTACACTTCATTCAGCAAATCCAGGCTCTAGCTTCTAACAGACCAGTGTGGATATGAGACTTCTAGTTCAGACTGTTTTTCTCTGAAAGTCCTTCCATCTGAAATAAACTAAGGAAGCATGCATGCCAGAAGGGTGTTTGTGCATGAAAACTGGCAAAGAACAATTTTTTCCAACTATTTAGTTGGTCTAATAAAAGATATCACATTTACCAAAAAACTATCCGCGTATGTCCTTAGACTAACATGACTACAACCAACAACCCTTCCAAGTATTGCAACATTTTGGAAAGAAAAAGCTAGTTCCCAAGGTTACTAAGACCCAAACCCTGCAAGACTTACAAGTGCCAAGCTGTAACCTTACACTGTCAAATGATATGGAATCCAATATAGATCACAGAGTCTGGTGCAAGGGGGTGACTGCGAGATATGCCATTATGCAGTCTATGCAGTCCGGCCTTTTGCATCCTCTAAAATTTGAATTTGTTTCCAACTGTATTTCTATTTAGAAAGCACAGAGATAATACAGTCTAGTGACAAATACATTATGCTGCTGCTTTCTGAGCATCCCAAAGATAATAGGAGTCCAGTAGGAATCAGCAATAGTAAAATGAAAAATGGCAGAAACTCCCTTTAAAGTTAAGTGGGTTGCTTTGGAGCCAGAGTTGCAGCTGGTGCAAGAATTAACATGGTTCTATGACTACAGTGGATGAACTAGGCCCTGGTCTTGAGGACCGTATGATTCATTCCTAACATAAACCCTTTGTGCTGCCCCACAGATTATAACCACGCTGGGTAAAATGATGTAAAGAAGTCGGGTTCAACCCCAGTTAATGTAAGATAGACCTCTGCACTTATCCTCTAGACCAGAGTCCCAAAAGGAAGAGTCATGACACATTAGCGTGCCACAAGAACAACAGAAGTGTGCCATGAAAAATTGGCTAGATGGAGCCCCAGCCACCCTGGCCGCATGCAGCTGTGTCTGGCCCTGGCAGAGCCAGTCCAATGAACCAGTGAGTGCCATCAATTTTAATCCAGAAAAAGTGTGCCCCAGGTATCAAAAGTTTGAGAAACACTGCTATAGACTTGCAAACACTACTACTGATAGCCTCCCTTGGAGAGTTTGGGAAAGTAACCTCCCTCTTGTGTGCCTCATTTCCCCCTCTAGAAAACTCTTTGTAGATCACTTCGAGAGTAACTAATGAGGGGTGATATATCAGACTTAAGTATTATTGTCACTAAAAGGTCTTTTAAGATTAGGGTAGATGGATACAGTTTATTTTAAAGTTTCTGCTTTAAGTCTGCCATATATTTCAATAGAAACATTACCCATTTTTATAGAAACACTTGACTTTTCTGTTAATCACACAGGATGCATTTGCTCTAGACTAATTTTTTTTGTGATGTAGAAATTTATTTCCTTTTCACCATTCTAAATGTAATTATTGCCAGATTTGCAAGCAATAAACTGAGGGAATATATTGATGCAAATGATGAGCCAGAATAATTATTAATTTGCAATTTAAACTTAGCAGAAGTTATTTGCTCTAAATACTGAGTGACTTCAAATGCTGAGAAAGACTGGTATTGTACATTACTTAAATAATACACTGCAGACAATTTTGACTATAAATAGAAGAACCAACAGTTGACAATATTTCTATCTAGTAAGATGGGGGCAGCAAACTGTAGCATGAGTGCCAAAAGTGGCATGGGCAGCCTCTGTGTGCATGGCACATGGCAAAGCAAAGCACAGTCAGGCAGCAAAGTAGCAGATAGGGCAGGGAGCAGAAAGCAAAGCAGCAAACAGGTAGGAAGCAAAAAGCACAGCCTCATATTGGATAGAGGAACGAGTTTGGAGTGGAACTCAGTGAGGATACAGGGGTAATTTGCGGCACACTTTCTAAAAAGGTCACCCCTACTATGATAACAGACATAAATTATCCAGTGTTCACAGAAGACATACTATTTCAGAATTTAACATGTAGCACTAACTTCCATTTCAGACTTTTAAATCATGCATAAGGGTGAGCAATCTTTTGCATGAAGATACCTCCAGTTCCCTGTTTTGTTTTGTTTTGTTTTGCTTTAAATTAAAAACATGATACTTTGTTTTAATATAACAACAGTTCTGTGAAAAAGCAAAAAGATAAGCAAGTCAAAGATTTTCTTTCGTAAAGAACTGTATAAAAATGTGTCTCTATAAAGGTCCAGTGATCAACCTACTTTCAGGAGCTTGTGATGAGATTTAAAATCAATGACCCCATAACGTAGCTGAGTTTTAATGTTAGACATTCCTGCAATAGTTTCTAATTGCTTACTTTTAACCAAGTCTTGACTATACATGTTGTGAATCAATTTCTAAGGCTCTCTAGAGCTGCAGAGCAATTCTCAAATAATCAGACATTTTGTTAGTCAACTTCCTTACATACTGTTTGAGCCACATTCCTTTTTCCTTTGATACTAAATATAAGAAGTTGATACATACTAAAAAAGGGGGGGAAAAAGAAGAAAAGCTAAATGAAAATAATTAAGGCAATATAATCTAATTTTTACTCCAAGCTCTGCCATTAAAAATGTGAGATCTTAGTCAGTTCTGTGTGTTCAGTTTCCTCATGAGAAATATAAAAATAAATATTCTTACTTTTCATTGTAGTGTTCTGAGATCTGCAGATAAAAAACATCAAAGAAGAGGTAAATATTTTTAATTTGATTTTTACCAGCTCAATCTCACCCCAGGATTTTATTTATTTACATACATACACTGCAGTTGGCAAAAGGGATTGATTTTAATATCAAGCAACGCCAAAGCACATAATTTGTATTTGAAAAGAAGGTGAAAGCATACCAAAGGTGACTAGATTTTTGGAAAATATGTCCTGGAAAGCTTATAAACTAAATAAATAAGACAGACAAGGGAAATTGGGACTAGGAAAATATGGTTCACAAAATCTAAGTGAATGTAATCCTTGACTATCTTTCTTTACAAGTCTTAAAGTTTGTCTATAGAACCACCCACCTAAGGGTGACTAGGGAACTATTTATTAGGGCTGTGCAAAATTTCAGTAGCTGATTTGATTCACAGGAGATTCAGCAGTCGAATGTTGGAATCCGAACCAAAT
This sequence comes from Gavialis gangeticus, assembly GCF_001723915.1. Taxonomy (NCBI): domain Eukaryota; kingdom Metazoa; phylum Chordata; order Crocodylia; family Gavialidae; genus Gavialis; species Gavialis gangeticus. The sequence continues at coordinate 240,087,346 of NW_017729032.1, forward strand.
TGGGATACCCAATAAGCTCTCCGAATCAAATCAGAAGCCTCTGAATTGATTCAGAGAGATTCAGAGATTTGGCCATAGGTACAGGCAGGCACTAGGCAGTGCCGGCGGGAGCAGCTGGGGGAGCAGTCGGACGAGCCCTGGCTTGAGCCAGCAGCCCTGGGAGAAGCTGTGGCTTATGTGGCTGCTCCCCTGGCTGCCCCCCTGCCAGGGTGAGGCAGGCAGAGCTGGCAGCCCCGAGAGAAGCCATGGGAGCTGAGGGGGATGATCGGGAAGCTGGAGGGAATGATCAGGGGCTGGGGGAACCAACAGGGGCTTCCCCCCAGCTCACAGTTCAATCCCCCAGCTCCCAATCATTCCCCATGGCTTCTCCCAGGGCTGCCAGCACTGCCTGCCTCTACCCAGCAGGGGGGAAGCTGGGGGAGTAGCTGGATGACCTGCGGGAAGCCAGGGCTTGTGCAGCTGCTCCCCCAGCTGCTTCTGCTGGCACTGCCTCCCTGTATAGTCTATGGCCAAATAAGATTTGGTGCCAAATATCTTTGGATTCAGGGCTGAATCAAATCGGACAGTGATTTGAATCACCAAATCAAATCAGTGTCCTTCCGAATCCAAAGCAAATATTTTCCGCTTTGCACAGACCTAGTATTTACCTTATTGTGTTTTGTTGCAACTTGCAATATTTTCATATTCTAGGAACGTGACATTCAGTGAGGAAGCTTTTTACTATATGATTCCCCTACTGAATGTTTACCACAATAAGTATGATTCAGAGATACATGCAGAACCAGCAATAAAATGAATTGGCAACATCTATTACCCAGGTGAAGTGATACAAACCGCGAGCCAAACTCCTGATCCTTAGTCATTCATATTATAGACAACAAAATTGAGTGGTGTGCTTGTGGCTTCAGTACGAAATCCTGAAACATTCTTCTTTAGAGACACACTAATACTTTATCAAAAACTTTGAAGCATTTCCCATTTCATTCTGCAATTCTATTTTCCTTCAGATAAAAAAACCATACTTGTGTTTGTTCTCTATTGTCCTCCCCCTTCCCAATTAGAAGGGGTATTTGCATTGAAACAATCTCTTTTCCTTCTTCATTCATTTGATCAGCTGCTTATCCCTCACCTGGAGGCATAATCCCTTGTCTATAGCTTCATAATCTTCTCCACTGCTAAAAGGATTAGCTATCCAGGTGAAGCATAAACAGCAGGAGCAGATGATCATATAGGAAACAAATGATATCTCCACCTCTATTATGCCTCTTTCCTCAGTGATTAAAACAAGATGAAATAAGTTAGGAGAAACACAGTCCAGGTACAAAAGAAAAAAAATGCCCAACACTGAACTTCTGTAATGAGTAACTGCAGAACCAAAATTGCATAAAGCAGCAAAAGAGTGGAAATTTCACTTTTAAAAAATGGTGGAATAAGATTGGATTCCAAATGCTTTAATACATTACTTTAGTAATTCTTTTTTTCTTAATACAAATACTTCTAAAATTAGTATCCCATCCTGGGCTTCATAAAGAGCAAGAAAACAAGGTGTGGCATACAAAGTTACACATAGTCCTTCCTTCTAGAACTAGCATTCTTCAGGTAATAGCTCATCATGTTCTCCTTTATAAACTCACAGGACACACTGTTGCATCTGTCTATTTAAAACACGCTACCCCTAGTGAAAAAAGCACAGGTTTGCCACAACCCTCAGTCATGCTAGGCATCATGATTGCACATACATATGGGAGGAGGGGATTGGAAGGACTGAAGGTGGACTTCAGGAGGATGGACTGAATCAGACCTTTCAGTGTGTGAGAAGCCTTTGTACAATCTCACATATACTTCAGAACTGTGAAGTCTAATCCAGGTGATAAGTATCCTTATGGCAGATTCTCTTTTACTTGATGCTAAAATCATGTATTTTTATTCACTCTTCGACTACCCACCCCACAGCCAGTAATCTGACATTAAACACTTTTAAGTGTATTGCACTGCTGGATTGATTTTGGTTGGTTAATAATTGTGTTAAAATATTTAAGCCGAATATAACTGAAACTTTAGAAAATCTTTTGGAGACAGACTGTGGGACAAGTGATACTGAACACAGCAATGACATCTGGAAGTCGTTTATGGGGGGAGGGGCATTCTTTTTCAATGGTGGCTATTTGCAGAAATCAGATTGGGGCAATCTAAATCTTGCAGAAGCTGCTACAATTAACAAACAAATAAAATGAAGTTACATATGACACTGTATTAAATCATTCTAACATTTTGCCCTTCCTTTCAAATCACCAGGTGTTAGTCCTACCACTATTTTTATTAGTCAAAGGGAAAGTCACCACTATGATGCTACTGGGTGATAGAGCTATTTATCTCTATCCATGCCCAAGAAGCTAACCTTCAGTTTCATAAACTATCAGTAGACTAGATTTTACCAAGTCAGCATAAGCAAAGAAATGCTACCTAGTGCAGTGACACAAAGTCCTACTTCAAAACTTTCAGGTGCCGCCAGAAACTGGGATCAAATAAATGATGAGTTAATAGCTTAAATAGCCTGATCCAGTCCCCTGTGAACATTTCCTGATATCATAAAACCCCCAAAAGTTACTAGTCAAGAAAGCCCAGCTGAGGGGGCAATAGGATTATAAACAGGATAACTGAACTTTGGCTAAGTACAGATGTTCAGGGAGGTTGGGCCATGTTAAAACTAATGTACAGTTCCCAGTGCAGCCTCTGGGCTGGGAAGGCCCAGCTGCTGGCCCAGTGATGGGGCTGCACTTCTCCTACTTGCACCCCTGGCACTAAGCAAATTTTAGCTCCCCAGTCCCATATGACCCCGACACCTCTCGCCCCAAAGACCAGCCAGCACATCCTCTGAATCCCCCATCCCCTGGTGCCAGTTTTGTCAGTGTTTACCTGTGCTGGGAGCCAAAGAAATAAGTCCCACTGGAGGGAGGGGCTGAAGGGATGGGGGTATAGGTTTACTGGCAGAGGTGAGGGGGCCTAAAAATTGCCCCTGGTTCCCCCAAGCCCCTCCCCCATGGACTTTTGGAGCTGCCCTGATCCCACCAAACCTTCCCATACCCCTTATTTACCCCTCTTGCTCTCTCAATCCCCCCTGTGGATGCCACCTGCACCCCCCCCATTCATCCTGTAGATCCTGCCTGCTCTTCAAGCTCCCCCACAGATCCCACTAACCCCACCAATCCTTCCATGGATGCCATCTGTCCCCCTGACTACCCCATAGACTCCACCTACCCCTGATTCCCCTGCAGACCCCACCAACCCCCATAGCCTGCTTGCCCCCCACCCCCTTACTCCCAGCTCCCCTGCAAGCCCCACCAGCCTGGCTCACCTTAGATCAGTTGACAATTTTTAACTCAATCTAACCTCTCTGTAACTTCCCTGAATGTCTGTACTAAGCCTTTGTGTCTGAGTTGGAAGTACATGTTTGCCTGTATCATGAGAAGTCAATTTTCCAATTTCATTCTTATTAAAACCTAAAAAAAGCTTGAAACTCAAAATCATGGAAAAATCTCCAAACTATCTGGCTGTCCTATTAACTCCACTGTCAAAGACAATTCCTGGTATCTTACTGGGATATACTGAGAGACCTGGAGACAACCTACTGCCTGGGCACCTTACAGTGGGATATATTGGAAGGAGGATGAGATCTAGGGAAGTGAGGCTCAATGATGTTAGGTAGATGAGGAAAGCAGTTAGAAAATGCGGCAAGAAATTTATCTCACCTCACACACAACCTCTGATTCAATAACTTGGAGGTAAAAACTGGTACAAAGGGGCTACCCACAATGCAGACGTTCTTGCTATAAACATGCACTGGGCTGCCCCTGAGCACATGAGGGAATTTAGTATGATCTATCTGGCTCGACTAGGCTATGGGACAGATCACTTCTTTTTCTTTGCAACTTCCCTGAAGCTGTGATTAGCTTAAGCATTTGAGCTGGATCCCTGTCTATTTGGGAAACAAACACCTGGTGGCAGGGGCTCTCAACTTGGAGACTCATTGTTTCCTCTTTAATCGACAGTAGTCCAAATCTATTGACATTTAGAGTATGCTTCAAAGCCCATCTCCTCTGAAGGCTGAGCAGAGAGGGATGGGTTGGTGGAGCAGGGTGTTTTTCCTCCTTCTTGCATTTTTATGTTTATTACTTTGATCATAATATATAGCAGAAGTGCCCAGCATCCCAGATAGATGTATTTTAATGTTTTATATACATCTAAGCAAACAAACATTTGAGGGAATTAGGGGAGCATCAACAATAATAACTCAGCAATGGGAGGAACTGATTAATGAGGTAGGATGAAAAGAACTGAAGATGTATTGCCTAGCAAAGGAATGACTAAAGAGCAGTGGGTAGAGGAGATGGTAGTTGTGTGCTGATGAACTAGTCTACAAAGATTTGAAGGGTTTAAGAAACAAAAAAAAAAAATGAAAAGATATTATTTAAGGTGGTCAAAATAAAATTTAAAAGACCACTGATACAATCTTGTAGTTGCTTTAGAAAAGGCATAAATGGAATTTTAAAAGTTTCTTAGAATAAACACCTAAGACAGGGCTATCTTCTGTAGGGCCCTTATATGTAAGAAATACCCCCAAAGTAAGGGAAGCAAAATGTTTCAACATTTTATACATTATATTCCCGTTAATAGTATCTCTTCAAAATTAAATTGAATTTCCGCTAACATTAAGCCAATCGGGTATTAAAGAATGTATATATTAAAACATTCAAACTAATATTTTTATTTTGTAGTTTTATAAGCTAAGTCTTCGAAGGTGGGGCCCCTGTAAAGTGCCTGAAGCCAGGCATGCAGGAGAAAATAGTGTCAGCACTTCAAAGGTTAAAATGTGATTCTGTCACTATTTAACATGAAACAGTTAACTGATGTTCAGGGTTTTGAATAGAGACTTTTGTTGGTTTAGTCCATGGCAAACACACTGGAAAATTCATAGCAGAAGTGGGAAAGGCAAGGGTGTGGGAGGCGGGAGAGGGAAATTGCAGCTGAAGCAAATTATATTGCAGCTGAATGAATGGTGATAGAATGAGAAACTCATAAAAATATTAGTGTCTTTTCCAGCGAGACAGGATGCTTAGTAAGAATCTGTTATTCTGTCCTCAGTGGGGAAGAAAGGGTTAGCTCTCTTTTTTTCACTTAATTTGGTCACTTTCTTGCTTTCCACAGAAACAGACAGGCAAAAGGGGAGGAGAGACAGGATAGGGAAAAAGTGGGGTAAATGCAGTTCCTGTTGATGTTCTCAGGATAACAGGCAGCTGGTCTGTCATGGATGGATGCTTTGCCTTGGCAAGTCAGCTACAACACTGTCACTCTGGACCCTGGATAGCTTCCCAGGGCTGTGACATCAGCTGTCTAGTCTGGTTGGATCCTCATCCTTCACTGGCCACTGTCAGGGAGGGAAAAACTGTTCGAGCCATCTCAAGCCATTCTGCTGTCGCCGTGTGATGCTACTGATATCAGGATCAGGCAAAAAGTTCACAGAGAGAAAAAGAACAGGAAGAGCCAAAGGAGCATGGAAGGAAAGAGGAAAAGAAAGCAAATCTGTGCTGTTGGGATTCTTCCAGGGTTTTGGTGAAGATCAGGCAACCTGATCAAATGTGCCAATCTGGAAATCCTGAAGGTCACTAAAATACAGTTTCTCTGAAATAAATAAAACATTTGCCTACTTACCTTTCCCCAGGAAATCCCCCAAAGTTTGTTCCACCATACTGGTCTCCAAAGTGTTCCTCTGTAAAATCCCCAAAATAGATCATCTTCTCATTATTTTTTTCCACTTCTACCTGATTTCTGATTCATCATTTTTCACCCGTTAACTTCTGATTTTATTCTCTCTCTCTCTTTTGTCATGTCCCAAACACTCCTTGAATTAAATTAAACACTCTTCCTTTTTGGACTCATCTAGTCTGTCTTCTCTGAGTAACCCTTAAATCAACATAGTTCAAGACTAGTGTAACATCTTATGAACTACAGATACACACAAGATAGATCAGCACTGGGACTGGCTGGAATATTTCATTTATTTATTTATTTCAAATCTTATTTTCCTTGTGCCTCTGTAAAGTATTCTGATCCATCTTCTTAAGATGGCATTCATAAAACCATCGAAGCAATATTCTGATGCAGCTATATTACTTAATAAAATACATGTACACTGAAGAGATAGGTAATTATGGTTAGCAGAGCTTGACAATACATAAGGTTCTTCTGATATCTACTGCTTACATTACAAATGAGATAAGAATATGTATTTAAGATGTACTGTTAGTCTTTAATAACACTGATAAGATTACACAAAGACTAATCTTCTTGTACCAGCAATTTAGGGTAGATATGTGTTTGTATTAAAATGGACTGTAGTGGTTACATCCGTAAAAAATGAAACAAAGCAAAAAATTTAAGAAGTGAGGAAAGCATAGGATGAATATTCAAAAGCCTCAGTTTCAGCAAGGTAGTACTTCACAGATTAATGCATCTCAAAGGAAGGAGTTGAAGCCTCAACTTGCCCCACTTTAAAGACTGGGTAAAACAGTAGAAAAATATACTTTTGGGACCTGTGCTGTCCTAACAAGGTCATGGGATAGGTGAAACAATTAATTTCTACCTTCTAAGGCACAATCAGACTACTGGTTTCCAGTTTCTCATGTGAAGGATATATAGCTTGTTAGCCAAACCATTTTAAGTTTTTTTCCCTGAGCTCAGAAACGTTAAAATTAGTAGTCCATCAATCCAACCATCTCAAAGACATTACTGAATCTAAAAAACCTTAGAAGACAGGGTAAAAAAATTAAAACAAATTAGTGTGGGAAGATGAGATAAATCAAGCAGTGAATCCAAGAGTGAATTATCCAAATCACTTATTGTGAATGAATATTTTTCTACTTTAAAAGGAACCTATTAACTTCAATCCTTCTCACCCCCTTTTCACTCCTATACTTCAAGTAGCATGTTACAGAACTGGACTCATTAGGGTTTGAAATGTGTTAGAGTTCAGTTGTAGGAACACTACTTTTGAATATAATATTTAAAAATACAAAAATCATGAGAGCATAGGAAAATTTTCACTTAACAGAAATTAAGAAAAAATAATTATTATAACTGATCAACTGGAAAAAGTGATGCTGGAAAGCAGCATCCAGAATATGAATAGTATATGTCTGATCTAGTACTCAATGATACCAAGAGGACTGTTTTCAATGGCTTCTGCATCTGACATTTTGGCATCAGACATCAAAAAGGCATAAGGGAGTTACCTTTAAATGCAATTAAAACTTCATGGGAGTTGTGTATGTACCTCAACCTGTTTGAAAACCTGGGGTCAGATTTTCATAGATTCATAAATGTTAGGGTCAGAAGGGGCCTCAGTAGGTCATCAAGTCCGACCCCTGCTTTGGGCAGAAAAGTCAGATGACCCCAGCTAGGTGCTTGTGCAGTCTCCTCTTGAAGACACCCAAAGTAGGGGAGAGCACCACCTCCCTTGGAAGCCCATTCCAGTTTCTGGTAGCCCTAACTGTGAAGAAATTCCTTCTAATGTCCAACCTAAATCTGCTCTCTGTCATCTTGTGACCATTGTTCCTAGTTACTCCAGGAGATGCCCTAGTAAATAGAGCATCTCCTATTCCCTGCTGCCCTCCCCTGATGAATTTATAGGCAGCCACAAGATCACCTCTCAGACTTCTGTTGTGTAGGCTGAAGAGATCTAGGTTCCTCAGTCTCTTCTCACAGGGCCTTGCCTGCAGGCCTCTGACCATACAAGTGGCCTCCTCTGAACCCTCTCGAGATTCTCCACATCCCTCCTGAAGTGCGGTGCCCAAGACTGGATGCAGTACTCCAAATGCAGCCTGACCAGTGCTGCATAAAGCGGAAGCATCACCTCCCTGCACCTGTTCGTCATGCATCTGCTAATGCATGATAAAGTGCAGTTAGCCTAGTTGATCATTTTGTCACATTGATGACTCATATTCATATTGGAGTCAATTATGACTCCAAGATCCCTTTCCGCTGCTGAGAAGGTTATCCCCCTGCCTGTAAGTGTGTTGGTGGTTCTTTTTGCCCAGGTGCAGCACTTTGCATTTGTCTTTGTTGAACTGCATCCTATTTTGTTCTGCCCATTTTTCTAACCTGTCCAGATCTGCCTGCATCCACTCCCTACCTTCTTATGTGTTAACTTTGCCCCATAATTTGCTATCATCTGTGAACTTGGACAGGCTGCTCTCCACGCCCTGATCTAAGTCACTGATGAAGACACTGAATAGCACTGGTCCAAGGACCAAGCCTTGCAAGACTCCACTGCCTACTTCTTTCCAGATCAACATCAACCCATCCACCACCACTCTCTGGGTGTGACACCTAAGTCAATTTGTCACCCACCTGACTGTGTAATCATGTACATCACAGCCTGTCAGTTTATTTATGAGAAGAGAATGAGATACTGTATCAAAGGCTAGGTAGATAACATCTACCTTGATTCCTGTGTCTAAACATTTTGTGACCTGGTCATAAAAAGAAACAAGTTTAGTCAGGCAGGATGTATCCATGCTGATTTCCTTTCAGCATTATTTCCCCTGCTGGGCTCCACAAATGTGATCCTTAATGATTTTTTCCAGAGTTTTACCAAGGATAGAGGTGAGACCAACTGGCCTATAGTTTCCTGGTTCAACCCTCCTCCCATTCTTGAAAATAGGGACCTCATTGGCCCTTTTCCAGTCCTCTGGGACTTGACCCATGAGTACTCGAACATCTGTACCAGTGGCTCTGCTATGACACTGGCCAATTCCTTCAGCACCCTTGGAGGAAGTTTCTATAAACCTTTTAAAACAGCAATGCTTGTCTGGATTTTGTAGCTTCAGTAGAGATAAAACATGTTTACAAATTATTTTTGTTTTCTGTGGTACCACTTAGAATCAAGGATTAGTGCATCAACAACATAAAGAATCAAAATCAACATTTCCTAACATTTATTCAGTTATCTATAATCAGGGCAGAATCAGCACCATACTTTTACATCTATATTTAAGATGCTCATGTCTGACACCTTAGAAGCATGAATTACATGAGTACAATGATTCAACTGATGCGCATCTAGAAACACCAGATTCACAGGGCAGCTTTTATCACTGCTTTATTGACCTCTATATGAGGTCTCCACAATGAAAATTATATTGGTGACAGATAAAATTCTCAGCACTTTAACTAAATTACAGTGCAAGATTCAGATCTTCCTAGATTTTGTTAAGCAATAAAACCTTAGTGTCAAATACAGCTTTTTGTGCTTACTACCCTATCGTCATAGTTTTCTTGGACACTGAGGCATGATGTGTTAGCTAGTTCACAGTAACAGGAAGTAATTGTTCCCTGACTTCCAGAAGTGATAGGCGGTGGAGGGGGAGGATAAGAAAACTTAACTTTGCAGAAACAATGATTATCACTTAGATATCTGGAATGACGGTGAATTTATTACAGCCAAGCGAAAATAAAATGAACCTCTTCCTAATTCCAGGAATAAAGAGTAATAGTAGTAGTAGTAATGTGAAAAACAGTAATTAGAATGGAGACAAATCTCTTAAAAACAGCCAAAAAGAGGGTTTGGTTTGGTTTGATTCCACGAGGTGGAGGCAATGGAGTTAATTCATTTTATGTTATTTATCATCCCAATGGAATTCCCACCCCCCACCCCCCCTTATAGAAATTCAGTACTACAGGAAGCAGAGGACTGGAACAACAGGACAGTATTTTGTTCACATCACAACAATTCATTTTTACCCTTGAACTATAGACATTGAATATACATATGACTGCATATATAAATTACATAGGGACCAGTTATGATTCTATAGTTAAAGCTTAACCAAGTTTTTCACTTAAGGAGCGACTGGAAGAGAGGCTTATCTTATACATACATCTACATGCACAAATATAGAGAAATTCTCTCTCTTTCTCTTTTTTTTTTTTTTTTTTACTAGTAGGAAGCAGATATATTTTACCTTTAGCTGTAAACCGGCCTTTTAACTTTGCCAACT
>NW_017729032.1:240102400-240131351 GCF_001723915.1 Gavialis gangeticus
ATTTTGTTCACATCACAACAATTCATTTTTACCCTTGAACTATAGACATTGAATATACATATGACTGCATATATAAATTACATAGGGACCAGTTATGATTCTATAGTTAAAGCTTAACCAAGTTTTTCACTTAAGGAGCGACTGGAAGAGAGGCTTATCTTATACATACATCTACATGCACAAATATAGAGAAATTCTCTCTCTTTCTCTTTTTTTTTTTTTTTTTTACTAGTAGGAAGCAGATATATCTTACCTTCAGCTGTACACAGGCCTTTTAACTTGGCCAACTGTACATAAAAAAAATTAAAAGGATTACCTTATTTATTAACCACACTCACCTAATGGGGATCAACAAGAACCACTTCCACAGTGTTCCCTGGTAATATCTCAGACAGCCAAGAGCTCCCAAATCAACAAAAACACCAAAGCACACTGTAACTGGGCAAGGACAGCCTGGTGTTCCTTTGATGTTACTAAGTTGCAAGTACAGGGGAGACTTAGGTCAGGGACAGAGCAAAGTTAACTACTTAGTAAACACAGTTGGGAAGGGGATCACACCGGGCATGAGTGTTGACTGATTAGGAGCCAGCAGCTATTTAAGTCCACAGCAAGAGGTTTTCCTTCACCCCCTGGGGCACGGTGTGCAGAGATTCAGCAGGGATGTCAGGAGTAGCAAACCCAGCACTGGAACTGCTTGCTGACTGGCTGACCGGGTGGAGGTAACCACGGAGACCAGTGAAGCAAGGAGGTGAGGAAAAAAGGAGAAACTTACTGGCTGAGAGAAAGGATCCACTTGTACTGGCAAAAGAGAGAAAAGACAGTGGTACTGGAGTCGAGCTGACTGGCTCGGGGGAGTGGGCTGCAAAGTGGTGGAGGGAAAAAGGAAGACCGAGAGCTGTGAGAACAGCTGGGGTTCTCCACAACCTGTGAGGAATTCACTAATAAACCAATTTTCTTTTATCCTGCTTCTGGGGTGATTTACTACACCCTCTCTCGTTGGGGAATTAGCATCTTATTCTTTCATCTTTCCAAAGCGTGGCAGGCGAGCCCCAGGGAGAGAGATTTCTTTATTCACGCCCACCCAGCCACACACAAAGATAAACAAATGGACACCATTTTAGTCATACAGAAAAAACTCACCTAATTTCCCAGAAGTTAGCAATTTAAAAAAAATCAAGTTGTTCATCTTAATGGACGAAACTAATAATGAAGAGTTTGGTTAAAAGCAGTGGTGTCCAATCTTTATGCCCTATAGTGTGGTTGAATGATGCCAGTTTATCCCATGGATGAGATTTGGTTCAAAGGCATGAGCCAGTATGTAGGGTGGGCCTGGCTGGGTCCAAAAGAAGCCACATGGCAATACCCACCTTGGGCCCTGAAGTAGCCATGCAGCAACTTCATTCTGCCTTCCCTAAACAAGGGACATGAATTATTTTGGGGTGTGCAGTATGTGAATGAATAAAGTATATGTCTCTGCTGTGTACATTATTTTAGTAGCAATGCAAGTCCTATGGGCCCCCTATTCCTTACTTCTGCTTAGAATGAGAGCAGTCTTTTACATGCTGCTGAAAAGCATCTCACTCACCACTAGGTACTCTGAACAAATAATACTTATACAAATATCGGGGAGCTGGAGTCATGACATTCCCATGGGTTCACAGATTTAAGGATAAAAAGGGTCAAGAAGAGCTGGTAGTTCCTAAGGATGTAATATAGATGCTCAACAAGAAGGTATTTCAACCCAGTGGAGAGATAAGACAAACTGCAGCAGAGTGATGTGGCTATACAAGGAGGTTCTTAGGTACCTCAGAAACAAGAGAACTAGGTGGATGTAAGTCCCATCTACACATTACACTTCAGATGCAACTAACCAGTTAATCGCATCTTAAGTGGTTACCTGGACACACACACATTCAGTTAATGGAGTGATAGAAAGAGCAATAAGCTACAAAAGTATCCCACAAAACATGTGGAATAACTTTGTAGCTACTTCATCTCGTGCCATTAATTGAACATGTGGCATGGGGACCCTGTGTCTGGGAGCCCCATCAGATGATTGAAGCTCTCAGCTGAGGGAGGCCCATGTGCACACCCAAGCCTGGGAGATCCCAGTTGATGCTGGCTCCCAGCTAGGGGAGCACATGCTCCTGCAGCTGGGACCCCCATCAGCTGACAGGACTCCCACTCCTGGGGGCACCCTATGCACTTCCGCAGCTGGGACAGTTTCAGCTGCAGTCTTGCAGCCACAGGGGTGCACACGGAACTCCTTTGGCTGGGATATCACATCAGTTGCAGTATCCCTGCTGATAGCCACTCCCCCCCATCAGTTGAGGGGGGCTCCCACACATGGGAGCTTACTTCTTGTTGGTGCAGGAGGAGCCCAATCTTGGGCTCCCCCTGCAGTGGCAATAAGGTGTGATGGGATCCAATTTGCAATCCTACAATTGTGCCTCCTGCCATGCATAAGTGGCATGGCAGGAGGTGCAACTGTGTGCATCATGCATTAGATTCAATCATGCCTTTACCCACACATGTAGAGGGGCTCTAAGAGATGAGTTGCTAAGAACACAAACCAAGGACTAGCAAAAATAAGCAGGGACAACATCAGGAAAGCAAAGGCAAAAAGTGAAACACAACTGGCAAAAGATAGACAATAAGATGTGGTTCTGTAAATAAGTCATGCAGAAAAGAAAGATGAAAGGAACAGTGGATCTGGTTAAGTAGCTCAAAATTGCTTTCACATTTTTGGCAACTGCATCATATTGCTGGTCCATGTCACATCTGTGATGACAAAACCCCCCAGATCCCTCTCAGTAGCATTACTGCCTAGCCAACTATATCTCTTTATGTATTTATATTTATTTTTTCTTCTCTAAGTGAGCACCTTGTATTTCTCTTTACTGAATTCATTCTGTTGTATAGTACCCAGATCTCCAATCTATCAAATTTCTTTTGAATTCTAATCCTATCCTCCCAAGTGTTTGCAAGCCCTGCCAGTTTCTTGTCATCTGAAAACTTGATCAGGAAGATCTCTATTTCTGCATCCAAATCATTAAAAAAAATGTTAAAAACCAGGCCCAGAACAGACCCCCAGTAGACCATCACTTTGAAACCTCCTGCCAGTCTGCTACTGATCCATTTATAGCTGCTCTCTGCTTGTGGTTATTCAGCTAATTACATATTTACCTAGCAGTAATTCTATCCATCCCCATTTGTCCTTATAAGAATATTACATAGGACTGTTCATAATAACATAAGCATTGCCATTTACTGCCATACCTAAGGTCCATCTTGCCCAGTACCCTGCATCACAAACTTTACTAAATTCAAAGTGTATTTTGTCCATTTCATTCCCCTCTTTCACCAAACTGGTTACCCAATCAAAGAAGGAAACCAAACTGACTTTGGCTGCTAGTGATCTTTTCTTCACTAGAACACAATTTGTGTTTACAAATTGGCTGCTTTATAAATTGCTTCCTAGGTGTGGAACGGCACAAGGGTACCTGACACTTTAAGGGGAGCTGGCAGGCTGCAGAACAGCCGATAAGTGCACTCAAGCACAATTAGGTGGTCATCTGAGGACTAAGAGGCCTCCTGGTTGGAGGAGAGCTAGTCAATTTTGGTACAAGCCCAGACCCAGGGAGCAGGGCTACCAGTTGCAACTGGAAGACCTTGAGAAAAACAACAGCAATTGCAGCTCTCTTGGGAAGGGGTGTAGCTGGGTGAACCTGGAAGGAACACAGTCCTAGGATAGCTGCAGACATGAACACCAATTTAAGCTGGGTAGCAGGCTCAGGGGAATCCTGTGGTTTGGGAAGCCCTAACACCAGGTGGAGACCATCAGGATCTGAGTATCCTGGTTGAGCTTGGCTGCTACTCCCTGCTAGGCTGTGGAGGAAGTTTGTCACTCTGAGAAGAGAGGAGAACCGGAGGAAAGGGAGAGCTAGTAGGGGCAGGAGAAGGCTCCAGAGGGCCCGGAAGAGGTTCCTCAATATAAAGAAGGTTGCACCCAGGAGGGCTAGATTAGGAAAGGCCCAAGACCATTACAACCTGATATGCTGCCCAGTGCAGGTTGGACAAAAGCCTGGCTGTGGTTTCCTGAGCAGCTGGAAGAAGGCTCAACGAGATCAAGGGGAGTAGAGCCTGGGTCAGTCCAGACCTGGGTTTTCCAGGATGACAGACCCTGCAGAAGCAGGGGAGCAGCTCAAACCTGGCCCTGGCCTGAACAGTTCAGCAGGAGAGCAAGACAGCCTAGGAGTTGGAGTATGGGGAGATAAGCAGTGTAGGGAGGGCCATGGCTCCAAGAAGGAGGTCAAGGGGCCCTGATGGTCATGGGCCATAGCGGCCTGTCAAGAGTGATGGTGGTGAGGGACTGGTGGCAGGCAGGCCATTTACTTACTCCAGCTGGTCTGGTCAAGGCCAGGGGTCCATGGTGACTTGAAGAACTAAGGCTCATAGAAAGGGGTGAATCTGGTGACAGACAGCCTGGTGTCCTGACTGGCCCAACCTGGGGCCAGGGCCCTATTGGCCAAAGTTCTCTAACATAGCAGGGACCACAGATGAGGGGTGAGGGCCTGGACACTGGGGGACATACGAAGGGAGTCCTAGATAACTTCTGGAAGCCACAGGGAGAGAAATTACCCAGCAGAGGAAGCTGCAGGGCAGATGAGGGTTGGCCCAGGAGTAATATCATGCTAAAAAGGGAACCGAGAAGTAGGTAGGCTCTAGGGCAGTGCTGTGCAGGGCCATTGGTCCTGGGAAGAACCTAAAACTACAGCCTGCTGGGGTTGAATGGTGTGGGAGAGTCGCCCATGGCAAGGTAGTTTCAAGTAAATGCTGCACCTGTGCCACCCCAGTGAAAGGCGGGGATGGGGTGCTTAAAAGCCTCAGCCCCCATGACCTGGTGGATTATCCCTTTAGTGAGGCCAGGTGTGGAGTGAGATGAGTGAGGCCGGTGATCATCTACCTGGCTAGGGAAGCAGAAAGAGGCCAGTGATCACCTAACTGGCCAGGGAAGCTGAGAGAGGCCTGGGATCCACTAGGAGGACAGGGAAGATGAGAAAGGCCTGTGGTAGTTCTGAAAGCCAGGGAGATAGTGAGCTAGCCAGATGAAGGGGCAGAGTAGCGAGCCCTAGGTAGAGGCCAACTAGTGAAGAGAGCCCCTTAAGTGGGGGGAGAACATGCTCCAATGGGGCCAAGATAAAAAACAATTATGGAAGCCATCTGCAAGGCATGGGACATGGTAAGAGGGAAGGTCAGAGCCATGTGTTTAGGACCGTAACATCAGGTGATGAAAAGGGTAGCCTCCCACATTTTAACAACCATTATTATAACATCAAGGCATGAGGGGGTGGGGGGGTGCAGGTTGCCCAGGACAGGGGTGGGCCAGTGATGAACTCAGCACTGGTCGTTGCGCCATGACACCAGGGAAAGCAAATGATAAAATTTCCAGAAATAAATTAATACCTATTAAAGGAACCGACTGAAGAAATCTTGGAGGCACTGGCAACAATATTTTCAGTCATGATGAGGTCAGGTTTACCAATCTATAATTCCCCAGCTCCTCCTCTTTCACTTTTTCACAAAGGTACTATATATTAGTCCTGTCTTCTGGGACCTCATCATGACTAAAATATTGTTGCCAGTGCCTCCGAGATTTCTTGATTTCTTCCCCCTGCCCCTCTGGATCAGCCGCACTCCCTCCAGGTCCCTGCTCACCTGCCTCCAGGGGAGCAGGCAGGGAAGGGAAATCTGATCGCTGCCATGACTGCCATTCTCTAGACTGGGCTTAGACTGTTTACTAGTTACAACCTAATGATAGGTTGTTAATTGGTTTTTTTTCCCTGCACCCTCCCCCGAACTGCTTCCTGTCATGGGTGATTTTTTATAACAAAGAGAAACAACAAATCTTTGGACATTTGAGTGTCTGAGGGAGAAAATATGAACTGGAAGAGTCACAGTATTTAAAGTAAAGCTTTTTAAAGATATTATGAAACTTCATTGCATTGGGCCTCATCAAGCTCCACTGCTAGATTGTTATAATCCAGGCTGCAGTTCTTTAAAATTAAGACTGAAAATTGCATAGGAATCATAGAAAAGTAGGACCAGAAGGGACCTTATGAGGCAGGTCCCTGCTCAAGACAGGATCATCCCTGACTAAACCATCCCAGTCAAATGGCTGTCTAACCTGCTCTTGAAAACTTCCAAGGATGGAGATTCCACAACTCCTCTAGGTAGCCGGTTCCAATGCTTGACCACCCTCGTAGTCAGAAAGTTCCTCCAAAGCTCCAATCTAAATTTCCCCCGAGGCAGCTTGAGGCCATTGCTCCTAGTCCTGTTCCCTACAGCCAGGGAAAAGCCAGCTCCATCTTCTCTACAATTACCCTTAAAACAGTTCCCAACCTGTGGTACGCGTACCACCAGTGGTATGCAGACAACCTGTCAATGGTACGCATTCACAGATTTTATTATAATTACTTTATACGAAAAATTTACTGGTGGTACTTAAGTTTAAACTGAAAAATTGCTGCTGGTACCAAAGGTTGTATCATTTTAAATTGGTGTGGAGTCTGTCAGAGTTTTGGAACCAATGGAAGGCATTTGAAAACTGTTTATTAAATCCCCCCTCACTCTTCTCTTCTCCAGACTAAATAACCCTAGTTCTTTCAACCTTTTCTCATCAGTTTTGCCTTCTAGGTCCCTGATCATTTTTGCTGCTCTGTAACTACACTCTTTCCCATTACATCACATCAGTTTTAGCTTGTAGTTAGCAGATTCTTCCCTTTCTTTCTCCCATAATAGAGTTGGCCTTTGGGCCATACATTTTCTGCTGTGGGTATGATGAGCAGTTGAAGGGTACATTTGCCAACTTTTATACTGTTTTCCCCATATGTGACATTTGGATCTGAGGCTGGCTATATGTGGCTGGCTAGGTAACAGCTGAAACTACTTTCAGGATTTTTCATCGCCAGTAAAGCAGTAAAGTGCTGATGTAGCAAATCCTAGACAGTGCCATTCTAGATCCCACTTTATAATTCCCCAAGAAGAAAGGCTCTACCCTATTAAATATAAAACAATGCATTAACATATATAAAGCAATTTAACTGACGAAAACAAGCATCTTTACAGCCACTCTGCTTTTAACTTGAATATATTGCATCACCCAGCTTAGCTACAAGCAACATTAGATTAGCATGTGTTCAAACTCCCTCCCCCTGCCCTGCAAAAACAAACAAAAAAACCCAACAGCAGCACCTAAGCAGAACAAAATATATGAAGGGCACAGAGAGTTAAAACTCAGCTAATTAACAAGTTACTTTAGATTTTTAGAAGTGCTAAAAAAGATACCTATTTCTACACTCAAGGCAACCCTCACACAACTTAAGATGACCTAAGGGCAGAACTACAATTTAAGATAAATCACTATCTTAAAGATGAGAAGCTTAAATATTCTTCTTCCTTGAACAGTTTCTACCTCTTCTCCCCATTTTCAAAGCTGTAGAGGAAAAAAAAAAGGATCTTGTCAAGATTTCTTGAAGGTCATTAGGTTGAAAGTCATCCACCTAAGACTATTTCAGACCAAGGAGAGAAGAATGAATTCCAAAGCTGTGGCATTCTCAGGGTGGCTGCTCTGCTTGCAGTCTGGTCCTAAAGGCTCCTTAGCTCATCTACCCTATAATGGTATGGTGTCATCTGGTTCTTAGCTAGACAGTAGTTTTAAAAAGATAAAAGGGCTTGAATAGTGGTGTAGAGAGACATTCACTGTTAATCATGGTCTAGCATCCTTTCAAGTGCTTGAATACCAAGGTGATGAGCATAGCAGGAAAGCATAAACAAGGATATTGCACTTCCTCTCCCTTCTCATTCCTCCTGAAACAAAAGCACAGTTTACATAAAACAAATTCATTTCTTTGAATGTTAATGACTTTGTAAGATCTAAAGTCAAATATTACAGCAATATGTAAATTGATTTAATAAATTATCTTTTAAAGTTATCAGTTGTTATTTACATATGTGATGTTGGGGATGCAGCATCTCTCCACACCTACCTAGGCCCAAAAAAAGAACAAACCCAGGGATCCATGCTCTTCCCTATGTTACTATATTAGAGTCCCTTTCCCTTGGCCAATCAGCTTATTACTGCCCCTTCTTCTTTCCCAGGGCTCTTCCCTATGGAATCATTTCAAATCATTCCTTGTTCACCACCCAAAGATGAGGCCACTGCACAACCACTGGCAGAAAATGGTGTCTGCCAAAGGAGGGACAGCAAATGATGCCCTCTACTGGGGCTGTATCCTTTCCCACACCTTTGCCTTCTTTAGGCAAGAATTGTGCCTTCAGACAGGGGCAAAGCTTTCCTGGGGGCACACTTGGCAGAGTGGGTTCCCTTGCAAGTGGTCCCAGGAAGTGGAAGCCTTTGGGCAGCCCATCCCAAAAACCAGCTGCCATGAGTTGGATTCAGAGGTTGATGGAGCCACAATGAAGAGCGCTAACTACTATATGATCACGACCAGTCACCCACAAGATCTTGGCATATTCCTCCACCACATGAGCTTAGCTCCTGGGCCTGTTCCTTGACAGCTTACGTTTTTTCAGCATGGCCACAGGCAGGCTATGGCTGTGCCTTCTAAGAGCTTGGAGGCATGCACAGCATGCAGGCTGCAGATCGTGGCTCTGCCCTGGCTCCAAGTGTGCTGTCACCACTACAAGATCCCAGCTGGGCCCTGGAACAGCTCCCTATCTTGCCACATGCCTTGCCAGGGCTTCTGGGGCCAGTCTCCATGGAAACCCCAGCCCCATGCTATCACAGCATAGCTGCTGCTGGAGTTTCCATGGAAACTGGCCCCAGCCACATGGGCAGGGGCTGCTGGGAAATGGAGTCCACTGATGGCTGAATCTGGCCTGCAGGATGAACTTTTCCCAACTTTCTGGTGAATGCCCTCTGATCCTAGTGACTTATTAGTATTTAATTTATTTATTTGTTCTAAAACTTCCTCTTGTCACTTCAGTGTGGTCCAACTCTTCGGGCCCATGTACTGGAAAGGATTGATCTGGCATGGGAATTTCCCTAGCATCTTCTGCAATAAACATAGACACAACAAATAGTTTGGCTTCTCTGCTATGGCCACCTCATCCCTGAGTGCACCTTTCACACCTTGGTCATTTAACAGTCCCACTGATTCTCCAGCTGGATTCCTGATTCTCATATATTTTAAAAAAGTGTTTATTATTAACTTAAGCATCTTTTGCTAGATGCTTTTCAAATTCTTTTTTGGACCGCTTTATTGGCCTACTTTCACTTTTACACTTCACCTGCTAGAGTTTGTGCCTTCCATTTTTTTTTAAGAATATCTTTTTGCTTTGAATGGCCTCCTTAACTCTGTTATTAAGCCCTGCAGGGGCTTTATTAGCCTGCTTGGTACCCTTTCTGATTTGTAGCATACACTTTTCCTAAGCCTTTAATATGGTAGTTTTAAACAGCTTCCCAAGCTGCCTGCAGGCTTTTTACAATTTCTCCTTTAAACTCCTAAACTTACTCATTTTTGTGTAATATCCCTTCCTAAAGCTGTATATTGCCATGGCAGACCCCTTTGACTTACTCCTTCCTGCTAGAATGTTGAATGTGATTATATTTTGGTTGCTATTAACAGAGTGGCTCACCAACAGATCCTTCTTGAACCAGGTCCAGTATATTATTAAGAATTAGGTCTAGAATTGATTCCCCTCTTGTGAGTTCCAAGATGAGTTGTTCTAGAAAGCAGTCATTTACCACGTCCAGAAATTTTGGTCGCTTGCAGATGTGAAACAAAACAAAACAACCCCGTGTTTTTCTTTACACTTGGCACGCTCCTGCACTGAACCCACCGCATGCCCAGAAGAGGCAACACATTAGTTCGACCTGACGCTACAGCATCTGTATAGATCAGGCACTTTAGTGTGTGTGTGGTGGGGTACTTTTATGTAATAGCTGATTGAATCAGCTATTAGATAAAAGCGCCAAAAAGCCTTGCTGAAATGCCCAGTCTATACAGATGCTGCAGAGCTGGATCGAACTAATGCACTGCTTCTTCTGGTAAGGCACATTTGGCAGGGGGAGTGGGGAAGGGGGAGGTGTCCATGTTTGTCAGCAGCCTTTATTTCTGCATTTCACTTAGTTGTTTACCCAGTCTAGGTGAGGGTAGTTGAAGTCTCCTATTATTATTGCTTATCCCATTCTAGCAGCTTCTCTATCCCATATCATTTCCCATATCATTTCATATTCCCGATCACATGGTCAGTAGTACAATCCTAGGACTATATTCAAGGACTGAAATTCTATCCACAGGGATTCTACAGCAGTTTTCATTTCAGGTAAAATTTTTATGCTGTTACTACCTACACTATCCTTAACATAAGGTGCAACTGCATCTGCACATCCCACTCTTTCTTATATTGTTTGTAACCTGTTAGAACAGGTATGCCAAATAATTGGCCTTCTACCAAACATCTGAGATACCTGCTATGTCTAAGTCACCATTTATTAACCAGACATTCTAGTTCACCCAGCTTACTATTTTAGGCTTTTGGTATTGGTGTAGAAGCACTGAGAAATGTTGTCCTTACTCAGCTGCCTGTTACCGCTCACACTATTTGTTTGGCACTCCAGTCACTCTAACTTATCTTCGCTGTTATCTACACTAATATGTCTTACTCTCCTACAATTCTCTTCAAGGCAGTATAGAGTCTGAATGATGTCCCCTTTGAAGATGTCAGGACCCGCATGCTCTTCTGCAACCGTCAGCCTTCCCCCACTTTTCACTTTAAAATCTGCTCTGTAACCTTTTTTAATTTTTAGTGCTAGCAGTCTAATTCTGTTCTGGTTCAGAGGGATCCTGTCTTTTCTGCACAGATTCCTCCTTCTGTCCCAAAAGGTTGCCCCAGTTACTGCTATGCCTAAATCCCTCCTTCCTGCACTATCATCTCATTCACACATTAAGACTCTGGAGCTCTGTCGGTCTCTCTGGCCCTGCATGTGGAAGGGGAAGCATTTCAGAAGATGCTACTATGCAGGTCCTGGACTTTAACCCCCTGCCTGGCCATCTAAATTTAGCTTCCAGGACCTCTCCCCTACATCCTTTGTACCCAATGGACCACAACCACCAGCTCCTTCCCAGTGCCCACTAGCATCTTGTGAGCTTCCTTTGGTATTGCTTAGACCAAGAAACTACCATACGACAAACTTTTTGCTGCCTTCTGAGCCCTGTGGTATATGCCTTTATGTTTTGCATTTGTTTTAGCCAAGAACTCAAGCTACTTCAATTTCTATCACCCCAGAAAGGATTTTCTAAGGGTTAAAGCACTTGGATCTCAGTTGCAGACTTTGTAACTCTTTTGAAAGTGTCTTGCTCTAACAGCTTTTGAAATGCCTTGTAACAGATACTTTTTCAGTTAAATACCAGCGTTTAAAGAATATCATTAGCTGATTGGAAAAGGGGTTTAATTAGGAAAGAGAATACATTCTACTTCATGAATCTGTTTTAAGTTTTTAGACCTCATTTTTTCTTACAGGCTTTTGTTCTGTTCATACTTTGATTTAAAAAGAGACAAAGGACTTGGAGGTTTTGGGCACAAGCTGGATTTGCTGAAGTGAACAAACTTTCTAGTGGACAGAACTGGCTTGCCAGGTTGCAATCAGACACAGCCTAGTATCTACAAGACTGGCAGGGGTAGAGGGGAAGTTTGAATAACCAGGAGCAGTCACTGGGCTAACCAGTAACTGTGACATGAGCATCTTGTGTCTAATAATGAAGCAAAATCCTGCGGAGCTTGAATCTGTTGAGAGGGTAAGCATGCCAATTACATGCACAAAATATGCAAATACAAGGTGGTACATCCAGTGATATTCAAGGGTCAGATTTATATTCGTTGAAAGTAACAAAGGAAAGCTAACCAAAACCTGTGCAGAGGGCAGGGGAAATGGGGTGGGAAGATCCAGGAAAAAATATTTAGGCAAACACTGTGAAAACACAATACAGGAATTAGTTACTTTACCTTTTGCTACTTCTAAAGAAAATTCCTTTTAAAACTCCCCATTTCCTTTTGGAATTTACAGGACTTTATATAATTAGACTGCTAGGCCTTTCCTCAGAAGGGGGAAAAAAACCAAACCCAAAAATAAACACGATCCAAAGCTCTATTGATAATGGTTCTTGTGCACTGAAATGTTTCCGCTACTGTTTCAATTTATAAATCTCCATTTCAGATGAAAAAGTGCAAAATAAGGGTTAGCAAATTAGATATTAAAGATTTTGCTTCTCTCTGCAGTTTCTATTATATTAGACAAGCAACCTATTTGCCTTAGCAGGCAGAACAACAATGACTAAGGGCTGCTATTATAACAGAATGGCTGCATTAAGGTAACTGTAAAAATAATTGCAGATTCACTATATCAATTCTGGGTAAACATTTTCTCTAACATTTCTGTGGTCTTAGCTTGCATTTCAATGTCATTTCAAAAAATAAATACAGCCTTAAGTTTAAGCCCAGACATACAGATTGATGGTGATAAACCAAGTAAATTTGGGATTAACTTTAGTCAAATAGCTTCATTCTCTAAGCTACTTGGAAACCTGGATATGACAAAGATATAGTGTTACCCACTGGGAACCTTAAAAACTGTGTTAGTGTCACCTTGTTTTTCCCATTATTTCCAACTGTTAAAGGTCTCAAAGGTTATATTTGTGGAAAAGTCATAGAATGGCCAGTATGGAAGGTGCCTCACAAGGTCATCTATACCAGTCCCTTGCCCAAGTCTTTAACTAAACCACCAACTGCCATGAAGTATTACAGATATAAATTCATTAATAAGGCATTATAGTTCATGAAATACTACTGATGGTGTTGACACATTTTGAGAATGATATGACAAAAAGCCAACACAACTTGGTACTGCAGGTTGACAACTTAAAAATGTAATATAACTATATTTCTCTGATTTAGGAATACGTTAACAGATTAATGATTGCAGAAGGGGCAATGATAGGGATGCTGTGAACTTTAATAGGTCAAAGTTTAATTTTATCCCAGGAACACAACAAGAATACCTGAAAATACATCAAATATTTTGGACAACTTATATCAAGACCACCACACAATCTATCCCTAAACAAAGTTTATCACATAACTGCTTACTGCCAGTATCTTACAATTTAACTCTTTCTAATATGGCAAATTTTCAATGTTCTGATTCAAGGTTTGTAAGATATATTATTGTATTTATACAAATGTAGTGGTATTATGGAGGTAAATGATGATCAAGACATTGATATGTATCTATCTATCTATCTATCTAATGTCTTGATCATATATATATGAAGTGGTTCAGTACTGAGATTGTTAATTCTGTTTTCTTTAGGGTCAGTGCTCCCTATGGTATTCAAAAAGTGCAAATAGTTGCACACCCATTATTTCCATATGTTGGGGGTGTCCCCCCCACACTCTTTTTTTGCATCCCTAAAGTTACTTTACTTCCTAAGAAAAAAGGAAATGTCTCCATAGTGACGGGGGATAGGTTTTTTTTTTTAAATTTGATATTTAATTAAATAATTAGATGTGACTTGCTGATATAAGAAAGGCTGTTTTAGATTTATTTTAAGTTATATACCAATAAGGTTTTGTATTTCCCTTAAAACATGCATGTATTTGTGTGCATGCCAAGATATATTTACTAGGGATATATGCATGAGCCAGTGATTTTTTTTCCCCCACAGCAGAAACACAGCAAAACTTACATTAAATATCTCGTCAGCTTTTCCAGTTGGGCAAACTAGAAATAATTCGTTTTAAAGTGGTTTGATTTAAAAACATTATTTAAGTGAAAGAAATAGATCCTTGCTACAAAGGATCTATTTGCACAATTTATGAATGCATATTATATAACTGTTCAATCAGAAGAAAGGATAGTACTTATATTTATCTGCTGGGCTTTTAGAAACAGGAGGAAGAGGTAAGTTTAGTTCAATAGGAGGTTGCTAAGAGGGAAAGCCAATAACCCCTAGAAAACCAGAAAATGCGTATACAGATAAGACATTTCTTGAATGGAAATGAGGGTGAGCCATTAAATTTGAAGAGCACACTTACAGGCTCCAGTCAAAAGTTACAGCGATACCCTGCCAAGGCTGCAACCTAAAGATGAAAAGGAGTTAGCATCTAATAAAGTAGGGTACCTATGAAAGTTTATGCCTATGTGAATAATTTTGTTTTTAAGGTGTCGCCCTGCCTTACCTTCTATGAAATGGAGTGTGGATGAAGCCAGATAGGTAAATGTGCCCCTGCACTTACATGCCAATTAATTCAAAGGATTATTATGGTCTTTTTGCATGTTCTTGGTAACACTGAAAAAATACTGAAGTATTTTCTGTTAGAAACACACGTAAGTGTAACTTCAAGTGTCAACATAAAAAGTGAAAAAACACAAATTGCTTTGTACACAAAGTGCTTTTATTGCTGGCATACATTTTCAAAACAATTACATGGACTTAACCAGTGCCACTCTCATTGTGTGCAACAGGAGATCACATATTTCAAACAGAATTTTAAATATTGCTTTGCAAAAAACTTATAAGAAAAAGTCAGTGGGCTTGAATAACTTAAATAAAATATTTAACAAACATATAATAAACAAAATTTTGGACTTGTAATAAGGGTGACTTGAGGTACAAAGATACTAACTAATGCTACCAGGTCACAAAGGGCAAAACTGACCTGTTTAGAAGGCTAGCATAAATATAGACATTGTTTAACATAGCAAGGTATCATAGACATACATATCAAAAGAGGACTTGAGAGATACTTCAAGTGGTAGCTGAACTCTACAGGAATAAACATCACTCAAATGTCCTTATGTGGTTTTGCAAGCCAAAAATGATTGGGGTTTTTGGGGTTTTTTTTTTTAAATTTTCCTACCAAATAATTCATGTTAAATTTTTCACAAGACCACCTCAAGTTTAAGTAACATGTTGGTGAGAAATATTTCTTAACTCCAAAATGGGATTTTGTGAAGGGGAGGGGGAGAGGAGAGGAGAAGAGAAAACAAATGGGAGAGAGCAATTGAGAGCAAACCCTTTAACAATAAATAGTCCATTTTTAAGAGCATTCTCCAGTAATGTAACACTAGGGTTCAAATCCAAGTCTGAATCAGGCAGAGTGAGGACTTGTATGGGTGTTCCAAAATCTTATGGGGGTGCCTTAATCACAGGGCTTCTGGCGATTCTGGGTTGGGTGGGCTGGTCTCTTTTAACACTTAGAAAGTTCTTCCTTTTGGCCTCCTAGGGAAATTTGGGAGTTTCATTTTTTTTTTAAACAAACGTAAATTATTTATTGTCCGACTACTTGCTCAGTTCCTTAAAAAACAGTGAATGAACAAAACACCAACTCTTTACAAGTCACAGAAAAAAAAAGTTTAATACTTAGATGTGTTATGTTTTCATAATTGACTTTCCAGTGCTAATCTCAAGATATGTTCTGTTTCATCTGCCATAAAGGTCTGGGTCTCCTGAGGTGCTAAACATTAGGGCTGTGCGAAGCTTTGGTTGCTGATTCAATTCGGTGGAGATTCAGCCCAATTTGGTGTCTGAATCTCTGAATCCAAAACAAATCAGGAGACCCTTTAATTTCTTTGAATCAAATTGGAACCCTCTGAATCAATTTGGATAGATTCGATGATTCGGACATGGACACAGCTGTATATGTTTTTTCTAAATAGCTCAAGGTACCAGGCGGCTCGTGAATGCTGACATAGTTGGGCTGATGGAGCAATCCATGGGAGCGTGGGGGGAGAGGGGATCCCCAGTGCATTTGGCGGCAGACCCTTAAGTGGACCAGAAACACTTCTGGTCTATTTCCAGGTCCGCCACGGAGCACGCGGGGGACCCCCCCCGCCTCCTGGCTCAGCGACTGGTGCCTCCTGGGTCTGGGGTGGGCTCCTGTGGAACACTCCATCTGCCCCGCTATCTCAGCATTCACGAACCACACCTGGTACCTCGAGATATGTAGTAAAACATTTAAAGCTGTGCGTATGTATGGCCAAATCACTGGTTCTCCGAATCAGAATCAAATTTTCAGATTCAGATTTGGCTGAATCAAATGGGGACAGTTATCCGAATCAACAAATTGAATCTCTACCTCTGAATTTGGCCCAAATCTGAATTGGAAATGGCCCACTTCGCACACCCCTACTAAACATGCCTCAGAGACTGTTAAGTGATTAGTAGAACTGAAAGGCAGGAGTTTAAATGGACTTAAAAAGCAACATTTACCAGCTTCCTCCCACCTTCCCTGCCCTCCAAAAGGCAAAAAGATAAAAGATATTGCCCATTAGGAGGGTGCAACTGAAGTTTGAACTCAACCATAGAGGAGAGTCCCTGGTATTTAGGTTATAAAACACAGGGAAAAAAGAAAAAAAAAACCCTCTTTATATTTGGCCTAACATCACTGTAACAAAACAGAAGCATATGGAAGGGTCAGTACATGAAAGAAACTGTCAAAAATAGTGGACAAAATTTCAAAAGCTATGCAGAGCATGCTTTCGTTTCAGTTAATTAAATTTTCCACATCTTTCCTGTAACAGAAAGAAGTAACTTCAAGGAAATTCCTTTAAAAAAGCCAACAAAACAAAACACTGGATAAACTTTTATGAGGACAAATTAAGTGTGAAAATTACTTATGTTAACACGTAGTGAAGTTTTTCACCCTGTTCTAGAGCTATAATCATATGCTAGCAAGGCCAGGACTAATAAAATGGATTTGGCAAGGAGCTATAGGACACAAGGACAAAATGTGGAGCTGTGTCTAACATAACAGTGTTCTTCCCTCCCTTTAGGAAGATAATTAGCATACTGTAGTTATCTTGATGTGAAATATGAAGTGGAGAAAAGACAAGGTAACTAGGCAAGAGCTGCATACAAATGTTCATTTCTGGTGACGGCAAATTTCCACTGCTAGAAATGATTCTGGGAGAGGAAGCAGTTCTGACATTTAGTTTGCAACTGCTCGCTCTTCCTGGGTCCTAACCTATGACTGGGGTACTCCTGGTCTCCAGAAAGCATGGGCTGCTCCAGGCCTGCTGTTCCTATTTATATCTGGTTCATATCTACCCTGATTTTCAGCTTTAGAAGGCACTGGTTTAACTTGACATGAGCACACTGGGCTCCATATTGATATCCAAGTGATAACTGACCTGCCTGAAGATATAGCCCTTGTCTCAAGAGCATTAATAAAATGCTAAACAGAAGAAGACCATGCTCAGACCAAAAATGTATACGTTGTCCTAGGAAGCAGGTCTCTATATAAAAAATGATTCAAAAGGTATATAAAAAACCTTCAACTGATACCAATTCAGGAACCAATGTAGGTAAAGCAATGCTAGTTTCCATGAGTATGTTACTGCATTGCACTGGTTTTCAGGGTAGGTCACCAAGGAATGAGTTGAGATTGCTTTCAGAGCTTTCCATGTGGCTCTAGGTATGCAAGGGATTGGCCATCTCACTACATCTATTTGCCTCTTGCGGTAGCTATATCCTGTGGGATCTATGGAAATATCAATCAATTAGAAGACTCCTACATGCTCAAATCAACTTTTCCAGCTGTCTGAATCTTCACCATAGAACAGGAAGAGATAAGAAGCGGCAGAGAGACCTTACCAGGGACAAAACTGAAAAACAAGCAAACAAACTTGTTACTTGTATTGTGGGACATGAAGTGTTCTGTTCATATACTTTCTCATACACTCAAGCTTTCAACCCATTATTGGATCGATCAATGTATTCTTAGTATCTGGATGATTTTTTTCTCCCTCTCATTTTTAAATACTTGGGAAGCTCTTGGGTAATATTGTGATGGGTATTTAAGAACCTAGGTAAAGATAAAACCACTGCAAGAACTTTGCAGTTTTTCAGTGTTAAAAAAAACCACATTGTACTGAAATTGAATTTCTTCCATATTGTGAATGATGGATTAATTCTAATGTGAAAGATGAAAAGTTGACAGTTACTGGCTTATAAGATATCCTGGCATCCAGTCGTCCACACCTCAGATCTTTCTTGGGTCAGTTTCCCTTTTGGTTGCAATACTGGTTTTCTATTGAGTTTTCCAGACGAACTAGGAAGAACACTCGTCTCTCAGGGCAAAGAATTCACATAGTTGAGATGAAACAAGAACCCTGATCTTCCACCCGGTCTGTTTACTTCCAGTGAATTCAATTGCAGTAAAATGGACAAATACATTAGAATATCTTAGCCATGATCCTAAGAGACTGAAAGACCCGGAACACCTTGGTTAAGGGTCTGAAACAAAGCAGGGATGAAATGAATGTAGGCTGCCTTCAACAGACACAATCTTTGTTCTTCTATTACATATAATGCATGTATTCTAAAAAAATAAAAACACTTTACTTGAAAATTCATCTAGATAACTGTTTGCTGACATGAAAAGGGATTTCAATCAAAGAGGATTTTACAAAAACAAAATAATGTTAAAAAAACCCTTTGAAAATATGACCTAATTGCAAAGGAGATGCAGTGTTGTTTACCTGGGTTTCCTAGCCCTCTAAGAAAGTTATGAAAGCTACTAACTTCCAATTCATTCTTAATTCTGAAACCCAAGGAAGACTATTCAATTTTCAAAATTTTAACTACTGCTTGTTTTAGGATGAGGAGACAGTAAGGGATGCACACAGTAGGGCATGAAGGGGGAAGCAGTTGGGGGAGGTGTTGGAGCCCCCAGCCCAACTTACAGCCTCTCATCTCTGCCCCCCTGTAACCTTTGGCCCCTGCCCATCCATGTCTCTCCACTCTTCCTCCCCCTCCCCCACATGACACTTCCACCCCTGCAGCCCTCTCCCACCCCACGGCTGCTTCTCCCCGCCTTTCTCCCCTACCCTTAGCATTGCTCTGACACTGGGGGTCAGAGCATGGCCCCACAGCAGTAGAGTTGGGGCAGGATCTGGAGCTGCAGCAGCTGCCCAACCTCATACTCATACTCAGTTCCCAAACAAGAGGCTCACCCCACCCATGTTAAATGTGGGAAATAAAAATTAGTCTTGGAATCGAGTAAATATTATAGTTATTGCCCTTATCATTCCTAGGAAAATAATGGGAGCAGCAAAGGATATAAAGCCTAGTTTGGCATAAAATATGTGCTTCATCCAGGTTTTTCATATCCTTTCCCCTCTCAATACCCCGCACTGTCATGAACTCTGAGCAGGAAGACCCACCTAGACCCAGTACTGTCAGGGATCCTAAGCAGGCAGGTGAGCCTGAACTACGTACCACAGCAACGTAGTACATTTTGTTTTGGTAACCAAACTTGTTACAACCATTTTGTTTCAGAATGTTTTAGAATCTGTGATACTGCCTTAGTATCATGACAATTTAAATGCCTTTGAAAACCTTAGTTTGTGTAGATTCACTAGAGATTAATGTAGCAGTGACCTAGCCAAGCCCCATACTCGCCAGGGCAACGACTGATGGTGTGCTCTGCAGGCGATGGGCTCACAGCTGGACCTTTCCTGTCCACAGTGAGAATGACAGCTGGGGCTTCACACAAAAACTGAGCTCAGTCAGCCAAGCAGACAAGTGGTGAGAGTAGACAACACCTTCTAGGGCCCAGGAATTGCAGCTGCAGGAGCTGAGTCCCTCTGAGGCTCTGAACACTTGGCAGCAATTGCAGGGCACGTGTGCCAAGCAGGGGTCCAGGTAGGCTTAGTTCAACCCAGAATTTCTGGTATAAAAGAGTGACAGCCTCAGATGATGGGGGAACACTGACACAGAAACTTGGCTACACAACATCTCCCCACCAGAACCCAGGATCCAGATCAAGGACCACAGAGCCATCAATTCTCCATGAGGAGCCCTGACTATCCCTCAGCCAACGAAGGTCAGGTACACACAGGGAACACATCGGGGTTCATGGTACCAGTGGCTCCTGAGTGTCGAAAGGGCCAGCCCACTTAGACTTGTCTCACAGAAAGTGGGTAAACCCTGAAGAGCCCCAATCACCTTGTTTGAAGCAACTGACATATGCTGCAGGGACAAGAGGCCAGAAGCAGGCATGAACAGCATTATCTGAGTTACAGTTGTGTATTTATTTCTCTTCATTTGTGGATCCATCTGCCTAAGAAGCCAAGCCTAATGAGACCAGGTGCCCACACCAGACACCAACAACACCTATATGGAAAGGGGTGGGGTGTAGAGGAGGTGAAGATCCACAGAAGACATGCAGTTATTGGAACCCACAACATCTCCATGAACCTTGGATCACTGGGTACCACCTCCTGACAGTTATTTCAGTAACACCAAGTTGTGGCGGATGAGATATAGGAACAGAGGGAAGTATACACTCATGGAATGCACTGTTCAATTTCAGTCACATTACTATTACGACTGAAATTGAACAGAGAAATCACACGAGATAAAAAATGTTAAGAGACTAAGGTTGTAAAGTCAAGCACAAGGCAGCCAACACTGTAAAAGCAACCTAACTATGCAACTTTACTCTTAGTAATGTTTTTTTTAATGTAATCTTCTATATATTTTTAAAAAAATATTTATTAAATAATTGGAACAAACTACTTCTGATTTTTTTTTGTGACTCCTATAGTAAAATCCGATTTCAGACTGACAAATAATATCTAGTATTAGACTGTTACACTTATTTTTTATTTTTTTTACAGGAGTGATAAAACCACATGTGCATTTGTTTTATCTTTCCCATAGTTTATTTTAATGTATTATTACAGTTTCTACTTCACATCACACGTTTATTGCTTCTCTTGCAAAAAAGTTTGATAAGGGCAATTGCTTTGCATTATATTTTTGAACCATGGAACTTCAGCCCATAATATCTACAGAACATATTAGCTGATCAATATAATGAAAATACAGCATATAATTACATTGCTTTTTACTTCACTACAGAGCTTACAATTTTAAAAACAATATTTTGTTTCAGTGGGTGCAACTCTTCAGTATATTGTTTGAAAGCAGCAGTATATATTTTAAGAGTCTGTTACTGAATAACAAATGAAGTGGCAATGAAGGGGAAAAAAGAATTGTACCACTAAATAGCACTATTGCATAGGGCACTGTCTAATTCATCTATTACAAAGAGTACAATTAGACGAGTTGTGTGATCTTCATGAACTCTTTTTAAAGTGAAATCATCAAAAGACTGTGCATCAAAGGACTATCAAAAGACTGTGCGTTTCCCATCATGTGATATTAGCCTGTCCAATTGACTCTTTACTTTTGAAAGTTCAATGGCAGCTTTTGGAAACACTAAAATTAGTGGTTATAGAATCCTCAGGTTTATGCAAATATATGTAAAGGAAAGCTGTTCTTTCTGTTTCTCTCTCTCTCGTGTGTGTGTGTGTGTGTGTGTGTGTGTGTGTGTGTGTGTGTGTGTGTGTGTGTGTGTGCGCGCGCGCGCGCGCACGCACACATGCGCGTGTGTGTACACACACTATGACTACTACTAAGTTTCTACACAGGGCTTTTCATTTGTAGATCTTAAAATGGTTTATAAAAGTTGGCAATATTCCCATTATTCAGATGCTAAGATGGAAGCACAGGGGTGAAGCAACTTGCCAAACCATGCAACAGATTACTGGTGGAGCTATAAACAGAAACTCAGGTCACTGTAGTCTCAGCCTGTCTCCAAAGATCTCATTGTGAAATTTTCATGAAATAAAAATGGCAATGTATGCTATTTTCACTGGATTGTTCTCATCAGTGGTTTGACTGAAAAAAAAAGTGATACCTGTAATACATCTTGGAAATCCCTGCGGAATGGAGATCACAACATGGGGTGTCTCAAACATTTATGGCTGCATTTTCTCCAAGCTGAAGCTGTATTTTAACATATTGTTTACTCTTTGTCCTTACAAGAGATTGTGGTGTATAACCAATATCCGAATTCAATACCAAAATGATGAAGGATTAAAAGAAATTGCTGAAATCAGAGCAGTAATACACATGATAAAACATTATTCCTGAAAAAAACACCATTAACGACAGCTCAATTGAGAATGCCAGCTGGTCTAGAATGCTTTAAACTGTAATTCTGTACTATCAGAACTACGAAGATGAATTTTTCTGTCTTTTGCATACAGTCTCCTTAAAATAGCTTTTAGTGCTTGAGAGCTCTGTAATTATATGTAAATATTAATCCTACATTTGTATCACTTTAATATTACTATATTTAATTCCACAAAGCATCCATTGTACAAATTTCTGAGATATTCAGTGTTTGAGCAGCACAGTGTAGTCACTACATTATTTTAAACATCTTGCTTCTGTAGTGATGCCCATGGAGATCTTTAGTTTGGTATATCCAGGTTCTGAAGTACAATAGCCACTCTGCTTGGAATGTACACCTAATAAAAGAATAAGAACAAAAATAGTTTAATATAATATCAATTGCACCTGATATGCATTTTCAGTAGGACTCAATAAATCACTATGTAAAAACGTGTATCATTGAGTCTTTAAAACTTGATAAAATGTGTAGCTGATGATGGCTTATACTTAAAGGTAGAATTATCGATTGCACTCTGCTATGCTGCATCATACAAAGTAACCCAAACTGCACATTCATCACAGGTTTTCTGCTGTCCCTTAAACTTCTATGATGATAAATATGTACGTAACTACCACTAGAGGGCTCCATATGATTTACAATTGCCAGTTTAAGAAATTTGAGGCTATCCAGGTCGATAGGCTATACAGTGATAAATGACAAACTCTTATCACAGCATTTTAGCACTATTGTGTTGTGAATTAAAGCTGCCCTAAGGTCTATGTCGTCATTTTATGCAGGTAAATACAAGCAATGTGACATAATCATGTATTTTTTATTCGGTCTGACATCTGTAGAGCTTCAACATCCGATCAAAAACAAAACAACCCCCCCTTTCTCTTCTCTCCAATGGTTACACTCAAAATAGATTCAAATTAATCATCAATAAATTCAGACTAGCTTTCATTAAGGCATCGTTACTGTTTAACCTTTTGACCCTATAATAGCAGACAAGTCTTCTTATTTGAAGATTTCCCAAATTTGTGACAATGTATTTTATATGACATTTCTTCCAACCACAGATTAAATTCACAATCTGAGAACACGATCACTCTTATACACACTGCTTACCAATTACTTGATATGTGGTGCTGTATATATAGCTGAGCACAGTCAATCCAGTATGCTAAAACTCTTAATAAAAATGCAATTTTAAAAGGTAACATAGGACTGGAGATTATTGGCTTCATTTTGATAATTTCCTCATTAGACATTCTTCCTGCCTTATAAATGCCTAATTTTCTACTATTTTCAGCCAGGTTATCTCCAAGTTAGAGTCTGACAGCATGAACATCTTTCATAGTCTGCAACTGGAATAAAAGGTGTAGAGCAAACAGCTTTGGAAAAGAAGAAAAAAAGAAAAGAACAGCCGATCTCCATCGAACCAGACTGCAGCATGTCCAATGCATCTCAGCTCCCACTAGTGAACATAATGATTTCCCCTAAGGTTTCAGTGATAAATAACTCCTACAAATCTGCTCAGCTAAATAAAGTTGCTTAGAGTCAACTGACTCCTAGTCTATGGATAAAGACAGGGTCTGAAAGATTGTTTTGTTGATTACGTTTTTGAATTCATGACTGTGGATTTAATGGGAGGGAAATAATTTCCCATTCCTCCCCTTCCTCCGCAATAACAACCACCACCACAAAAAGTCTGATGAATGGCATAAAATGATTAATCAGATGAATGCCATTAGAAATATTCTGGGCCACAGACAGAACCAGCCATTGTAGTTCTACTGACTTCCAATGGACTGCTGTCACTTTGAATCTGCCAAGGATCTGGCTACCAATCACACCCCTTAATTTCCTCACCAACCGGAATTTTTAATAAAATCTTTAGGACAACAACAGTTTAGAGTTTACAAGACACGCCACATTTAAAGTGTTTAGAACCACATCTTCCATTTATCAGAAGATATACAGCTCAATGCATCTCTGTATACCTAACTAGACTCTGTCCATATGATTCACTCCCGACTGAAAAGAACAATCTTTGGTCCATTATTCAATTCTTTGGCCTCTGTGTTCAATCTGTTCAATACCAAATATGATGTTTCCATCTGTCACCTGTATGAGAAGTTTAATAAAATATTAAGAAATAAAACAATATCTATCATACACGTCTACCAATCCGAACCAAATTTTCAATTTAGCCCTATAGCACTTGACAGATATTATATCTCCTCACTTTGTCAAAAGCAAGCACAGTACACCCTTCCCAATCAAACACAAAGATTCTTTGGAAGGTATGTATTTAAAGTTTTCAGTCAGACTGCTCTCAAAGCAATCAGCTTCTGAATTAAGTATTTATCAGCTTGCAAAATTCCCAATGAGCCCAACCAGGTACAAGCCATTAAAACAGAGAAGCCTCGAAATACAGTTATGACTGTTGATTGTCAAGAAATCTTTGTGTTCTTTCAGAAGGCGTTACAGTATTTTCCAGTCAAAGCCACCAAAAACTGACTAGCAGAAGAAAATACATGGGAAAATTTGGAAAACTGAAGTCAAAATTATGGGCCTGTGTTCTCTCTAATATTAGTGGGTATCTAGCATCTAGTTCTGTGCTTATTGCATTCAGGGTTGCTGTTGTTGGTGGGGGGTGGGGAAAGAAAGATCTGCCAACATTACCCTAACACAGCATTAACTGCTGTCTGGCATGAATTAGGGAAAACACTGGCATATTTAAACTTCAACTTCAGGATTTGCTCAGAGGCCATTTTGCTTGTTGTGAATAGTGGGTTGTTACATTCTTGTTCTGCTCCTGTATGGCCCTGTCCAAGATGGTTCAATGCTAAGTAGAGGAGACAGTGGTATACAACTATTTGTACATTACTGAAGCATTTTCTTATACCAGAGGTACCCTTTTAGAATGTTTTACAATCACTTTATGGTACTTTGGCAGCAGAAAATAGAATGTGATTCAATCTACAGAAAAAAAGTATGGTAATAACCATCTTAAAACCTTCCCAGGAAACACATATTTATTAGCCTAATTTCTTTTTTAAGGAAAATACTCCTTCAGTGGAGGCATCTTCCTTTTCCTTTTTCAAACTTGAAACAGTTGCATCTCTTTTAAGATAATGATTAGAACGGTAGCGTATACGAATATTGACACAATGCACTCTGACCCCTTGTTAGCACTAAGTATGCCTTTCAATTTCAAGTCAGCTCAGAGAATCCAACCAAAGCCATATATTCTTTCATTAAACAGAAGCTTGACCCAGCACAATCTCAATTCTGCCTGACATACAAGGAAACATTATTAATGGTTCTGCAACTGGATCTCATGTTGTTGAATGTCTGCTTTCCATCCATCATTCTCAGCTTTTTGGACTTTGCAACATGCAACAAACGGTGACTTCTGGTATTGAGATACCAACCAAAATAAGTTGCCAAGTTAAGGAAAATGCATTAAAATGAGTCATTCCTGCCTGTGAGTCCATTCCCTGTAGTTCTATTCAACAACTCATCAGTTTTCATCAAATACAACATTTTATCTGTTCCCCAAGCAAGTCCTGTGCTTAGATGAAATGAGCACATAGATGAAGAACAGCTGGCTGAAGTTATACTCAACTAAGACAGAGATCATGCCAGCTGACAGAGAGAAAAGCTTTGAGCAGCTTGTTCTCACAGTGCAGTCTTCTTTGGCTGAAGATGTTCTTGTAACTGTTCAATTTTGCCTGCAGTTTGTAAGGGTTCCTAAATTCCTTGCTGACACTAACATTTTACGTTGGACCTTCTAGGAGTATAATAATAATAATTTCTACCTTTTCTAATTGACCAGATGATTGTAATGCATCCAGGCAATTCGTTACTTATTTTCAGACGTTCTTTATCTGTTCCTAGAACAACTACTGAAAATGCAATATTTGGGTACGAAGCTATCATTCCTTAGGAAAATCCAACTTACAGAGAACGCAGTAACACATTTCAGCTACATAGTTCATCTTGAGAATATAAAATCTCCTCTCTTCTATTCTCTGCACTGGCATCCCTTAGAATCTATGAGATAACATAATATATAATAGTCTATGGAATAGAATATAAAAGTTGAATTTCAGATCTGTCCTCCTCTTCAAGATGCTCAATAGTCCTAAGCCCATATGTGAGAAAGATCAAACTCCATGAAGAATGCCATAGTTGAAAACACTATTCTTTGAATAAATGGAGCTATCAATGGCAGGATTTAAGGTCATCTTTGCATGTGATGGGAATTTTTGGGTATGGAACAAAAGCTAGCACATACAAGAACCATCTTAAACCTCACTCAATTCAATGTTAATGAAAGACCTTTGCTTTGCCTAGGATGTGATAAAATAGCATTAGTAGCTCTATGGAAGATTTCCCATTGATCAGTACAAAAGGCATCCATTCTCATTTTATTTTTCTTTTGAAACAGCAGACACAAATAATTTGAAAAACCTCACAAGACCTTCCCTTGCAGAGAAAATGAGTGAATACCTTCAAGTGACAAATGTTAGTTCCATCACCTACTGTGTCTTAAAATTTACCTCAGGTGTTGCAATGGGGGCCAATAAGTACCTGAGTAGATGAGAGTTTTGAAAGAGGGCCATGCTTTCAACCAACTAGTTTTAGTTTAACCTCACCTCTTGCAAATGGTCAGTTTTGAAACAAACACAAATTCTTGAGCCCACTGCAGTTTTGCCAAGTCAGAATCAGGATTCAACTCATTTTGATACATTAATAGTCAGAGACTTAAATTATGAAAAGTCAGGGCAACTTGCACAAGTGTATATATAAACATTTTGGTTTCTTGATTTGTTGCTATACTTGCTTCTTCTCTTGCGCTTTTCTACAGTCCCACCAGCTGTGGAATTCAGCTGTCTATAATTCAGCTGAGTTTTTAATAGAATTTTGCAAGAAATGGAATGCTAACTCGTATTTTGCCTGAAGGTGAGTATACTTTCCTCTGGGTAGCATGATATAAGGCCCTTAAAATTCATTATTGATAGGAATCATCTACATTATAGTCATATGAACACATTCCATTATATATACAATATATTTTTAATCTACTCAGTTTTAACTCCACACAAGGATAGTCTATATCTAGTCACGTGAAAACATTTCTTAATACTTGACAGTAACTGTAGCTTAAATAAATCTCATTTTGAATTAGGTGTCACTACACAGTCTGTGCTTTATTAAGTGGACAATTCCAGAGATTTTTTTTTTAAATTCAGAGCCTTCTTACAATTTATATGAGAATCATCCATTAAGAAAGACTCCACGCCTTCTAGTATATTAGGAATGTGTGTGCAATAGGATCTAATATTAACTAAAACCCAAAGAAACAAAAATAGATACTACTGCTATGCGTGTTTCTGTTGTCATTGCCATTATTATCTCCAAAGACTGTAACTAATATAGCTTACATTTCTATTCAGATATTTTTATACTTGCTCTGCATTTCAGTATTTTTTTTTAATTCATTTGGGCTCAACTTTAAAAAAGATAAATCTTATCACTCTTTAAAATTGGTTAGTGCTGAATGCTTGAAATGCCATTGTGAGAGCTTGGAGAATATGTCTATGTCTAATGATAAATTCCATTTGATTTCAGAAATACTATTTACATGTGTAATGATAGATGGTTACACTTCCTATTTTGTGGCAGAAAACAGATGGTATCTGGGAAACTGAAACAGAGCCTTGAACCTTGAATACCTTAACCCTGATGAGACAACATGAGCTGCCAGCTGATCCATTTGACTTAGGCTAGAAATAGACAACACACCAAATGAAGTGGATTAGCTGTTCCAGGATGTGTCCTGGAACAGCTGATGTTTCATTGGGCAAAACACAAGATGCCGCATGTGATGTTCACAGGTGATGTTCTCTTGGGGTTTGAAGGTCAATGCTGTGCATCCCAGAAATTCCTGTGCAGAATCAGGCCCTTCAAGCCTAAACAGTGTCTGCCTGGCTTTCACTTTTCACACAGATGCACCCTGGAGAATCTTGGGGCACATGTCTACAAGTGAGAAAGCCAGGGTTTCCATGCTTAGAGCTGCACCCCCCCGAGATCCTGTGGATATCTCTCTATGGGCAGGAAAGCCAGGGTCTATACTTGCAGAGGAACAGCCTGGGGAGCTTATGGCAAGTCTTGGCAAGTGTGAAATCCTGGCTTTCCCCACTTACACACGTGTGCCTCAGGGCACCTCTCTGTAGGAGGGGAAATCTGGGTGGTAGGCCTGTGTGAAGCGGCAAGTATTTGATTTGGATTCGGTCAGTTTGGAGGAACAGCGATTTAACTCAGTGATTCGAGCCACTGTCCCAATTCAA
Organism: Gavialis gangeticus; assembly: GCF_001723915.1. NCBI lineage: Eukaryota > Metazoa > Chordata > Crocodylia > Gavialidae > Gavialis > Gavialis gangeticus. The sequence goes on from NW_017729032.1 coordinate 240,130,816, forward strand.
TTCAGCCAATTTGGTTTTGTAGATTTGGCCATATGCTACAATGGCGAAATCACTCAAATACCTATAATTTTGTCATTTTTTGATTTGGATGAAAACAGCAGGGATGTTAGCCCCTTCTGAGGGCATGAAACCTGCCTAGTTTCAAGATGATAGGTGCAGGTGTTTCTGTGAAAGTGCCCCTCTAACTGTTGAAAGCAAAACCCATATCACTTGTGTGTGTCAAAGGGTGTAGGTTGTAGCTGTGTTGGTCTAAGGATATAGGCAGACAAGGTTCTTTGGGTAAATATGATATATTTTATTAGACCAACTGAATAGTTGGAGAAATATATCTTAGCAAGTTTTCAGGTTTAAAAACCCTTTGTCAGGCTGAGGAAGCATCTGCAGTTGGTGTGCACTCCTTCTGGATAAAACAAATAGTGAAGAAGCCAGAGGCTGGGCTGCAGGTAAGAAAGCCAGTCAGTGAAAATGTAAATCGAGTCATCGGGGGTGAGATAGGCTGCAAGGGAGTGGGGGGGGGGGGGGGGGGGGGGGGGGAG
>NW_017729032.1:240131471-240134056 GCF_001723915.1 Gavialis gangeticus
GAAGACCTGGCACCAGCCTTTCCAGCACGCTTTATAATGCTTAGTGTGCTGCAAAATGTGTATGTGTCTGTAATATATGCTGTGCTTTCCTTCAGTGCACGGTGATGACACACTGTCCAGGAAAACACAGAATAAGAGACAGACCAGCTACCAAGAGACTAAATAGCAGGCCAGAGCCTTTCAGACACCGCTGGTCCAGGAGACAGCTCACAAAAGGCACAGATCACTTCAGACACAGCCTTATATGTCGTTTCTATGTCCATCGGCCAGAGCACTGTGATTGGAAGGGAACTCAGGGAAAAATCACAGTCACTGGCCAGCTACAAATATTATCAGAGCATCCTTCCCCCCCACCCCCACTCCCCCTTCTCAGTCTCTGTTTCCTGCATGTCTGCCTTCCAAATCTCCAAATCTTTATGAATCTTTTCTGAATTGATTCAGAGGCTCCCAAATTGATTCAAACCTCTTAACAGGTCTTCCAAATTGATTTGAATTTGGAGATTTGGTCACCGAATTGGGCCAATCTCCTCCGAATCAAATCAGCTGCCAAAGCTTTGCACAGCAACTACTGGGCAGGTGTTTCTAGGGCTTAAGAGGCCCAAAGCTGAGCACCCTAGGAATTCTCGTGCAGGATCAGGCCACCCTCAGTCCCCCAGAGCACCTGACTGGGTAGTTGGAAAGCATGGGCAGCTCAAGGCTAGCTAGACTGTCCCCTTAGAAAGTGAATAAACATTCACCACTAAATAACAACACAATTAATATCACCTTTGTCATGGCCACAAATTTGGGGCATTTATGATACAGCAAAGGGCATAGCCATCTGTTTGCTTGGCTTTTGTGCCACCATAACAATTTTTATGGAGGCACAAAGGCAACATCTGTTTTCACCCTCAATGACCCTCTGATGGCCATGGGCTGAAGTATAGAAAATTTTCATTGAAAAAGAGAAGCTAGGGAACATGCCACTAACTGATTTTAGAAGAAGCTTGCCCTTTGCACCAGACAGGGACAGATCACCACAAAAAACAATGCACTTAAAGAGCATGCTAGAATGATATGGTTTTCTTTCAAAAGCACAACTCTTTGTAATGCTGTGGTCTCTTAAAAGAGATGGTGAGAGGGCAGATATTACCCATAAGTTTATGTTTTGCCTGGGTCTGCATCTCTTGTGTACTTCAAGTGTGTTTGTATTTAGAACCTTCCTTAGAAAACCTGCTGATCTCTTACTTTAACTGTTATGTTGTCTCCAAACAGGTGAAAACTAGAGAGAGTATCTGGACACTGCTTAAACCTGGGTGAGCACTGGGTGGAGAGCAGGTCCCAGAGTGTGTTCATTACAGCAGACAGGGTGGAACTTTCCAAACCTGCCACATTCATAATATGGGATAACCCTAACCCTTCTCCACCCTCTTCTAGGGGGATAGGAACTAATAATAAAAGATGACATTGTGAGGTTGGGTTACACTGAGGAACAGTGAGCCTATGACAGGGCTATGAGAAAATGTGATCTTTGAACTTTGCATCATTAAATCTATAAACGATTAAATTTCACGAGTTGCATCCGCCACGGGGATTACAGAGAAGATGGAGATACCAGATACATAGATTATAATCAAATAGATAAAAATTGCAATTTTTGCCCAATCTCGTCCAAGATTTCTGTATTACTCACCTTTTGAGACAAAACATTTTGGGGAAGGGATATTTTTATCATATATTTTAAAAACATAAAAAATTTCTATTTCAATCTAGTCTGGGACTTCTGAGTAAGAACATATTTTAAGTTACATTAGTATCTATTCTATTTCTACCAGCATATTTGTATTTCTGTAGGTAGAGTGGATCCATTCATGTAAATAGCTTCAGGAAAAGCTGCCATTACAGGTATTGTATTTGTCTAGTACAAGATGAGGGGGAAAAGCTCCTTGTCTTACATTTACAGACAAGAAAACCCCATTAAATATGTTGTCTATCATTAAACTCCTGCCAAAAGCAGTACAGGCACCCTTTCTTTCTCATTACCTGTGATTCCTATTTTTTCAGCAGCCTTAAAATGTCTGGCAAACATCACCAAACAGGGCCCCAAACAGTTTACCCAGATCCCTTTTGCCCCCTCTCAGCCTGTTACATATGTGTGGTTCCGCCCTCAATAAGGTGAGGCCAGACCAGGTTGCCTTGCACCTCATCTGCATATACATTTTTGGAGGATACGAATACTCATGACAAGAACACCTGCCTCCAGTCATGCATGGGGGAGCTAATTAGCACATGGAGCCCTAAAGGGTATTGTGTACATACACATAGTGAGCAGTGCTGAAATATGGGGTCACCATGGCTTAAAATGCTGTTGATTTTGCTGGGGTCCAGCCCAATGAACTATATGGTAAATTATAGGGGTGCACCAATATTAATATTATTGGTCAGTTTAAAGATGACGGAAGAGTGCAATCCATGCTCTGCAAGTTTTTCCACAGCCTTGATAAGTGATACCTTGGGAGGGAGGGGGAGGTGGGGGAGATAGCTATTGGTCAGGATGCTGTGTGCACTAATCCTTTGTGTCTGTTCGGGGAGAGCGGTGGGCACGG
>NW_017729032.1:240139056-240154162 GCF_001723915.1 Gavialis gangeticus
CTGTTTCTTGACTTCCTGAGCAAGATGGTTCTCTCTGAAGCGGACTGTAGTCTGATGTATGGTGCAGCACCATTGAGACCTGTTACCAGCCAGCACGGAGTTCCCAGGTTGTAAGCTTGATGCTGCCCTTCTTAAGATATGCTTTCAGGATGTCCTTGTAGTACTTCCTCTGTCGTCCGTGGGTCCACTTACCATGACTGAGTTGAGAGAAGAGGACTTGCTGTAGGAGACGAGTGTTAGCCAACCGCACACAATAGCCAGCCCAGCAGAGTTGATATTTCATGATCTTTGCCTCAATGTTGCTTATATTAGCTGCAGAGAGGATGCTGGCTGTGGTCTTCCCATCTAATGGGAAGGATCTTTCTGAGGCAATGCTGATGGAACCATTCCAGGAACTTAAAATGGCTTCAATATCTACATTTCTCCATATCAAACAACATCAGGTTAAGTGCTCCATCTGGGGAGAAATAATCCATAACACACTTAAAGGCTCAGCAGTGCTACACTTGCCAGCACCACAACTGAATGAGAGCTGGGTGTCGTGATAGACAACAAAATGAATGTGAGCCACCAATGCAATGCCATAGTTGACAGAGCTAATCAGACACTGGCCTGAATCCCCTAACATCTATGAAACTATATGTCACCCACATTTTACACCTGTAGGAGTACGGGGATAATCACTGCATTGTAGACCAAGATCTTAGTTTCCATTTGCCAATTTTGGTCAACAAAGACACGGCAGATAAACTTTCCAAAGGATATGCTGGTACAGTGAATCGTATGTTCGATTTCTACATCAAGACTGACTTAGAGAGGTGGCTGCCAAGGTATGGGAAATGCTTGATGTTATCCAGGGGTCCTCCATCAATGGCAATTTGTGGGGGGAGGAAAGGTAGCTTGTGCTGGGCCTAGCTGATAAAGCACCTTGGTCTTCCCAATATTTAAAAAGTCCCAGGCTATGATAGGCATCTGAAAAAAGGTCAAGGGTGGACTGTGGATTGGTCTCAGTGTACGTGAAGATAACACTCATCAGTGTATTGAAGGTAGGTGATGCCAGTCTTAGTAACTTTGATTTTGCTGTGGAGGCACCATGGCTTGAAAAGCTGACCATCTATTCAATACTCAACCCCAGTTTCAGGAGGAAGGTGGTCATGGATGAGAATCAAAATCACAGCAAGATAGATGGAGAAAAGGGTTGGGGTGATGACACAGCCCCACTTGACACTATTACAGATGGTACATGGGTCTGTCTCTGATCCACTGCAAAAGACTGTGTGGAGGTCATACTGGAGTGTTAATTTTGCCAACTTCAGAATGCGGTCCTCTTCTGATGGATAAGTGCTAGGATGACATGGCTCTGAGGGTCATTGGAACACACAAGCCTCTCCACCATGACTAGGTGGAGAGGACCACACATTTATACTGCTCTTAGCTGGCACTGATACTGTACTGAAAACAGAATTAACCATCAGTGATTGAAGAGCTGAATAAGTTTCATTTATGCATATGATTTGTTTTTTGTAATCTCAAATATATTTTAAGTAACATTTTGTAAGATAGTAAATGGCAGATGGTCCTGGGTATAACTATAAACTGCATCTAACTGGATGCCTGGTGGCAACATGGTGGCGCTACTCATGGCAGGGTAGCTCCTATAAAATATCACAATGTTTCAATCTCCAGAGTAAGGTAAGTAGAGGGCACTTCAAAACCTTAGCCCCCACTGCCTTGTGGGTACTCCTTGGTTGAAGAAAGGCTAAGGGGACATTACCCTGACAGAAACGTGTCTTTGCTGAGGCATTAGGCAGTCAACAGTAGTTCTTATCTTTTGCTCTCTGGCAGAAGCTATAACCATTGAGGCATTGAACTTCTGGACTCAGTTTCGCCTTTGCACTCCATCTCAGTGGTCTAAGAAGGCGGGAGGGTAGGCCCTGGGCAGCCCCCACCCCTCCATACTTTTGCCTAGACATACATGTTGAAGGTCAATCAGATTAATCAGGCACCTGACTAAACCTTTTACACATACAACATGATTTATGGTTGCTTACTAAAATGGGAGAAAAATGAAGTTTGCTTCCCATTTGTTCCATAATTTACAGCTATAAATGATATAATATATGAATATGCAGAAACTCACTTTTCAAAATTGTCTCAGTTCATTTAGGTAAAATAACTTCCAAGTATTGCACAAACACCAGCTCTCCTCATGCTTGAAGAAGGGTGTTTGTGCCCAAAAGCTTGCAAAGAACAATTTTCCCAATTATTTATTTGGTCTAATACAAGATATTGCATCAGCCCAAAGAACCTTGTCTGCCTATGTCCTTAGACCAACACAGCTACAACCAATAACTCTTAAACCCAAATTGCTTGATTATTCTTCAGTGTTATTTATTTAAAATTGTGAATTTTTGGAAAGCATGGCAAGCACACTGTTTTCAAAGTCATTCTGCACTGTTTTTCTTTCCTTCAGAAGTCAAATAATCTATGTACAAGAGTGAATAAAATTTAGAAAGCCTCAATAATCAGGTACACAACAGGAGGTAAAATATCAAAAGAGCTTGCTGGTATTAAAGATTTATCCCATTCCCCTTTAAATCAGTTAATTTTCTAACTACAAAGCTTCTTCACCATAATCTTTATGTGCAGGGGGTGGAAAGGGGGAGAAACAGTCAGTTAAAGCCTACATCAGACCCTTAAAAGTCAATACACAAATCCTTCTCATGGAAGTTATTCAAATCACTATATTCAAAGCTTAGGATCTCCAACTGCATTTCAGGCTACAAGAGTGCTTTTGTCTATCAATTGTCTCTAGGGTGCAGAAAACTGCATGCTAATATTGAGTATTATAAGTCTGGAAACAAGGTGAAAAGCATCAATATGGATTTTCTTAACAGCAATTCACATTCAGTTTTATTTAAATAAAACATAGTCAGATACCTTAAATAAGCCGGTATAGGATGCTTTAATGTATCTGGGTCAGTGCATAAAAGAAATTGACTAGTTCCTTTCAAAGTATTTGTTTCAAGATATTTTTGGCACAACTCAAGAAAATGAGCTCAAGTTTTACTGACAATTATATTCTTTTATTAATTTTAAAGAATTATTTTGCCAACTACTTATCAGAAGGGTCAGTATTCCTGTAGATAATTTACTGAACGTAGACTATGGCCCATTACATTACTCTGGACAAAAACGCTGGCAAAATATCTACCTTTAGAAATCTACATAAGCTTCTATAGTTATATTAGGTAGCTGCCATGTACAACAGCTTAGTGGCCACTGTTGATGCTCTGAAGTAGGGAAGAGCTGTTAACAGAAGTACATGGTAAAATATAGAACTTGTTTTGTAATGTAAGGTACAATATTCTCTTGTATGCAGGAGGATTGCTAAGGAAAGCCTTAAACAGTCAAAAGATTTACTGGTCTCTTATTCCATTTTACAAATCAGCTTCCATTAAAAGTCCCATTTCCTGACTGCAATTAATTTGAGTAACCAAACTAATGATAGACATTGTTTTAAAATACCTTTCCCATTAATGTTCTATTTTTGTTTCTTTTGAAATGCTGAAGTCACCCATACATGCATTACCAGCTGATAAGTTCCATGTCTCCTTTGCAAGTAAAGGAATATCAGGTATATTTAACATAACTGGAAATACAACTAATTTGAACTAGCAGGAACTTTAATTACATCTCCATTCCCCTTGACCAGACCATTTTAAAACAAACGGGTGAAACACACAAACACATTTATAACACCTTTGAAATTAGTCCATTAGGGAAGAAGTCACTGGATAAGGTACTGTCAAAGATTAGCAACCACGTAATAGAAAATAAAAATACTAGTAGGCCAGTTTACATCATGGCAAACACTTAAACAATGGGACGTTACATAAGGTTACATTCTAGAATTATGTTTAATTTATTTACCAATCAGCCAGAAATAGGGATGAGTAGCAAAATGGCAAAATTAGCAAGCTATAATCAAGGTTAGATAAGGTTTTATAAATGAGTTCTCAATGGTTTTGAAACCTAGCCTTTACAGTTATCACAAACAGTTACCTATGCTCACATATCATCAACTTGCTTGTATTCTGCCGATGACCAAAGTTATACTTTAAGGGTACATGCAAACTTTTATCACACCTGATTTATGATCAGGCAGCTTTGTTTAACCCATGTAATAACAGATCGGGAGCAGCTTGTTACACATTTGATAGTGCTAGGAGTTATGCCAGAAACCTCATCTCAGTAACCTGGTGAAGAAAGGGGCAGGCAGGATCAGAGCAGTGACTAACTTGTCCACAGGGAAGCTGGTTGGGCAGGGGTGGAGGAGAGGGTGGAAGCTGTCCATCTAGTGGTGCGGAGTTGGGGGGCTAAAATGGTTTGGTTAGGGCTGGAGGGGTAGGAAGAATGCAGCCCCAGGCTGGGACAAAAAACTGGGCTTTTCCAGCCCTGGGACTGAGCTTTGAACATGTGCAGATGTTTGGTAGATTAGGCTAACCCACTCCTCATCTAACTTAGTACACCTTCTCAGGTGAAGTAATTTAGATTGGGTGAAAAATGGCTGGCCTAATTTAACCTCCCCGAACATCAGTACAAATTGGCACTTAGATTAACTTAACCCTAGTTAGGCCCATATAAATCTAACTTTTCAATGTACCTAATCGGCCTTATGTTGTAGATGTCACTTTTCATGTTTTTCTTCCCTCTAGCTATGCTATACTTAATTCTTCCTCAATTTTATATACTATAAAAAATGACGTTCTTTAGAGTGACATAGTCCACATTACTTCCCATTTTAAATTAGATACCCCTATTTGTGTAATCTTGCATGGTTATTACTGCATATGATTTTGCATATGATTTTATTCTTTTGTATAGGGTTCTGAGCACCTTCTGCAGATGGGCTTTATTTTAGGTTTTTTTTAAAGCTTCTGGATGCAACCTTACTTAATGAGTGCATATGATAATAAAACGATTTCTTATAACTGAGAATAATTCAGATTTTTAAAATAAGGAAATTTTAGTTCAAAAGGACAAGCTAATTTAATATTATTTAAAAAATGTTTCAACTTTAAATGCTGGCTAAAAGAGATTTAGCTACACAACTTTGATTAGTTTTAATGGAAGCTGTAAGGTCAAATTATCTAGTTAGATTTGAAAAATCTCAAGTAATATCTAATAGTCCTCAAACAAAGGGAAATGATTAACTAAAATTGGGATCTTAACTGACATTTGTAAAGGTTTCACCATAAAATAGTTATGGAAGGTTTCAACAACCAAACAGATTCTGCCCTATTTAAGTGCTAACATTTTGTCTCATCATTTTTAGCATCATTTTCCCCACCATGGTTACTGGTGCCACTTTACCTGTAGGTGGTTTAGATACCATCTTCTGGGCTTGCCATCAAAGCTGGTCTGTGAATTGGTTCTCTGGGAGATACAAGAAAGCAATGTGACCCACACTCTCTGGTTTTCTACTGACACAGAAGTGTCATTGCCATGCCAGAGCTTGTGCTGTAAGAATATATTAGCCGTTTTGCTTATTGGCATGTCACATGCTTTATCTTCCACATGCTCATACCAGATTTCACCTTTGTATGTCACATTACGCTTTTTTTTTTTAATTTGCTGTATTTGTCATCTGCATGTAGTAGTTAAATTCCAAGTTGAGATTAATAAGGCTCACAATTGTTATTTTAGTAGTAAAGCAGCGGAATGTTAATTTTCACCAAGATAGTAGATTGGACTAGGATGAAGCTAGGATTTCTGGAGCACTATAGGACCTTGAGGGAGGCCATCTCAATCTTCACTTTCCCCTATCTGTAAAATGAGTGTACTTACCTGCACCATAAAAGCCCTAGGATGCTTAGATATTTAAAAAAAATAAAAAATGTTCATAAAGACCTTAAAAAAACTGGTGCAAGGTCCCTAGAAAGTCATCTTCTTTTTCTGTAATGAAATGTACTTTAAAAATGTTGATAGCCTGAAAAAAATATACAAAACCTTCTCACTCTCATCAATGTATAAAATCAATTTTTTTTGTTTAAGTAAGGTCCCAAGAGATGACTCGGGACTGAAGTCCTCCCATTTAACTGTGGAAGGTATATGGCACAAGCGGAAACGTTGTCACTCTCAGGGATGCACTGTAGCCTACACTACATAGTAATAGTAAAATATAACCTATTGTATATAGATATGGTACAAACTTTCTCACCCAGATAAACCCACACAGTTCAGTACTGACCGACTTGGCTCAATTTGGAAGCAGAAAGTAAAAAATGTCTGTATAATTTTCAAATCTTAGCTTATGTGAAGTCTACATGCAAGAATGCCAGCTCTGTTGGTATTTTTGGTGATGTAAACAGTTTTCAACTACAAATCTGGCTTAGACCAAATCACTCCATACATGATACTTAAGAGTGAATCTTTATTAATAAATTATACATTACATATTATGTATATTATAATATCATTAGTAGATTAATCCATCTATAATACACATATGTGTATACACAGATGTAAATAAAAGAACAGAGGCATGGTGATATACTTCCCAAATCTCTTTGCAAGATGAGGAGAGAGAAACTTCTTGTAAATACATAATTTTCTATAGTCCAGTGTTTATGGATTTGCTCATAAAAAATGAGGGGAAGGATGAAACTATGTGTACACAGTAGCTTCTACAGTGTTAACACAAACATGCAGGTTATTAAAAAAATGAAAATGAAGCAAATGAATGATAATATTAATTGTGGCACAAATCAAATGCATGATAAAATGGTTTCATGCATGTTTCTCTGCAAATAATCTTTATAGCATGATAAGTTTGTCTTATGACGGTGCATGCTACTTAAAAATGTAAAAAAAAATACTTGCATTCAAGTCATAAAACCAATCAGATCATCACCAATAACCTTTAATTTCAGCTGTTGTCTTCATGCAAAGGGCATTTTTGAAAAACATTCCAAGTACGTACTCAAACATATCTAGAGTTCTTTTCAGTCAATGACAAATACTTCAAAATTACTTTGAATGTTATATGACTTTATAAAAAGTTAGTTATCTACAGTATAAGTTGTGTTATCCAGCACTTTACCATCTGGAATGCTCTATTAACTGGCATCTGTCATAGATGGCAATACATCTTGCCGTGCGCTTCTCATAGATCTGTTGTTTATGGAAGCTTCAGGATGCTGCCGAGTGGTGTTGCTAGCGGGAGTTTCAATTGTAAACATCCGCCATTGTGATCGCATTGTGCTTGTGCTGCATCATGACTTCACTGCTGAATATCTCACCCATCCTGCAACTATGGCTAAGTATAACTCTCAGATAACTGACATATTTGATTAACCGGCACCCTCTATTCCCCATGGATGCCAGATAACAGAACTTTTACTGTACTAGAAAGAAAAATCTTACTTACCAAAAGTGAATTAGGTTGATAATTATGTGGATACTGTTCAGTAAAGTACTCTGTGCCGTGATCCAGTCTTTGATGGCCTCCATATTCTGGTGCATCAGAATCCAGGACAATTTTATACTTGAAATATTTATTAAGGAATGATTACAAATTTTTGTTAAATTCACAAAAATACTAGAAGTCATTTCAAACCAAATTAGTCCATTTCTAAATGGGTGCAAAAACTGTTCTCAGAACAGAAATTTGGATGGAGTGGGCAAAGATATTTGGTCATACCCCAAATGTTCACAGTTTGTACTCAGAAAGCAAAGTTTGTTACCAAGCTATTGTAGGTATAAAATAACAGAGAGTCTGATCAGATGGGATAATCTGATAATAATGAAAAATGATGAATAGATTTGGTAAAAAGTGATTATTACAACTTTTTCCTGAGGCCTAATATGGAAATCTATTTGGGCATTTAGCTGAGACAAAAGCAATAAAGTGTTGCTGTTTTTAAGTTTTCACTTAACAATATAAACAATAATTTCTCCTCCCACCCAACAACCAAATCCAACCAAACAACATCAGTCAATATGATCATATTTACTCAAATAAGCAAATAAGTTATTAGTAAGCTGTAATATTTGAGAGAGAAACTGAAGGATGGAATATTATATGAAGGCATTTTACAGCATCTGACAGGCAAATGCATTTGCCTTCCCTTCTTTGTGCAGAGATGTGGTTAGCGTTCTTAGTTTGAAGTCAGGCAGGGTGTACCTTAGGATATGGACATATGTCCATTTGGAGCTGTTTCAAAAGGGAAATGTTCAAAGGAGCTGCAGCTATTATATTTTATTTTTTTCATGTTGACAAGCTGGGAATAATAAAAATTTAGCAAAATTGGTCCATCTTTAAAACTGGATGAGGTGCTGTTAAAAGTGGAATGGTTTTGTTACATTTGTATTGTTTCCTGCTTGTCCATACATAACAATTAGAACATAACAGCTGGTGCTCTTCTGAACCAGCTCCAAATGTACATATGCCCATACCTGTAGAGACTAAATTGATCAGGAAGGCATGAGCGTTCACAGGTGAATAGGTGACATTTATAGCATCTGATGAAGTAGGCTATTTCCTATAAAAAGTTCATCTACCTCCGAACCAGTTACTCTCTAAGGTGCAACCCTGCCCTACTTTCTGCTAATTTTATTTTTATTTTTGCATAAAATAAAAGGTCATCCAGTTGAAAGAAAACAATTGAGATCTGTACCTGCAATTCTTATTGAGAGTAGCAAGGAAAAACAAAATCAATAGAAGTTAATTTAGTTATCCTAATGCAGGACAGCACACATTTAAATGATGTAATGGTATGGCTGAAGTGATCAAAGGGAGCATGCTGTGCATCTTCAGATTCAGAGTAACTGATACCATTTTTAGTTCTGGTTATATTAGCCATTATAGTGAGACACTATGGATGGGCTAACCTGCCAATTAGGCACAGGCAACTTTCCATGTGCCACCGCACCACAACTAAGCAATATAGCATTGTTCACATCTGCTAAGGGGAAGAGCTAATTAACTGGCCAGGGGTTGGACAGAGGCTACTTCCTGACCTGAAGACAGGATAATTATGTTTCTATAGCAGCAGGCAACATTTGCTGCATCATCTCAGTTGACATGGTACGATATTCAAAATCTGTAATGAAACCTCATTTCAGGGAGTCCTAGGATGCTGGGATACAACCTTTAGGAAACTAGTATAGCTCGTTGTTTTATGTTATTATTACATAGCATCACCAATGAGAAAAGTTAAAGTTGTTTAGATGACTGATTACACTGTATATTTTTATACCTTCACATACTTGGATTCCATTTAAGTATCACTACTCTTGAATTTCCTTCTTTGTACAGTTTGGTTTTTGGATACCAGCAACATACCTTAACATTCTGCCCCCACCCCCTCCCCAACAGAAGCATATCTGAAGTCTTTCACAAACTTTCAACCTCACGTTTAATTTTCTTTTGTCACAAAATGAAGAGGAGGAAACAAAATCTGAAACAGTCTTCTATAATCTACTCCCTTGAATTCTGAAGCAAAGAAAATCTTGTTTGATAAAGGCCTGTACTAATAGGATTAGAGCAGAGTGAAGCTGTGTTCTTTTATTCAACAACTCTTAAACTGCTCTGTGGCATCTGTGTTTGTTCTGCTTTTTGATAAAGGACCTGCTGAAAGTCTAACGATTTTGATTTTAGGAGAATTGCTATCATTTATATCTTTTTATGCCACTCTCTTTATAATCAGCTGATGAAACTTAAGAACTTTCCTGAAAGTTAGAATCCTCCTGATTGAAGTCTCTAGTAACAAAAGAAATGGTTTAGAGATTGACATTACACAAATGCAGATCAGAAATAACTTAAATGTTACTTCAAAATATTTCAGAAACTTTATCCATACAAATACAGTGGGGAGGGAATAGTGACATAATACTTGAGGAAAGGATGTATAAAGGCCAAGAAGCTTTTATTAATAGTGTTTTCTGGGGGGAAACTAGGATGCTTTGGAATGGTAGGCGAAGCAGAAAGGCCACCTTGTGGTTTCTCAAGAGTTAACCATCAAGGCTAGGGACAGACATTCAAAATGTGTAAGCCTGAATTGATTCATTCTTTGCAGAAGTGGTGATACATAGGGGTTGCATGTGCACCCCATGAGAGTGCCAGTGAACCCCCTGACTGGCCACGCTTGCAGCTTAGGCGATGGGCAGGGAGGGCAGGAGGGAGCGCCAGTGGCCCCCACCCCAACTGCAAGCACTGGCTGATTGTTGCAGCCACTCCCAGAAAAGGCTGCAGCGATTGGCTGTAGCGGGATTGGCTGTGGGGGTCTGCCCGAGCAGCAAGATTGGCTACGGGGGGGCCCCCCTCTCAGTCATAAGGACTGGTCACCGGGGGGGGGGGGCACATGCCCCCGTGACTAAGGCAGCACGTGTCACCCAGATTTTGAAGGTTAGTCTAACCTGCTTAGATTGAACCAGTTTGCAACTGCACAGATGTTCTCTCTGGACTGAGGAAATGCAGGCACATGTCTACAGTGGCTTGAGCTAGAAATTGAGAGGTGCTACAGCTTCCCTCCCTTCCCTTTCTCAGTGCGGAGCTGAGAGGGGCATGGCCAGGCCCTGGCAGGACACTCTGATTAGGAAGGGGTGTAAGCCCCCACGCTGCCTGTACCATCTCAGGTTTTTCCCTGCTTGCTACTCAAGGGGCAGGAGTGTTGCCAGCCCTCAGCTAGCACTGTGAGGCAAAGGGTGTGTGTGAAGTGCATGCATCTACTGATGATACTGAGCTTTTCAATCTCCCTCTCCCTGCTTCTTCATACCATCTGCAAACCCAACAGGTGAGGGAGACAGCAGGGGGCTGATAACACTGTTATCGGGTCTCTGATGGTTCCCTCCCCATTGTTTATCAGGGGGCTGATAAACACTGTGTTATAAGCCCATCCAGAAAACAAAAGCCTCTCATTAGTTCAAGCCCCTCTTAAACAGCTTTTCCCAGGGAAGGAATGGGGGGACATTACCAGCTGACCTGTTGATTAGATCTAGAAAGCCCTAAGCAGACATTGTACTGTCTTCCTTTGTCCTGTCCCAGTGAAATTGGAGACACACACACCTCTCAGCATTAGCTAGCATACCACATGGCTAGGGTCCATGCTGTAGGAGGTAGAAGGGAGGGAGGGGGAATCCCTGCTTGAGTAGGAAGCAGCAAGAGGGGATGGGGCAGAGGGAAGCCAGGCAGACACTGCCATGCCTGGAGTCTCAGCCACAGCTGTGGCTAGGGAACAGAGGGGTGGGGCCAGCTCTGTTCTCTGGAGCAATAGCATAGCCTAGCCCAGGGCTGCAAAGCATCTGGGATGCTGGGGGACTCTGGCTGAACTTAAACCAGGAAGGGGTTGGTTTGACCCAAATCAACTGGTTTGACTCAATCAGTTAAGCCTGATACACATTCAACCAGGTTTATCTTAAACCAGTTTCAGGCATTCTGAAACTGGTTTATATACATTGAACTTATGTGCTATTACAGGTTTAGACCAGTTTCTGATCACTTAAACCGGTTTTTGTGTAATGTCTGTCCCTAGCCCAAAGGACAAACAGAACCCAGGCTATCATAGCATGCCCTAACAAAAATCTCTCTCACTGGAATGTCAGCTAAATTGTGCTTTACTGGAAGCTTCAGTCCACAAGGTTTTAAGTTATAGCTGCACACTTTCACAACCCTATATGCCCCTTTATTTTATAAATATGTCTAAATTCCCCCTTGTTTATTGTCATGTACCACAGAAAGAACCATAAACTACAACTTGTAGTTACTCTCTCTGGTACCTTTCCAAGCCTAGCATCGGCTGCTTTGCCACTGTATATTTTATGAATGTAGCAGGGGAATGTCTCCCTCAAGCATTTCACTCTTTGCTTCTATGATCTACAGTATACATTAAATTTAATAATTTATCAATGTTGCTGAAATCTCTGACATCTCTAATGATTCCCGTAAAACTATTTACAGCAACTGTAATCTTTATGGCCATGTTTGTTTTAAAACAATTAACCTTTTTTTCTTAATCCAGGGTATAAAAATGTCCAGCAGTGCTCCTTAGCTATGGGAAGTATAAATTCCCATTGCTTTCCATCCCTTAACACATTATTTGGCACATCTACAGTAAACAAGATCCTAAATAAAGTGGTTATATATGTTAAAAAACGCTAGAAAGTTGTTGATTTCTGTATGAAAGATGTATTTCCTTACTAAGCACCCTGATGCTCATTCCAATTTGGACTTCATAGAGAAAAAACTGAAGCTCTGATGAGCTGGATGAACATCCAAGTTTGTGAATGCTGCCTTCGTTAAAGCTTGAAACGACAACTACGTGTTTTAATTAAGTACATAATAGAAGCATTTTCTTTTACAGTGAAGCTTCTTTTGTTTCAGCTACAAAGCACTGGGAATACTAACCTGCATCCTGACTAAGAAATAAAGCCTGGTTTCTGTTCAGCTTGATGCCTTGACTATAAATTTCTTAAAACAAGTACAATGGAAAGGAGCTGCAAAACCAACGAACTCTTGTATATCGAGAGCTTGAAATGGAAAGGCTGTCATTATCTACCACATTAATTACTGAATTACTATGTTTTTATGATGTTTTGAAATACATACTTTAATGCAAAGTTTTAATTTAATCTTATGCATGCTTAATGACACATAAAACACCACTAAGTAAATGCAAATCATATAAAATCATATAATTTGTATTGTGCTCCTCAACTGCTACCACAGAAAAAGAATCCCAGTACTATTTATGTAGGTTATGGTCCAGCATAATTAAGAGCTCTTTTACAGGCAGAGTAGTTCAGAACTTGCACTGACCTGCTGTAAAATGATGTAACCCATGGTTTATCAAGTATTCATAAAGGGACCATTTCTTTCTATACTGTCTGGTCTGACTCTCAGAAATATCCATCACAAATTAAATATATTCAACTAAAGTAACTTGGTTCTTCTATATTACAAATAAAATTGCCCCACTAGGCAAGGCATTTTTAAATGGTGAGTTTCTTGTTCATTTGGAAATATCCCATTTTCTTCAGCTTGGCTACCATAACTATCTTCACTATTCCTTTAAGGACAAAACCTTCTCCAGCCAGTTCCTAGATGGAGTAGCAGAACTGGTTTGTGAAGCCTACACAGGTCATCTGCTCTGTATGCTGGAGCCCAGTACTCCAATTACTCCCTGTATAGTTATGATTGAGGAGTTTGGATGGATAAAGGCAATCTAGCAAAAGAACAACAAAAGGGCAGGAACTTGGATCAAACCATAGTGAAGCTCCCTTGCACTAAAGAACTACACTCTGGGCTCCTGGTCATATGTTCTTCATTTCTATGGCACCCAACACATAGCCTAAGCTTCTTGTTGCTGTCATTACAGTTTTCCAGACCAAACAGTGAAGAATTAAATGAAGGAAAAGGCAAGATGTGGAAATACACTAAGACTAAAGATGATGTAAAAACAATGTCCTGAGAGAGTAATCTGCAAGAATCAAATCAAAGACTTTCAGGAATAAAGCATCTGCTTCCGGCATGCATCCTTAGCCATCTTTTCCATAACAGTGCAAAACCGAAATGAAAAAGAGTAATGTGAGCTGTAGTTGAGGATCAGCCTGATAGTGTCATTAAAAGAAAAACTAGGAAATATAGGAAACTAGTTTAACGCACCATTGCAGTTTAAATTTCAATGGTATAGAAATCAGAAATTTTAGTTACAGGTTACAAAATAGCTATTACCTTTGGCTTCTTTGCGAAAATATAGCATTTTCTATTCAGGTATCTAAAACCAAATGCAACAGCTTAACAGAATGGATAAAATTCTGTCTCCCTCTCTTTCCCACTCCCTTCCATTCCACATGTAATCCCAACTGGCCACACATTTAAAAGCCTTGAAAAGCCTAGCTAATAGCAATTTTTTTTTAATTTCCTGCTGCTAATTTGTGAGAGTAGCATGTCAGGGTCCCAGGGGCTGCTATGATGAACCTGGTGGCTCCGAAACTGTGCCCCACTCATTCCACCTCCCCTCATCTCTAGCCATGCCTTGATGGAAAAATAATAATAATGGGGAGACTGTCCACTGGCCTTTGTGTGGCCCCAGTCCTACTGGAGCCCAAGTGGGGTGCCCTGGTACCCTACTGGCTCTGCTAGTCCCAGACCCCTCACTGGGCCTCTCTGGTTGACTGCCCTGCAAGGCACCCAAAAACCTTAGGGACTAATTATGTGGCTCCAATCCTCCCCTACACAATGCCTCAAGCCTTGCAGGTGTTACTGTAGTGATGATGTCCTGTCAGGGCTTTGGGCTCCTTGGCCTCTGCCCCTTTTCTTTTGGCTAGGTCTTCTAGCCTGTGACCACTGTACTGAACCTGGCTTTGAGGCACTAGCTCTCATTTGGCCCTTTCGGGCACCAGGCCCCTGGATGCTTGCACCCCTCTCAGGCACTGTATGGCCCATGTGGCCTTGCACTTTGCTCCTCCAGACTCAATAGTCACTTGAGCCTGCCCTGGGCAGGGGTCAAGGTAATCACATGCCCCCCCAGACACTAATTGGACCTCCGTATATCACATATCCTATAGTCTCAACCCAAACCTATGGTGTAAACTGTAACATAAACATAAGCCCCTAGGCTATAACAAACAACAATAGCAGAAGCAGCCCTATATGCCCCTTTCAGAGGAAAAACTCTCTCTCAAGAGACCTAGGTTAGCCTCCCAGCCCTGGGCTATATCCTAGCAAGCTCCACTAGTCTCACTAGGAATCAATGTGCAGCATCACAGTCCCTCAAGGAGACCTGCTGCTGGGAGCTCTTCACCCTGTGGCAACCAGGGACAGACTAGCCTGCTAGCCCAAGCCTCAGGCTTGTATCTTCCAAAGGCCCTGCCCCCTTCCAGTCAGCTGACTGCCTGGGCTGCCTGCAGGTACCTGCTGATCAATCTCATTGCCCTGTTGACCCAGCAACCTGCAGTTGCTTCACCCTGCTTAGCATGCAGAGCATCCTGGATGGGCCATTTCTGCCTTATAGAAACAGAGAGCCTCAGACTGTGTTGCAGCAAATTACAGCAGGAAGAGGGTACTCTGTTGTGAGATCATGAGTAGAATAGAGCCAATGTG
>NW_017729032.1:240159162-240160527 GCF_001723915.1 Gavialis gangeticus
CTTCACCCTGTGGCAACCAGGGACAGACTAGCCTGCTAGCCCAAGCCTCAGGCTTGTATCTTCCAAAGGCCCTGCCCCCTTCCAGTCAGCTGACTGCCTGGGCTGCCTGCAGGTACCTGCTGATCAATCTCATTGCCCTGTTGACCCAGCAACCTGCAGTTGCTTCACCCTGCTTAGCATGCAGAGCATCCTGGATGGGCCATTTCTGCCTTATAGAAACAGAGAGCCTCAGACTGTGTTGCAGCAAATTACAGCAGGAAGAGGGTACTCTGTTGTGAGATCATGAGTAGAATAGAGCCAATGTGCTGCAGTAACAATTCTGAGAAGACACTACTACCATTAAATAAAATAGGACTTAATTTTAAGATTGGGGTAAGTGCAGCACCTAATGACATAGGAGCATGTATTCTCTTGAGAGAGAAACATGTGGACAGAAAAGAGCTTTAATCCCTTAAACAGCTCAGGGATCAGGTGAACTCCTAAACCCAAACTGGAGTAGCTAAGGCATACTAAAAATTACTGCCATGGCAACATAATTAGATAAAAATAAAAATCAATCCAAGGCCTTCCTCTATGATGCACTTTTAATTTACTGCTACTTGTTAGCCTGTTTTCTACTTCATTTTTGTTTTGCGGTGGTAAAACTTTTTAAAGGTCACTTTAATCACTTTTCGTTTCTCCTTGGATGCCTTGAAACTTGTTCTTGGTCCTATCAAATGTCAATTCATCGTGTCATTGGCTTTTATGTAGAGTACACAGAGTGGAAATTTCCCTGAAAGATATAATGGTACCTTTCTAGTCATCTAGTCTCTTGAGGTTGAGAAAGGAAGAGATAGGAAGGATAAGAGAAAGGAAAACATATTTTCTCTTTATAAGAAACATGGCAGGGTTAGGTCACATTATCATTATCTTAAGATAATGTAACTATTTTTCTACCCCCCAACTTATTCTGCACTGATGACTGGTCAAAATTTGTCCTCACTCACTTAGTATGATCATTTATCTACTTAATGACAGTTTGAGTCAGTGAAATTAATCTAAGTTATTTCTTCCTTATCAACCTTTTCCCAGTGTCCTTTGGCTTCCATCATACCCATAACATTTTGGTACTCAAACTCCTTCACGTGTCCATATTGTTTTCTCTTTGTGTTTTTTTCCCTCCATGTAGACATCTTTAGAAATCTATCCATGTCAATGTTAGTCTTCTTAGGCAACCATTACGTCATTCTATTCTATTAAATATTCCACCATTTATTATTACTTTAATTAGAAAGCCACAAGAAATAATCGCATACACCTCTTCCATCTTCAAGTCTCAAAGTGTTTTTTTTTTAAAGACAGTTAATCCAGAAATAGAATTATTTT
>NW_017729032.1:240165368-240169358 GCF_001723915.1 Gavialis gangeticus
TTTTTTTAAAGACAGTTAATCCAGAAATAGAATTATTTTACGCAGTTGGATAATTAAGGCATAGGGAAATCAGTTAACTTATCCTAAGTTTAAAGGCCACGGCTGAACATGAGTAGTGACCTAAGCAAGTCCCTCACCTCTAACAGCTCAGGCCACATATATATGTTCTAGCTATCTACAAATGATACAGGTGATTTATTAGAAGCTAATGCTTCTATTACAGGGAGAAGTGCAAGTAGAACATTAGAATGGTACTTCATTAATAGAAAGAATTAAATAAATCAGTCCAGAAAAGAAACAGGCATTTCTTTCTGGAAAAAAAAACAAACTTGTCTATAAAGCAACCTTAGAAAAATCAGTGCTGATATATAACAGAATATTGGAATTACAACGTTTGAAGATATTATGCTATGAAGATAAGTATTCAGATTCTTCATTTTATTTTGAACTATTATGGACCAAAATATATTTTTTGTGGGAACTAGTTTCTTTTTTCTTTTTTTTTTAAAGCTATTTTTCATGAAGCCATTTAAAATATTTCCTCAATGTTCTATCCGCCTGGTAAATGTTTCTAAAACAAGCAACAGAGTATGCTGTGCTTGGTTCAAATCAGAGCATACTGAAAAAAACTCCTCATAAAACTGAAGTTACTAGACTAACATTCTTTCCAAGAAGCCCACACTTGGCAATTAATCTGACAATGTTCATGTCTTCAAAACTGAAAATGTTCTAAGAACTAATATTCTTGCTTTAATCTAACAGGACAAACAGGGTTTTGTTACTGGTTTTGAAGACTCTGGATGCCTTTAACACCCATAAATCAGCAAACAGCCTCCCATCAAAACCTTTATTGGATTTTTCAGTCCTACCTTACCTGGCAGACAAACATTCTAGATGCAAGACTAAATGTAATGCAAAGTGGAAAAGGTAAAGACCTTTACAAAATTAACCACGAAATATATTAAAATTATGTCTAATATCAGTCATCAGTCAAACAACACACACTCTGACTATACAATTAGCACAAAATAAATTTAACAGTAATGTAACATTAAAAAGTGCATGTTTCTAAAATGTAGCAACATTCACCAAATCAGGTCAATCTGTATTATGTATACTTAGTAAAGGGAGTAGGACAGCAGAAGTAGGAAAAGAAAGACAAACTTCCTTGGCAGGTTAAGGAGAGGTATGAATGTGTGAAGTGCCTAAATCCCATAAGCACTTCTGAAAATCCTGTACTTAGCTATTAGAAAATATTTGTCTGTTTTGATTGAAAATTAAATATCAGTTTTCTAGTTTTATCCTATCACATATTGCTAGCCTCATCCTAGCAACGCCACCTAAAACCAGCAGCCTGCATTTTAACCATCAGGATTGGAATAGTTGGATTCTTACACATCAGACAGATAAATTAGTAAAGCAGAGTAGAATAACCTGTGTCAAATTTTATTAACCCAGTTAATTATTTTTAAAATTCACACATCAGAGAATCAAACTAAGTAAAAAAATGCATAAAGTAAAAGTGTACAGATCAGTAAAGGGCAACCTTCATGTAATGTAGATTAAAAAAACCTATCAAAACACCAAGATATCTTGTAGTATTACATTTTGGAGAGCTGACAAACAAAAACAGTTTTTTATTTTATTTCCATAGTTCTGTTGCAATTCAAAATTAGGAAGCACACTGGGCAATAATAAAATTCACAGATGTGCATGTCATGCTTCAATTAAAACTTTCAAGACCATCAATCACTAGCAAGAGGCGAAATGTTACAAAACACAATATTTAAATACACATATCACATACATTAAATAACTATCCAGAGAAGACAATGGCAAAAGGTACACTGTAAACATTTATTTACATATCCAGGCTTTCCTGTCTTGGCATAAAGTGGAGTGTTAAATAGAATAAGTACACATTGAGTAACAGGAAAAGTATGAAGTGAGAAACAGAAAACGTGACCAAAACAGGTCTCTAAGGCACACATCAGCATATATTTTCATCCATCTACATTTCCTCTGCCTAAATATGCAATTTGTACATTTAAAAATAGTCACATATTGACTCATTAATTAAAAGAGTTAGCAAAGAACAGCTTGGGTTCAAGGAATATTTTTGGTTGGAATCCATCTTACATTTTTTTTGCAAGTTAACTAAAACCTTAACAAAATAAAACAAAAAATAATCTACATTTGTATGATCATTTTTTCCTAGAAAAAACATAATAGTGAACATTAGTTAAGCATTATTGTAGTCTGTGTTACAAAGGACAACTATTTTGTTTATGTCCTTGCACTTCAGGATTATTTCTTTTTCTGGATTTTCACATGTTCCAGACTTCACATTTACAGAAAATAATGTCAGCAGTACAGTAGCATGGATCAGTAACAAAAATATCTGTTAATCACCACAGCCCCTTGCCCTGGATTATTACATGAGTTATCTGTGGGAACTTCTGGATAAACCAATAAGCACCTACAAAAAATAATTTCTCATGTAAAAACCATTTGCAAAGGTGACATTAGCCACTATCTCTGCTCTGTGAATAAATATTAAATCAATCTGAAATTACAGTAATTGAAGAAAACTTAGAAGGTGCAAAACTTCTCTTCGGTTGTGTAGATGAAACTAGGTTAAATCTCAGGCTCTTTATTACAAATAAAGCTTGGGGCACTGATCTCTCATAACCAGTAAGTCACAGAAAGAATTTGACAATATTGCAACCGTGGATAATTATGAAAGGATTTCCATGCTAATGTTTAAAAGTCTAAATGCAATGTCATAGCTAGGAAAGATTGACCTAGACACTGGATTATCCATCCATCTCCAACCTGAAGCAAAATTAGACAGGAAGACTTTGTTAGTCCAAACTGCCTGCCTCTCATTAAAAACTTCTGAAACAGCATAATTTATTAAATAAATTACCAATATCAGCATAGAAACATTTTCTCCCCTCATTTAGCATATGAAATAGAAATAAGAAAAAGAATATGCCTCTCCAGTATCACACAAATTCATGCTGGCTTTAAAGCCATAGCTCCCCCTAACTCAAATCAGTTTTTCAAGATGCATTCCAATAGTACTATGTTGTATTACTTACTCACAGATATTGACCTTAATATATAAACTACCTTGATGGAATTTGGCATTTGGCTGATCCTAAATTAAGTTCTTTGTCTTCATTTGCTGTATAAAGCATGAATTCTAATAGGCAGGGACAGCTACATAACTGCACTTCAAAGCAGTCTGAAAACCAAGGAGCTACAAAGCAACATCTTTGCCTTCAGCAATCACACTCCAGTGACTCATTCAAGTGACCTTATTTGCTCATTAGATGCTCTAGGTGCAGGTTGCAAATGTCATGGAGTCTGAATTTACATTTTTTACAGTACATATTGCAGTATTTTAATGACAATATTCTAAAAAACTCAGGTCACATTTAGCTATTTGCCTATCTTTACCTTTGACTTCATCCTAAATCCATGTCCACAAAAAATGTACTAGACTTTAGTGTTAATTTACCCTTTTTAATATGCTGATACTTTTTGCCATGAGGAACTATTTCTTCCTGAAACATTATTTTTATTATTATTTTTATACATGGCTTCAACAGTAAATGAACACGGAGACACAAGGAACATGAACACATTACACTTGAAATACTTATTTAGGTAGAGCTGAGCTAGTAAAGATTCATATTGCACATTGTAATAACATTACATAGTCTAGTGACAAAAACAGTGATAACATGAGGGTCCTAATCCTTCAGTGGTCTCTGAAAAGGCAGATCTCAATGCTAATGGAAATCTTACTGCAGGAGCCTGGCCTACATCTTCAAATCCATCATATAAATTTAAAAAAAGTGGCAATTACATAAACCCATATCGGTTAAGTACAGACGGTCAAAAAGCCCCAGGTTCAATTGATTCAAACTTCACAGGTTACTCTAAGATGTGTAGATTGAACTGATAAGCAAGTGAACAGAC
>NW_017729032.1:240169369-240172512 GCF_001723915.1 Gavialis gangeticus
AGTGAACAGACATTCACTTGTGATTCTGGAAATGCAGCCAGATGCCTGAAGCGACCTAGGCCAGAAGCCAGGGGACACTACAGGACGCCTCCCTGCTTAGCTAGAGCAGGTTGCTTAGGCCAGGGCTAACCCAACCACCCTGCGAGGGGAGGTTTGAGGGGGAGGTGTAAAGTATTTTGGGATGCTGGGGGACTGTGAATTAACTTGAATCTGGAGGGGATCTGGGAAAGAATTTCAATAAATCAATTTACCCTAAATCAGTTAAGTCTGACACTATATCTGTCTACATTTATCTTAAACTGGTTTCAGCCATTTTGAAAGCAGTTTGTATGCAGTGAACTTATGCTGGGTTACAGATTTGAACCAGTTTCTGATCACTTATACCAGTTTATGTGTAATTTTTGTCCCTAGCCTTAATAGTTATGTTAAGTGCATGCGAAAACAGATGGGCTGACCACTGGCCAAGTCCACAAAGCCAACGTACAGGTATAGCTAGCGTATGCTTCTTAAAACATCCCACCAGTACAGCTTCAGTCTTGTTCTGGAAGAACATGTGTAACAACATTTAACTTTTCAAGTTTATTCCATTCTTGGCTCTTTTTTGAGACTGGTAATATAAAAACCCACTGTTACATTTTAGAATTCCTGTAGCTCATGTTAAAATTCCAGAAAGAAAATGAGGAGTGCCAAGTAGAACTTTTAATGTAACTAAAGAATTTTTTAATGAAGCCATAACATTGTTAGATAAAAACCAAGCCTATCTGGGTTATAGAAACCAGCTATATTTTCTTATACTGCCACAGGTAGGATGCTTTTCAACAGAACTGAATGCAGAATGTCTCTAATTGCAGAGAAAAAAATTACATAGAAAGATATTCAATATTACAAAGAGATTATGAGAAAAGAAACCTAAAAATCAGCATTCTGGGTAATGACGGAGCAGGAAAAAAAGTAGGTTAGGATAAGAGGGTTATAGTATGTAAGCTGTTAACATGCAAAACTTTCCATTTAAATTGGTATTAGGATGTTCCTGCATAATATCTGTGGTATAAATGCTAGCATACAGGATTCAGTTGAAACAGAAAAAGGAGAAAATAAGCTGATTTTTGCATGTTTTTTGCCTATAAACTGATCTGAAGTACTGTCCAAGTCAGCTGTTTTTGCTGATTAATGGTTTAAAAATCTTAATGAACTATCTTAATGCTTTTTAATGCACCTAAAAGGAATCAAAGCATGTAAATAATAGTTTCTGGCTATATGAAGTAAAAGTAAGGGATTCCCATCGACTGACGTGGCCTGGTGGAGTACTTCATATCTATGTCTGACAACTGGGGAAAAAAAATCTTAACTCTTCAGTTCAAAAGCCCAACCAGATTTCACAGCCTTCTCTACATTAAGGAAATTTTGGAAAACGTTTCTTCCTTTGCTAACACTAACTCATCTTTACCACTGTTGGTAGTTCCAACTGGCATTTTAAGGGTTTAATATACCCACTGTTGCCTCTCTCTTGCAAATGATAAGGTATGTATATATATAATGGGAGATCAGTTTTAAGGAACATTCCTATATATCAGTAGAATTCATATTGATATATTTCATTAATTATATTACCTATAGTCTATTACCAAGGTTGATTAAGCTAAGGTTTCCTGAAATTGGAGATTCTGCCTCACAAATTTATGCCTTAGGGTGGCATAACCTATTTAAGTCACAAGGAACTTTCAGCAGAGATCCTGAGACACTAGGATTTAAATGTTAAGGCCTCTGAGATCAGGGCTTTCCTATGGAACAGTAAAAAAACATTCTCCTTTGGCAATTTTGGCTGGGCACAGATGTTCATTTCTACTGCAGAGAAATTTCTGATAAATTCTTCCCAGCATAAAAAGCTTTTTGGGTGAAGCAGAGTAGAGATGGTCAGTCTGTAGCTGCCTCCTCTCCCCTGTTCTACCTGCCTTCCTGAGACAGGGATGATCCCAGTCTGGAGAAGGCAAAGGGAGTGGTGCCTGCTGCACTCCTCCCATGGAAAGACTCCTCGCTCCTGCTCCAGATTGGTTACTGGGGAACAGGATGGGAGAACAGCCTCCTTTATTCTGCTCCTGGTCTCTGGGAGCAGGGTGGAGGGAACATGGAGGCAAAGCCCTCCAGTCCCCATCCTAATCAGGGCAGTATGTAGCTTGAGGAAGAAGGAGCAAGCAGCGGTGGCTGCTCATCAACTGTCTCGGGACAGTCCAAGAGGAGAAGGGAGTGGCGAGGCACAGTCCACTGTGCCTTCCCTGGTGTGAGGAGCAGGCAGGGGACTTGCCAGTGCCAGGAGTTGAGGGGCAACTCCCCCCCTTATGACTCCCTGTGAGAAACAGGGGGCATGTCTCACTCTGCCAAAGAAAGCCTCCCTGAGCCCAGGTCCCCACTAGCTGGCTTCCCTTCACCCCCAACTGCTCAGTAGGCCTGTGTGAAGCTGCTGGCATTCGCTTCGGATTCGGCTGATTTGGGGGACAGTGATTGATTCAAATCACTGTCCCGAATAGATTCAGCCAAATCTCCGAATCACCCAGGCCCATCCCCTGCCTGCTCTCCCAGCCCCAGCAATGGCTGTGCATTCTGCCTCAGCTCCAGCACTTTGAACCCCCCCCCCCCCCGGACTCATCGGGTGCTGCCGGGCAGGGGAGCAATCCCCATTGCCCCACGCTGTGAGGGAGGCTCTGCACGAGCCCTCCAACCCCCCCACTGTTCCAGTCCCCCGCCATGGCAGTGCCACCTGCTATAGCTCTGGCCCTTTAAGAAAAAAACCAAAAACTCCCAAACCCCTACACTCACCATTCCTGTCTGGCAGCGGGGGATCCCCAATGCCCCATACCACATGGGAGGGCTCTCCCATGATCCCCCTAAAGCCCCAAGGCCACTTCAGAAGCTTATCTTGTTTTTTTCCCCCCTTAAAGGGCTGGAGCTGGGGCAAACAGGACAGCTTGGGGGGGAGCATTGGGGGGCTCATGGAAGAGCCCCTATGCAGCATGGGGCAGTAGGGGGCAGCAGGGATCACCTCCCACCCAGCAGCAGCCGGTGAGTCGGGGCCTTTTTTTTAAAGCACCGGGAGCTGGGGCAGGCGATGCAGCTGGGGGTGGGGTTGGGGGAGCAGGCAGGGGATG
>NW_017729032.1:240177512-240184631 GCF_001723915.1 Gavialis gangeticus
GCAGCTGGGGGTGGGGTTGGGGGAGCAGGCAGGGGATGGGGGCTGGCAGGGGTCACCCCATGGTCCCCTCCCCCCTCCCTTGCCCCCTACTTACCAGCTCCGAGTCCAGCTCCAGTTCCCTGCTGCAGCTGCTGGGGACTGTCCGAATCATCAAAGCTCTCTGAATCTCCTCTGAATCAAATCAGCACCCGAAGCTTCACAAATCCCTATTACTCAGCTGAGCAGAGGCAAAGGGAAGCTGGCAGGGTACAGTGCTACTCCCTGCACTCAAGTTCTGGTGTCTGGGAGCTGAGCAGAGGAAACTGTGGGGCAAAGCCCCAGCCTGCTTTTCACACTGAGAACTCTGGCATAAGAAGCACGATCGGTTCCTGGTGCCTGGCAGCCAAGCAGAGGGAACCACATGGCAAAACTTCTCACACTACTCTCCAGGGGGCATGAAGCCTGGAGAAAGTGCAGACATTTAGTTTCTCAAGAAAAAAACTCTCCCAGGAGCTACTTAACCTTGGTTGTTCCAGGTTATTTTCCCTCCCTGAGTGGCCATTTTTGTACACTTTTCCCTTCTATCAGAAGAAAAGCAACTCTCTTGGTAGAAACTGAATGTCTGTATGCAACCTTTGATTTGAGAAGGGCAGAAAGCAGCACCTTTGTCTTTCGGTTGCTTTTTCTGAACGCACACTCAATCTGCCCGTGTTCTCTTATGTCATATAACTCAGCCTTTTCCCAGAAAGAATGAAACACACCGTTCAGATGTGCACAAGACCTACATTACCTCTCTTCTCTTCAGGGAGCCAGACATAGCAACCACATAAGAAGCCACAGAGTAACACAGTGTAATACAGAGGAGCCACTGTGGGCATTGACATACACAACAAACACAATGGTCTACATGCTGTTTAAACCTGAAGAAAACAGACATACAGGGTGTATACGTAAGTTACTTCTTTTGCTATTTAAAACACTTTCTTGCCATGACTTAACAGAAATGCACGGTTTTACAATACTTTTAAAATGGACAACGTGCATTAAATTAACCCTTGTTAAATGTGTTATTAAAATGTGAAGAACTGTATTTTACAGCACTTTAGCAACCTACAGTGCTTTAAATAGCTTCTATACATTCGTCAAATTTCTGACCACTGGAGAAGCCCCATGTGGTTATGGAGCCCACCCTGTCTCCTAACTTGGAAAGCGCAGGGCGTCTGAAAGGTTCCCTCACCCTCCAAATACTGCACTACTGCCATGTTTAAGAGTGTTATAACTTATATTGCCATAAAAAGTGCTCTAAATTATAGTGTGGTGAAACATGCATGGAGCTCTTTGGTTCACCCACAGGCCTTTTAAACTGGTTTAAAGTTGTGTGCAGAATGGTTCAAAAGCACACCTGGAAAAATCTCACATTCCATTGCTCCTACCCACACTGCTGCAACTGGCCCCTCTGCTACGTAGCCAAACTCTACTGCCCCTTTCCCTCCTTTTGTTGTTTAATCAATGAGTTTACTTGCACTGCTTGTTCAATAAAAGCTATCTTTCTAATAACCAGCTGTGTCCTCACACCCTACTTGACCTCAGCTCTAAGTCCAGTCTCTGGGAATCAAAATGGTGGGTCCAAGCACTCCCCCTCACCTCCTCCCCCCAGCACAAATCAGGAAAGCACACTGCAAACTCTGCTTAACTTTAGACTATTGAGGTTTACTGAATTCATGCTTAGGAGAGAAGGGGAAGGAAAAAAGTTAAAATGTCCTCAGCCATAGTTCACCATGTCCTGGTACTCCAAAAGCATGGGCGCAAGCACACTTCCCCACCTACTCACCCACTGCAAGGCATGCTGCACTGGGTTCTCATTCTCATGCCCTGGTCTTGGAGCCAGCACACTTCAGACAATTGTGGAGCAGCTCTCAATTAGTGACG
This sequence comes from Gavialis gangeticus, assembly GCF_001723915.1. Taxonomy (NCBI): domain Eukaryota; kingdom Metazoa; phylum Chordata; order Crocodylia; family Gavialidae; genus Gavialis; species Gavialis gangeticus. The sequence goes on from NW_017729032.1 coordinate 240,179,421, forward strand.
TTTTGGAATGGTTTCATTATAGTGTGGACACACATAACATCTGTGATAGGGCTGCAGTGAGCAACACTTTTTTTTGAAGACAAGTTCTTAGTAGTTATTCAGATCACTAGCTTTGAGGACATTATACCAGAACAGAGTCCCTTGGGAAGCAGGTTGTGACAAATGAGGCTCCAAGACCTGCACCACATTTTTTTTTTTTTAGTTACACCCTTGTGAAAGAAAGCTCTTTGCTTTGTCTACCTTTGAAATGGCTGGGAAAGACTTTGGCTTTTGAAATCTGTACATTGTTGGGCCTGTTTTGTGAGCCAAGTATATGCTAGTATCCTATAGGTAGTACTTGACCTCCTTTTGCCTCCTTTCATAATTACTGGAAGGTCAGGTCCTCACCAGACTCATAGAATCAAGGCTACGCAGCCATAGATCAAGCTGACTATAGCTCATCATCTGCTGGAACATTTTCTGGAATTGTTTCTATTTCTTAGGCCTCTGACAAATGTTTAAAAGAAGTTAAGATGGGATCTGATGCATGCTCCCAACAACTGCTCTTCCTGCCATGATATATATGTACAGGAGGTGCAATTGTGAGATTGAACATCAGATCTCACCAGGATCCTGGGCTCCCTTGCACTGGCAATCTTTGCTTCCATGGCTGGAAACTCCATCAATTGATTGGAGTTCCCAGCAGCAGGGGCACACCGTGCACTCATGTGACTGAAAGGTCCAATCAGCTGACAGAACTCCCAGCCATGAGAGCACATGGTGTACCCCTGCAGCTGCAAGCTCCAATCACTGCAAGGGCTCCCAGCCACAAGGGCACACATTTGTTTGGATTGGGGAGGGGGAGGGGGGCACAACCTGCACTCCCATGACCTGGAGCTCCATCAGCTGATCAGGGCTTACAGCCAGAAGAGCTCACCGTGCTTCCCTGGGCTGGGAGCCCTGATCAACTGACTAGTGCTCCCAGCCTCTGGAGTGTACAGGAGTGTAATAACTTTATCACTTATTCCTAGTTTTATCACACTATTAACTGAATTAATGTGTCACTAGATCCTCTACTTAAGACGTGATGAACCAGTTAATCACATCTTAAGTGTAACATGTGTCAGGGGCCTTAGACTGTCTTAAGATGCAGAGTAAGGAAGATGGGTGAAAGGGAGTTTTGAAGGGTGGCAGTGAATGGAAGGGTTGAGGAATTAAGAAGAGCAGCAGCAGAAGAGAGACATAACAGAAGCTCACTGTCCCCAAAATCTTAAACAATACTGTAGGAGAGAGGCAATTCCTGATCTACTGGTAATTCAGCTCATGAAAGCAGACCTCCTGACCACGGGAATTAAGGGACACACTGCATTTTGTAGACAAATAACCCTGGAAACAGCATTTAACTCCCTGTTTTCTTTGCAGAGGCAGCCAGTCAAATGCTACACAAAATAGAGAATGAATCTGAAGAATCACTTTTTTATGTGAACAGCAGATACAAAATAGCATGTTTCATAAAAACAAATGCATTAGAATTCCTTTTTCAAAAAGGAAAAAAGCCTTACATTTCATAAACTGCACTAGGTACTTGGCTATGGTACAAAAAAGTTAAATATAGAACCTTAATGACAGCCTGCCTTTCTCTGGGGTCTATTTATTCCCACACTTGAACTATCCCTATACACACGTTTCAAAGCTAGGGAGGGGCCATACACATTAAAATAAACATCACACCAAATAAAACAGCAAAGCAAATAAATTTCTGTTCTTGTCTTTGTAGCAAATTATTTGTTTTAAACATGCTAGAGCTATGCTTATTTTAATAAAACCTAATATGATTCCAACTAAGTCATAATACATTTAAAAGGCCCACAAAATAGCAGGTACCAATGGGTGAATAACTCAAACAATTTTTTCCATGAATATTTTTCTTGAATTAAAAAAAAAAAAAATCAAATTAGCTTTTCAGCCAAGATACATTTCTGAACCTGCATGGATGCCCAGGGCAAACTAGCAATGGACCAATTTATTGAAACCCACCTGGACCTTGACTTGCAAATTAAAACTACTGAATGAAAACTGTGGAATTTGCTTTGCAACTGGCACTATCCCGCACCCTGAAATCAGGCCATATATATCCCACTTTTCATAAGTACAAATCCATGTCTTATTTATAATAAGAAAGAAGCTTCTAATACTTCAAATGTATGCATGAAATCTTTTTTAAATGCTTGAAAAATATTGAGGTCTTAAGTAAAAAAAGATACTGTCAATAGTGAAAAACAAAACAGAACTCATTGCATTATATATCAGTACAGTGAAAGACTAAATGTTCAAAAATGCTGTTTTCAGCCAAAGGAATCCAGGAAAGTAGCACAAGTACCTAGTAACACCTCATAACTAACAGTGAGGGGTAGGAGTTAGGCATTAATGGGCACAGAGTTCCTTTCTAAGTATCAGTTATAAAAAGTGTCTGGTCATTGAACACAAAAATGGAAAGGTAGGAATGAAGTGAACAGGCTGAAATACAGCAGTTATCAAACCAGAGCTTGTGACTATGCAGAAAAGGGGGTATTTAAACTGGACATAAGAACTGCCATTTACTGGGTCATACCACAGATCTATCTTGCCCAGTATCTTTTGTCACAGTGGCAGGGAGTAGATGCTGAAAAGGAGAGTAAACTAGGTATGACTAGGATTTTGTCCACTCTTTCTTTATTATTTGAAGCCTCCAGCACTTAAGGTCTACCGTAAAGACAGTAACATGAATCTTAAGAATAGTGACTGGATAATTCAGAGAAGTCTAACAACTTTTTTTTTTTTTAATGGAAACATAAACAGGAATACAAAAAGCAGGGTTTAAAAGAAGGGAATGAATAAGCAAACTATTGATTAGTATTTAATTTTGATTTACAGTTATGTGACAGATAATCCATAAGTAAAATTACTCAACCAAACTGAATACTCTTTTGGCTTGGAGTCCAGGGGTATATAGCACTACAATTTTGCCAGTCAAGTGAAGCTCCTATTTGGCTTTCCTGTGACTAGAAGAGTTTTATTAAGATTTTCTACTCTTCCATCTTCAAGTCTCAAAGTGTTTTTTTTTAAAGACAGTTAATCCAGAAATAGAATTATTTTACGCAGTTGGATAATTAAGGCATAGGGAAATCAGTTAACTTATCCTAAGTTTAAAGGCCACGGCTGAACATGAGTAGTGACCTAAGCAAGTCCCTCACCTCTAACAGCTCAGGCCACATATATATGTTCATTTCTAACAGAAGGAAATTTCCACCACTGGACAAGGTTTCTGGAAAAGGGAATGGTATAGATGTTCAAATCTGCAACTCTGATCCTTGCACATTCCTGATACGAGGGTGATCCTGGTTGGGAACTCTGAAGCGAGAGCAACACTGCTTCACGGGGTCAGCTCATGGGTCTCAGAAAGGCACAGAAACCTTTTCTCCCAGCTCCACTACTCCTGCCCCAGGAGGAGTTAAACCTTGGGAAAGTGTACAGGCATTCATTCTCTGGGGTCAAACTGCAGGGAGAGATTTCTCTCTGGCTGCAGTTGGGTCACTTTGCCTCACAGCAGCCATTTTTGCTTTGGAAAGAAAAGCTGGAGTATCTGTACGCTTTTGGTTTCTACTGGGAGAGTGGTGATTCTCTCAATTGAAACTGAATATCTGTATATAGCCTCAGTTTACATACCTGGACATTTTCATAATGCTGATGCAAGTAACTGTTCCTTGAAAAAGGAAACTGGAATGACAGTATGTTTGCTGTCTTTAAAATTCATGTTTCTATCTGCATCTTTTTAAAGTGATCATCAACAAGGATATCCAGGTACATTTAACAGTAAATTTATTATTTCTCCCCCCACACACTACACTGTATGAAAGTTAGTTTATTTTGCATAAATAAAAATCTATTCTTACCTTTTAATTTGCATTTGCATTCAAGTCTATTAAAAGATAAAATTTCACTGAAGTATAGTAATAAAAGAAAAGGATATTTTCCTGCAGTTTCCACACCCACTCTGTAGTCAACATAGCTTTTGGACGGATGGAAGTTGAATATAAAAATGAGATTTGCCCTCTCAAAAGCTATGACCTTATTTGACTCATGTTTTTCACTCACAAAACCCTAAAAAGAAAGAGATAAGTACATTTCAGTTGTTACAAATAAGGTTTTATTTGCTATTAGAATGGCAAAAATAGGGAGACACATTGCAGCCTTACCTGAATTCAGCTGAAACCAAAATGCTGTCAAATAAAATTAAAGTGGTATTGATATTTGAGTTAAAGTCTAAGCTCAAATTCTGTCTCACAGTGTGTAATTTCACATAAGATTTCAGATCACAAAACTACATCCTTAAATTTTTAAACATCTGAGGAAGATGTGAAAGGATAAAAAGATAATAAAATAAAAGTCAACTACACATTTTATTTTGTCAATTGGTGGGGCTGAGGAAGGGGAGCACTTGAAGGAAGAACTCCAAGTGAAATTAAATTATGCATCAATGTCCATACTTTTCTTTCCACAAATAGATTTCTTATACTAAAGGCAATTTCCACTTACATTCTTGACTGGATCAGCATTCTTTCTGTTGGTGGTTTAGAAATGAGTATACTTTGGGCATGTCTACATGTTGCCCTACAGCAATGTAGCAATGTGCTACATCACTGTACAGTGTACAGTGTACAATGGTGATGTAGAGATCATGTGGGTCTACAAGTAATAGCCAGCTACGTCACTGTAGGGCATGCTCTGATGTAGCAGCAAGATTAACAGTAACCACCATACACAGCAACGTGTTGGCACACCCAATGTGGAGTAAAGAAAATGCCTTTTGGTACTCTGTTACATGCTTGATGATAAGGACTATTTCTTAGTTTGCCACCAATGTTGGAAATAGTCTTGATAACCCACGTGAGAATATTTATTACTAGCAACAACAAATTATCACACATATACTACCTTCACTTTATTTTCCCTGCATTAGCAAATACTTAATCAGATGGCTAATTTAACAGATTTTTAAGAGACTAAAATCAAATTGACAAATTGAGTATTACATAATACATAGTAAGTATATATAAAAAATATTAGGCAATTGAAAACTTATTTAACATTAAGAAACCAGATTAGTTCTACCTCTGAGTAACTTTAACAACAAATAAATAAAATATGCAGGTGAAGTGGCACCAAGGCTTCATATGGATATTACATCTAGAA
>NW_017729032.1:240184752-240195566 GCF_001723915.1 Gavialis gangeticus
CCCCCCCCCCCCCCATCCATGATCTAACTTAGTAATTAGATATGTGCTGGGGGCCTAATGTAAGGTAAGTTGGGGGAAGGGTGGGATAGGAGGATATATCAGGGTGGGGTTAGAGGGGTCCCTGGGGGGGTGGTGGGGGGTGATGGGATCAGAAACCTCATTGGACTCTCCTTCAGCACCCCTCCCCCACCCCAATACCACAAACTGCTTCTGGGGCTGGTTTTACTGGCGTTCACTGGTCATGGAAGCCTGATTGAAGGAACCTGGAGTTGGGGGAGGGGCAGGAAGATCTAGGTCCTGGTGGCTTTCAGGGTAGGGGGTTTGACAGAATTAGGGGGGCTGGCTGCTCTGGTAGGATCAGGAAAACCCTTCCCCCTCCCCAACCAGGGACTAATACTTAGCCCCTCAAGTCCCCTTCAACCCCAGATGAATAATGCCCCCCCAACAACCCCCCCCTCCAACTTACTGGTTGGTCCACAGGGTGGGAGGAGGGAGGATATCCATTTGGGGATGGGGGGAGAGGCCAGGGGCTACAAATCACCCAGTACCCAGGGAGGGGTAGGAAAAGTGCAGCCCTCAGTTTAGGGCCAGCAATAGGGCTTTCCCAGCCCTGGGGCTGCACTCTAAAAATATACAGAAGTTCAGTTAGAGCGACCTATCCATGCCTGATCTAAATTAGTGTACCTCCAAGGTACAGTTAAATTAGATCAGGTCAGCCATTTTTTGGACTGATCTAACTTTCCTGTGAACTGTACAGAAGTTCCACTTAGATTGACCTAACTACGAATCTAAGTGTAAGGTCTACACGTGGGCAAACCAAGTTATATTGGGTGGTCATTTTTAACATGATCTAAACTCCTTAAACATCTGTACATACACCAAAAGTATTCTATGTAAATAATTATGCTTTTGACAGAAAACAAATTATCAAAACAATGTAGACTTTCCCAAAACAACCTTTGGAGTGGATTTGAGGCAGATTTTTATTTTCTTTTTCAACCAATCTAAAGTGAGGTCCTAAATGAAGAAGCAAAAGAAGCAAAAATAAATAAATAAATAAATCAAATCAACACCACACTGATGGAGTTAATAGGACACTGTTCAGATTTTCATTATCTCCAGAAGAGACTTCAGTGACATGTTTTGACAACTTGAAATATGTAACAGGGAACTGCACGGTGCATAATAAAGTGCTGTTTAAAATTTGTGCATGTAGATTTTACATTATTAGAATTCTGAGCATGTACACTACTGGTGACTAAACCATAACGTTCAATATATATGGCTTACCGGGGGAGATGCAAGCCAGCCGAATCTTTCTTCCAATTTATTCATATCTCTGTCAAAAGCATTTAGAAATCTATAGCGAAGATGATGATCATCAGCTAAATGAAACTGTCTTCTGGCATAATGGTAGCTCTCGTTATTTCCTTTTCTGGGGAAGTCTAACCATTCTGGATGCCCAAATTCATTGCCTGTATTTAAAAATATTCATTAAGGAAACATGAAATATACACACGTTTAAATGACACCTGAAAAAAATACTATGTATTTTAACATACTTTAACAATTTCCCTTCTCCATAATGCACTCTAAAGTGATTTTCCATACAAAAAGGTGCCTTGAAACATTAAAAAGCTTTTTAGGCCTTCCTAATGTGTTACTAGTATTGTAGTATGACAATGAGAATACTAGATCACAAAAGTTCCATAAGCCTTTTATATTGGTTATAGATTGCCTGTGGATATAGACACATGGCATTGTTACTGGTTTTAGTTTGTAGTAAATCTACTCAATAAGAAGCAAAAACATAACCAGCTCTCCCTAAAAACTGGATGCCTGCAACATTACAGAGCTTTACCACTAGCTGGTAGGAGATCCAGCATACATTAAGCAAAGGAGTATACTGAGATGACGTTGAATAGTAGTTGATACACAGTCCTTACTCTGGTAGTAATTAAAGCCATTATTGTTTCCTCAGGGGAATATTAGCCTGGAAAAGTCAAGACTGTAGCAATGCTATGCATTATATATCTGTTCCACTTCCAGTAAAAGTAAATGTGTCGTATCTCCACATCCAGTATTAATGGTTAGGCTGCTTCCCTCTCCCAACTTTATGTTGTCACAATCGTGCTTAAAGATTTATTATCACAGACAAAACATGCTCATAAGCACTAGACCCGTACAAAGTGGCAAGTATTCAATTCAGATTTGGATTCAGACAATTCAGATGGACAGTGATTCGATTCAGTGATTCAAATCACTGTCCCAGTTCAATTCAGCCAATTCGGATCTGAAGATTCGTCACTGATTCAGAGATTTGGCTGCAGACTAAACAGGCAGCAGTCCTCGAGGATGCAGACACAGCTGCCTCCAGCTGGTAAGTCTGTTGTGGTGGGTGGAGGGAAGGAGTGTGGGGGGGCAGGTCAATACCCCCACAGCGAGGGAGGGCTTGGGCTGGGACAAGCTGCCCAGGCGGGGTGGGGGGCATCCCTTCATCTGCCACTGTGCGTTGCCATGTGCGAGCATCTGTCCCCGGATATGCACAGGCTGGGCTGGGTTGTGCTCTGATGGGTGGCAGAAGGCGCTGGGAGTGGGAGCTATGCCCTCCCACCATTTGCCCAGCCACCCTGCACCTCCTTGACAAATCGTGGCTTCACCCTGAGTAGGTGAGGAGTGGCAGGGCATGGGAGCAAACGTGTGCACCTGGATTGGAGTGGGGCTGGCAGCAGGGGCTATTGGGAATTTTAGGGTGGCTGCAGCCCCCCATTAGCCCCTGCTCCACTGTGCTCTGCTGGGTGGGCAGAGCCAGGGCTGTGCTCTGGGCTACAGCAGGGACTAACTGTCCACAGTGCAGCCTTGGCTGCACCCGCTACAGAGTGCAGCCCAGAGGCAGGCAGCTGGGGCTAGCTTCCCACAGTGCAGCCTGTCCCATGCAGATCTGGGGGCACATGCCTGCTCCCATGCCCTCCCGGACTGGCGGCGCACTGCAAGGTGTAGGGGCAGGAGCTCCCCCTCCCCAAGTCCCATGCCCCTCCACCCCGGCTGGGCAGCTTGTCCCAGCCCCAATCCCTCTGTCACTGTGGGGGCGTTGATCTGCCCCACTCCCCATACTCCTTCCCTCTTCCCTCCACTCACCACTACAGACTTACCAGCTGGAGGTAGCTGTATCCAGCATCCCCAAGGACTGCTGCCTGTCTATGGCCAAATCTCCGAATTGGTGCTGAATTTTTTCTGAATCGATTTGGAGGCTTCTGATTCAATTTGGAGCTTTTAATCGGTCTCCTGAATCAATCTGGATCTGGAGATCTGGCCACTGAATCAGGCCAAATCTTCTCCAGATCGAATCGGCTACCAAAGCTTCGTACATCTCTAATAAGCACTGTGACACTGTCAGTGTACCAGGATTGTTCTGAGAGCAGTTTTGAGAACAACATTCATGTGATGCACAAACTCCCTATGCTTGTCATCTTATTTTGAGTATGAAGTAAAAGTAACTTAAAGAATTACAGAGAAACCTCCAAACAGCTACTCATGTTCCGTTATACGCGGTGTGTCTTTTGAAGAGGATTATACAGCTACTGGGGACTGAAAGAACCATACTATTTTGTGGATAGATATCCCATGTGTGCAGCTAACACCTGCTCCCTTCCAGATGGACAAGCAACTGGTATGAATTTGGGTTTTCACAACAGCCTTTATGAGCTTCCACAGTTCAAAAATAGGGAATATTAGCCAAGTTAAAGAAGTAAACAAAACAAACAGTAGAAGAGACAGGCTAAATTATTTTTATTTTTTCCATATATATATGAAATTTTTTGCAATGCTGCTTTGCAAATGAACGGACAAGTGGCAAATTAAATTTCATGTTTCAAAGCACAACAACTAAATTTCACATTCAGCTCAAAAACATAAGCAGAACTATGAAATAATTGGATCAGAATCACAGCAGGACTCTGAAAATGACCTTGGCATAACAGTGGACCATGCTTTAAAACTGTGTTAACAATACGGTGAAGAAATTTAAGATACTGAGGTAGTGCTATCAAAAAAACCATGCATCTAACTACTTTTAATATATTTATTTTGCATTAATTTAAGATATTCTCTTCAGAATAGTCTTCACAATGTGAAGACCATAACCGAAGGCGGTATACTAAATTTTGAAGCACATGAGATAGCACAGTGAAAAATGGCAAAAAATGAGCTTTAAAGTGAGAGATATTACATATGTTCTGAAGAGAGACAAGGAAATCAAACTGTTCATTGTAGCATAACACAGTTAACACTGGAATTTTTATTTTGAATTGTGGAAAATATTGAATAGTTAAAAGAATGCCGTACCAATGAAGTATGCCACCTTAAAGCAGAAGAAAGGACAAACAGTTCTCTATATGCAGAATTTCTTTTTTTGAATAAGATATAGAAGAACAGGAGCAAGTCCTATCTGAAGCAGACATAATATGATAGATATATAGAAAGGCTTACATAGAAAAATAGAATTTAACACTGTATAACAATTTAATAAAAGGTTAGATTACTTGCCGAGGGCAGGAATGTATTTAAAGTCACAAATTTTGGTAGGCTAAAAAGCTTGCTTCAAAGCAGTTTGTTTTTTATGGTACCTTTTAGATGACAACTTTTTAGGCAGCTTTTACTCTTCAGCAGGCAAGCTCTCTCATATATAAAGGGTAAAAGAGTAGATTAATAAAAAGAGCAAATGTTGCTCTCCATGGGCAAGTCTACACATGCATTAATGCGCTGTTGCTACAGCGCATTTAGTTTAGTACCTGTAATAAGAGGTACTAACTAAATGTGCAGTAGTTGGTGCTACTCAGCAGCAGCACTGGTGCACAATCTTTCCATGATGCTTAATGCATGGTAGACTAATTCTACTGTCCATTAGTGCATTAACATGGCTTTTGCCATGATGCACTAATGCACAGTAGAATAAGTCTACTGAGCATTAAGCATCTGATGTAGACATGCTCCATAAGAAAGACGTTTCCAATTTCAGAGAGAATAGACCACCATAGGCTTTTGGAGCATGTTCTAACAAAATGTAGCTCATGTTTGGGATAGAAATACCCACTTCATGAATCCATCAAGAGCACTTTGTCACTTGAAACAAAGTCTCAAGTCTTTTCCTCTTAAGTGAGAATTCACATTTCACAGAATCTCTTGCTTGATTTATCTTTGTGGTGTTCACTGAGCTGATAAATGTAAAAAACATAGGAAACTGAAGACTTTTGAAATACATGGGGGAAGGGAGGGAGCACAACAGAGAAGAAAACAGGTGACTAACACTGCTGGAGTTAATTAATGGCACCAGTAAAGTACGTGCCAAGTTCTTCCTCCTCACAACTTTTCATTTCCTCTTCAGACAGCAGCATTCATGTCTGGGTAATTGTGAAAACCTCTAAACTCAGAAGTACTATTGGGATTTCTTTTCCTGTAATTAATTTTTTGCTGTTTGATGTAAAGGTCCAAACTATAAAATGACAAGAAGCCAGCTGGTACAAGTGATGCAATGCAAGACAATGAGACTAATGGAGTAAAAAAATGTTAAATGAACATTTTGATTAGAGAAACAAAACGAAAATATTCACTAAACTGCAATGCATACTAATTTGACTTATTCATTAATAAAAGTATGCCAATGCCTACATATTGTATATAGTGTACAACTTTAAGAAGTAAGATTGTTGTGGGTAAAATATTAAATGCCCAATTCTGATGGGATCTGTGAATTACTGCCCCATTCACTAGGTTGACAAGTTACTCATCAGTTCATTTATATGGTAAACTATAAATACATCTAAACCTTTTTCATAAATTACTTAGCAATATCCAGCAGAGTCGGTTAGTGTTCAGATGAAACCCACAGGGCTGTTACAATTCTGTTGATCTTCCCTTTTCTGACAGTTTTGATAGCAGTTTTATACACCAGTGGTCTCCTAAAGGGCAAGGCTAAACTGGTAAGACAAAAGGGCAGTTTGTGAAATTAAACAGCACTACGCTCTCGTTTTTGTTCCCTTTCTTTTTCCTTTTTTGGATAACAGGGAATTAATATGGTACTTTAGGAACACTTAAAAATTAATGGAAACATAATGCAACAAAATGCAAAACGTTCCCATTACAGGCTTTCCCATTATAGACTGTCACAAAATTGCACTGCAGAAGAAAAAATACAATCTATGAAAAAAGAGATCCATTTTCACTTCTTCAATACATTGAAAAAGTAAGAACTTTACCTGGAAAATTATTTTTATTGGGTAGACTGGTATAAAATATAAAAACTTGGACTGCCCTGAAAGGGGCTAAGGGATTAACAGCCAAATTCATAATGTAGTAGATATGTACTAGACACTTGGGGCTGTGCCTCAGATGGTTTAAATTAGCACAGCTCTATTCAAATCTGTGGGATTATACCAATTAACACCAGCTAAATATCTAACCAATCACGGGTTCCATCTTATTTGAAGTTAGCTCAATTACTGTTGTACTTATATGGTTGATAATGTAGCAATAAAAATACTCCAGTTAAAAATACTGCCTTATTACAAGAAGAAATAAATCTTTTTTTAAGAGTACTGAAGCATTTCATGTCAGAACCAGGATAGTTGGCATATTCTAACAGTTTTGCAAAAAGTGAGTATTTCATAAAATTGCTAGACAAGTTCTTCATCCCATGGAGAGTTCAACCTTTATCTAATTTTTTTTTCTGAAAATAAGTCTCACTGAAATAAGTTTTTGCAAAAATTTCAAATTAAAAACTGACCTTTTTTTGCTGACTGTTGTTGAAATATTGCCACTGAGCTCTAAACAGAATAGCGAAGCTGTTGTTTAAAATGCAGTTGTAAGCAAACATTGGACTGATCCTGAAAGCCCAATTCAATATTGAATGAAATCAATGAAGAATCAACAGAAACAGTTTTTCCATTGGGAACTGATATTAATTATTTATTACGTTGCTTACTACGGCTAGGGACAAAAGTTACACGTAAACTGGTTTAAGATATCAGAAACCGGTAACAGAACAGAGGGTCACTGCACATAAACTGCTTTCAAAATGGCCAAAACCGGTTTAAGATAAACCTGGATGGATATAGTATCGGACTGATTTAGAACAAACTGATTTATGGAACTTTTGTTCCAGCTCTGTTTGCAGTTCAAGTTAACTCACAGTCCTTCAGCATCCCAGGATGCTTTGCAACTCTGGGTTGTGCTTTCTGCTGCAGTGGAGCAGGGCTGACCCCACCACCAGCTATTATAGAACTGAGATAGGAAAGCTCTGCTCCCTAGCTTGCTTCCTGCCTGTTAGCCTGGCAGGAGGAGAGGGGGGCAGAGGAACAGATCCCCCAAGGCTCCCTAGCCCCGGTCAGTAAAGGAAGGAGGAAAACCCCTCATGGAGGGGGCTTTATGCTCCCTCCCATGCAGCCCACTGAGCCAGGCTGGGATTGACTCAGGCCTTCTCCCTACTCAGCTGTCCATCTGCGATGGAGATGGAGAATGGGAACACACCATCTGCCTGGCACTGGACCTGCAGACAGGGTCTGCCTGGTGCAGGGGGGTGGGTGAGGCAGGGGTGGGGAAACCCAGACCAGGGGGCTTTTTGTCCCCCCTGCAGCTGAGACCCAGGCTGAGATTCCCCCAGCTCCTCCAGATGAGTAACAGGTAAGGCTGGGGGAATCTCAGCCCAGCTCTCAACGGGGCTTTCCCCCCAGTGGGGCTTTCCCTACGTGGTGCAGACCCTGGCTAACTTGGGGGTGAATTCTCACCCCCCCCATCCCCAAGGCAGGGGCTAGGAAGAGATTGGCTGCTAGACATATGCCTCCACCTTTTATCAGTGGTGGACGGTAGAGTCAGGATACAAACCAGGCCTGGGCTTTTTTTTTTTTTTTTTAAATAGTTATCTTACATTTTATACTCAGAGGGCACATCTACACAAGACATTCACTGCACAGTTGATTAATTAGTTGCACATTGCATGTCACGTGTCTACACTATTAGGCCAGAGTAGATTAATCAATTCTGTAGCAGGACAGTATTTTTAAATACAAGTACTATTTTGCAAACACAAGTTTTATACTCCACAGCAGTGCATGTGTAGACTTTGATACAGCTGGTTAGAACATAAGGGTGCGTCAGTGGGTGGGCTACCTGCTGGCTAGCCCCACACTGAAGTACCCTCGTACCCCAAACAGCCCCTCTGTTGGCAGGCTGACCCACCCCCAGGTCTTCTGACAGCTGGGGCTGCTCTGACCTAGCTCAACGTGCTGCACTCCCGAGTGCATGTGCATACGTGTAACCCAGGAGCAATACATTTGGGGGCAATAAGTTCTGGATTTTATTCACATTCCCTAATAGCACATGTAGACACACCCAGATAGAGGTAGTTAGCCACGTTAGTCTTAAGTCAGGCAGAAGGTAAGGTAGAGATGCACCAACTGGCCTCAAAAACATGACCTTTAAAGTGTGATTAATAGGTTAATCTCACATTAAAAAGTAATCCAACAACATGTGCAAGTCCATTTAAGGCATGCAAATACAGTCAACTAGTTGCAATGGCTGTTTATAGATACTGTTTTTCTAGGTTTAATCTGAACTAGAGACATCACTATATACACGTCAACATCTGTAGTCCAAATTAAAAGTTGGCTCCAGTCCAAATGAACTAACCCTCATTGAATGAGGATCAAAGTTAATGCAGACTAGGACAGTCCAAACTAGGCAGTTTAAACTGTATTAAATGACATATATATTACAGTAGGTATCTAGGGCTTTCTGTTGCTTGTGCCCACTACCCCTGCCATCTCTACTGAAGTGTAGAAATGCACAAAAACCTCCCTGATGGTCAATGTTAGTCTATTAACCCTAAATTCAAATTGAAATATCAAACAAATTGTGTATATGTGAATCAGTTAATATGGTTTAGAAAACAGTGAGCATGTCTACAAATGACTATTGTTAGTCCACATATAATATGCAATAAATAACTTTGCAGCTTGTTTGTATTATTCCATAAATTAAACATGTGCCCAGGACCTTTCAAAACTCCATATGCCATTCACCCAGGTGGCACCTAAAGCAGTGGCCCACATATGGGAACCTGCCACTAAACTGCTGTAGCCTGATACCAGGCTCTCTGTGCTTGGGAAGCTATGAAACCCTGGGGCTTGCCCCTTTAAATATTTGGCAACCTCCTTCCTCCCTCCCCCCACACCCACTATGTTTTATTTCATTGTTGAACATTTGTGTATACAATTCTTTTTTTTTTTCTTGTCCCAGCAAACTTTCTTTCTAGATCCCTTAAGGATGGATTTTATATATAAAAATCTCTTCCCTCTTCTTTTTGGAGTACCTCTGAAGTGACTCTGGTTTGTTCTTCCTCAGCCTTGTTTAATTCCTTTCTATAGAAGTTGGATGGAGTGAAGAATCAACATATAAAATTCTGTTGGTGTGACAGTTCAAACACTATATATGGGCAGACAAAGAGATGCATTTTTTTCTCTTGATGAAGCACTGTCCATCTTTGCATCAATTAGAGTTTTTTGCACTGTGCTGTATTTGGTTTCCAGAAAGACAGATGTACAGTATTTGAAATATTCATAGTATTGCCAGGAATTTTTACTAGTATATATTTGCAATGATCACATGACTAATAAGTACCTGCAGATCATTTCAACAATGATACAATAACCTACACTACAGAGTTAGTAGGGCTAAATGTACCTTGTCCTGCATCCACAGATGCATTTCAAGCAGGGCCAAGGAGGTGATCCTCCCCCTCTATGTGACTCTGGTCAGGCCACAGCTGGAGTACTGTGTTCAGTTCTGGGCGCTGCACTTCAGGAGGGATGTGGACAGCATTGAGAGGCTCCAGAGGAGGGCCACCCACATGATCCAGGAACAGCAGGGCAGACTCTACAAAGAGAGGTTACGGGACCTTAACCTGCTCAGCCTTCACAAGAGAAGGCTGAGGGGGGACCTGCTGGCTGTCTATAAACTCACTAGGGGGGACCAGCAGGGTTTGGGAGAGAACTTGTTCCCCCTAGCACCCCCTTGGGGTAACAAGGAATAATGGCCACAAGTTGTTAGAGAGTAGGTTTAGGCTACACATCCGAAGGCACTACTTCACAGTCAGGGTGCCTAGGATCTGGAACCAACTTCCAAGAAAAGTGGTGATGGCTCCTACCTTGGGGGTCTTTAAAAAAAGGCTTGATGTCTACCTGGCTGGGGTTACTTGAGCCCGGTTTTCTCTCCTGCCCAGGAAAGGGGGTCTGACCTGATGACCTACAAGGTCCTTTCCGACCCTACTTCTATGAATCTATGAGTCATAGAAAGATAAGCCTGGAGGAGGTTATCTAACCAAGCCCCTGCTCAATGCAGGATCATTCTTATCAAACAGTTGCATGTATACAAAGGTTTAGTTTAACCTGTTCCTAAAAACTATGGGTATAAAACTCTTACGCACATCTACCAGGCATAATGTCCAAAACATATAAAGCAACCTTTAATTTACCTCAGGTAAAATGGGGGGGTGACAGCACTGTCAATATTTTCTTACTGCATGGACAAGAAGTAGTTCATTAAATATGTTCAACAAATCCAAGGAAAAGCATAACAAAACCCCACAACAATTCATGCCATAGGGTAAAAATTCTTCCTGATCCCAAATGTGGCAACTGCTCTGATCTGGAGTGGAGAATCAAGACTTTATAGCCGGGAACCTCTGGGTTTCTTAAGTTCCGGAAGGAGAATCTGCACACCACAGTCAAAATCCACCACTCCAAATTTATGCCAGTAAAACA